>NC_041343.1:3213334-3573334 GCF_004354835.1 Perca flavescens
AAGGGATTCAACCAAGTTAACCACAGGAGATGCTGCTTGTGGTCTTGGTGTGAGTGTGTGTGGATATCACGTTTGGAACTAAATCTCAGTAGTGCAGCTTCATGCAAGTAAACAAAAAATAATGGAATAACAATATGACAAAGTAAGACATTGCTATTTATTTTTTTTTAGTCATTATTTTCTTGATAAGCTACACTCATTTCTCATGTTCTTCTGGGCATTTAACGTAAGACAGCCTTATGTTTTAAAGCCCCTTATCTCTCCTTGTTCATTGTTTAATATCTCAGTGGTATTGCTTGGCCATTCGCTCCATATTCTATTACCTCTTCAAAGATTCTACTTCCACAGAGACATGTTCAATGCTGTTCATTATCCAAATAATCAACTGATATATCTGGGGCCCAGATCCTCTGCAGAGGCAAAGAAACATGGTTATATAATTTCATGAGCATGATTAGAACAGCTTGAACTCTTTGCACCAGATTAGGACAAGCAGCAGAGGAGTCCCAAAAAGCCTGATGTGGCGTGAAAGCTCGAAGGGGAGCATACATTGACTTCAGACAGAAAATCAGAAGGAACATTGTTGAAACATTTCAGTTGGAGAGACGATTTATTTGGCCCATTTTTGACTGACTGTGAGGCCACGGAGAGGTGCACCATTAGTATCCATAGCAGCAGGAGTTGACATCCAGCATCTGTTTTTACAATGGGAATATGACGCTGTCGCATTATTGCTGCTTTAACGACATACAGTAGGCTACATCTTGGCACAACACCCAACTGAGTTGGCAGGACAAAAGTCTCCTCATGTGAAATGTTTTATAGACAGAGCAGCTTTGATTTAAAAGAGGAGACTTGGCTCCCCACACTAATTGCCATTCTGTTTTATTAAGCCCAAGCTGCGGCCCTGTTCCTTATCTGTTCACATTTTCCCAATCAGCCGATCTCAAACTATCTAACTACTGTCTTTATCGGTTCTAAAAGGGTTTTTGTATCTCTTAACCCTACTCTGAGACTTGAAAGACATCCGGACATACCAGTCTGATTTGTACTGTAGGCCTATTTCAACTCAGATCTGATATGATGACCCAAACCGGGGAATGTTCTCATTTTATTCCATCACTTATCCAGGAGTTTTCACAGCACATTACTGAGATGGGATATCCAAGGATTCATGAATTCTAGATCAAGAGTTTGACTCACAAGAGGTGATATGCTGAAAAAAACCTTTGGCTAACAGCATTCTGGCCTCTGCTGCCGTTTTAAAAGAGACTAAATAGATAAGCGGTTGACTTAGCTAACAAGTTTTGATCAAATCATTTTTTCTTCCTTTAGCACTAAATGTAAGTACAGTAGCAACATTGTAAAATCCCAGAAAGGGATTTCTCCCATCATAGACAATCAGTGCATTTAGTATACTAGTAGTCTCACACTGCCAGACCTTCCTCCACAGCACCGCAGAGGAAAGTCTGGCTCCTCCAAACATACACTCCGGGATGGGAAAAAAAACGCTGTGGGTTGTTTGCATTTCTTTAAACCAATCACAATCCTCTCGGGCGACGCTAAGCTCAGGACGCAGCGACGGTGGCTCTGCTAAATAGTCTCTGGAAGGAACTTGTTTTGGTGAGAAATCCAGAGAGAGTTGTGTGGAGCTGCTTAATTAGCTTTGTAGCAACTCATTTGGTAATGGTTTGAATGTAACGGACGTTCATTAATATCAAAAAGTTTTGCACTAAAGCTTTAACTGTTGACACATTACTGTAAGGTGATTTAAATCAGCTGGATACATAGTTAAACCAAATAGGCTCTTACCTGTGGATTGACTTCGTCCACAGCAATCCCACCAATCAGTCCCAAAACGTCCCAGTCAGAGCGGAAATGCCTAAACATATTCTTTGTAAATCTTTATTATCATTCCCCAAAAGAACCAAGCAGGCTTGCCTTGTTGCACCATCCAAATTTTCTTCCAAACTTGACATTTTCAACGTGTAGCTTGCTAGCTCAAAGGTTGTTGTTGTTTCTTAAAATGAACAGAGTTTTGTAAGGCGAGGGATGTTCTGGCAATTATCCCGTAAATGAACTGTCATTGATTCAGACTAGTATACTAGAGACTAATACCATTTTCACACCAAAATTAGCGTGTACATGCAGGATTTATATTAAAAAAACTGCTAAAATAGACTCCATTCCCATTGCCAGAAGACGAGTATGCCTTTCTGTGTTCTGGGTTAGTTTACAGTAGAAAGCAGCGTGGAGGCCAGTGGCAAAGTTACGGTAATCACTTCTTTTCTGTTTCTTATGGATTCATATGGAACGATGTGCGGAATTTGTGGCCTGTCAAGTTTCCATTACTGCCGATTGGAGCCGAAGCTGATAAATACCTGTCACTATTACAGAGTCATTTGTCACCCAGGAGTTGATTGCTGATTGTAATCTTTCCCACGGCAGACAAAAGCCAGATGTTAGTGGCTGTTAGTGAGTATTGTGGCCAGCGGGAAAGGGGTATATATATATATATATATATATATATATATAAAATAATAAAAAATAATGTATAATCAAATTCTCGGATCCAGCCCTACTTATATATATATATAAGTAGGGCTTATATATATATATATATATATATATATATATATATATATATATATATATATATATAAGTAGGGCTGGATCCGACAATTTGATTATTGGTTCAATGGGTATGTATTCGATTTTCAATTTTGGGATTACAATATTTGTTTTTTATGAAAAAAACAAGCGTGCAGGCTGAAATTCACTGTGTTTTTTTGTTGGTATTAAGCCGTTAGCCACTGACTTATCTTTGCAGCGCTATGTCGTCCATCTCAGCAAAGGACGGAGAAATGTTGAGTTCCAGTGAGTAGTGTGATGTTTGCAGAGGTCTGTACTGTAGCAGCCTGGTGTCATTTCCAGGTGATTTGATGTAAAGATAGTACGACCGTTTGTAACGCTATGCTCTTTGGAGGAACCATCCGGCTGAGCATTCATCCACCAACACTGCGTCTGTAGTCACTCGTCAGACAGTGTGGCAAAAATGCAGGTCTTTTTAATTTTGAATACCTGCAGCAAAAAGTTAAGCCTGTTTCAACTTTTGGAGAAAAGCAACCCGACATCACCCTGCTGTGGACAATCATGGAACCGGAGATCAGACTCATCTGTCCGCATCGCGGAGTGAGAGTCCCGGTAACGTTGCTATAAACAGGAAACATCACTGCCTCTATGGCTGCAACCAAAAAGTTTGAAACACTATGAAGGTAAAAAAATAAACACAAGCACTGAACTGCCGAGGAGGTGACCGTGTCCTGCAACAGCAAAGCAAAGTCGCTTCCCCTCTCGCTTCATCTTTTTTCTTTTTCTCCGATGCCTTCATGTGCGGTGGGAAATTTTGAAACCCCCGGTACAGTACTAGATATAAGCAAAGCAAATTATTACAGATATTATGATGCGATACGTTTGATCTTTGCTGCCACGTTGCTTGATCCTGATCCTGTGCTAGGTGTGTGTACTCTGAAGGAAGCAGATGAATGTACGGGGCAGATTATGTGAGGTTTAGGAGGTAAACATGCTTGTCACAAGAAGCAATTACAGGATAGCTGACCACCTGCTTTGCCATGCTGAGTTTGTAATGTGCCAATTCCAAGAAAAGATCCATAACTGTTTATATACTTTTGAGATTTAGCAACAATGAGTTTGGGTACTTGGTGAGTTCAGGGGATGGGGGTGTTATAACATTTTGTGAACAGACTGGTGTCTGGGGTGGCTGGTCAGTCGCTGCGGGCGGGGGGGCCGCTAGATCAAAGCAAGCAGTCTCACTGGTTGATCAAGGAGAAGGGGGAGACAAATACAAGTACCATACTAGTATCCTGAAGCAAGCATTATTGCATCTCACCAGGAGGCTGTGAGGCATGAGGCTCTGCAACATGTTGTTATTGCTGGGTCAGTGCTGTGGTGTTCTCTCTAGTGTGATCAGATAGGACCACAGAACCAAGGTTAGCCCTTATATGTCTTGCATTGCCTTCCTCCACAGCGCTGCGAAGGAGGGTCTGGCTAATCCACACAGCCTTCCGGGATGGGAGAAAAACACGCTCTGGTTTATTGTCATTACTTTAAACCAATCACAATCGTCTTGGACAGTGCTAAGCTGCGGATGGAGCCACGGTGCCTCTGCAAAATAGTCTCAGGAAGGAACTTGTTTTGGTGGAACATGTGTACGTTCAAAAGTAGTTTTAGTCGTGCAACAGAAAACTCAGATTGGACAGATAGTCTAACTAGCTGTCTGGATTTACCCTGCAGAGATCTGAGGAGCAGTTAATCACAGTCCTCACAAATCCACCGTTGTTTAGAACTAGACTAGCCCTTTTATAACAACTGTTGATGTTTTTGATGGAAGATTTTTGTACAGTGATCATTACCGGATTTCATCAACAACAACATGTCATTGTAAAAGCATGATAACAACTTATTTAGAAGGACCGCTTTGGTCATTCAGTGTTTTCCTCCTTCCCATGTAAATATGCTTCTGTATATCTGCCACATTGTACTTAGAGCCACACATCAGACAAAAACACAAAGCACAAAATCTGTAGGTCACATTTGCATGGAGGTTGCTGTGGCCTCTTAATAGCCACTTACAGGATCTGAAAAATTGCTGTCAGAGCACTTCTACCAAAAGAAAACAAAAGCGCATTGAGAACACCCTTAAGGACATCGTGCGTTTAATCTTTTGCTCAGATTAAATTGGAAGATTAAAATGCAAGCCTTGTGCATGTGCCCGCCCATGGCAGGCTGTCCTCTATGTACACCTACATTGGCCTGTTGGTGAGAGCAGCCTCTGGATGTATCGGCTGTGGGTGTAACTCCCTCCCCCCCCCTCCTCCTTTCTTTCATCCCATCCACTTGGCTTGGGGACAAAAGGGACAATGTCACAGGCTGCGTCCCCCCTGGATAGCACTGTCACCTGTCATTTGAGAGAGAGAGGCTCCAGAACACCTTTATTTGCTCAGCAAGAAATGTAGCCTGTGTGTGTGTGTGTGTGTGTGTGTGTGTGTGTGTGTGTGTGTGTGTGTGTGTGTGTGTGTGTGTGTGTGTGTGTGTATCCACCCTCTCTCAGGTCTGCAATGTTCCCAGGAGTCTGGCTGGTGCATCAACATTAAGTATTAAGAGCCCTGCTGGGCAAAATAACAGTCGAGGTGGAAGGGTTGCACAGGGCTGAGAGATGGGAGAGGAGGGGAGGGGGAGAGGGAGGGGGGGGCCCAAAGGCAGAGAGAGGGCAGCGGGCTTTGGCCTTCCTTCTCTTGTTTTCCCCTCCTGATATTTTCAGGACTCCCACAGTGCAGCCTTAACTTTTTCCATCAGGGACTGAAATCAGCACTCGCCAAATGCTGACACAATTTGTCTTTGGCAGGAAAATCAATAGTGTCACCTGCCACACTAGCTGGTAACTTTTTCCACTGTTTTTTCCGCATTTGAATGCCTCAGTGATTTTGAGTTTTTGGCCCTGGTGCTACTGGTCTTGTTCTTAAACTTTTGTTTCCCTTCTGACCACTGCTATAGTGTCTGATTGTGAGCCAATCAAAGCAAAGCTATGGCTATTTATCAAAAAAAGGCTCTTGATTGGCTGCCTGTTCTGCTGGCTGACACAAAGTGATATTGTCATGTGTTTCTGCACTGCCTGGATAGTTAAGCCTAACATTACTTTATAATTAATAACAGAAGTGGATGTGTGTGTGTGTGTGTGTTTGTGTTTGCGTGCATGTGTGCGTGTGTTCTGTGTGTGTGTTTGTGCCTCAAAATCCTCTGATGTGAATTCTGTTTGATGTCATACTGTCATGTAAGGCGAGATGATTGAAGAACTTTATGAAATGTTTCAGGCATAAGTAAACAATGCTTCTAAGCTGGGTTATTTTTAGTTATGAGCCATTGAAAGGTGAGCCAAAAAGCTACCCACTGCCCACCAATACCTTTGTACTTTATAGCCCCCTCCACCCACTTGCAAAAGCTCCCCATCTCCTATCTACCATTACAATTTGCTGACTCAACTTGTGTTACAACTGTCCCCATATTATTATTCATTTAATTTGCATTAATTTCCTCTGGTGAAGGGTGGCGTGGGTGTGGGTACGATGCATGGCTACCAGAGGACAGAGATACAGCAGGGCTGCTGCAAGACACAGCCGCATTGGTCGCATTTCGTCCCTCGCTTTGTCTCTATCACTTTTGCGTTCCTACCTTCCCTTCTCCCCTCCTCCTCAAAATCCCTCGCTGCAACCAAAAGCACATTGGTTACATCTGTCTGCATTCATTCGCTAAAGCTCAGCTTCAAAATGGGTCTGAGTGCCTGCGTAATGCACCATTTGCGACCTCGCCTGTTAGAACTGACTAGTCCTCCTTCCCTTTCCCTAAGTGGCAACACCACTTGTCAGGCCACCATTGTAAATAAGAACCTGTTCTCAATGACTTGCCTGTAAAAAATAAAGGAGAAATAAAAAATAAAAGAGATCTACAGTCCTGCATTTGTTCTTCTCTATTGACGGAAATATAGTGAGGCAGATCAGATATTTACAATAAATCTGAAATCTTGAAATGGAATGCATCATTAGGAATGGCAGTGCTCCTACTCATGGAGGATCTTCTCATTTGTCCATGAATGGATATTGATGTGGTATGCCAGTCTCTATTTTCTCCTCCCTTGTTTTTTTGTCTGTCTACCATTTTTTTTTTTCTTCTATTTTTAATGTTAGGGTGAGTCAACATGACACCTGTGTATTTGTCCTCGATTTGAAAGCGATGGAAACGTGTGTGTTGTCATCCAATTTAGCTCACCTTGTTGAGAGTCGTGTTGCAGTGTGAGTGCTCTGCTGAATAGTCATAAATGCCTGGCTAAGGGTGCTCCCAGAAGGCCACAACAAATCAATGTCAACATATCAACGGGGGGGGGGGGGGGGGTTCATCCACCGCCAAAGCACTCGTTTAACACAATAAACAGTTATTTGCCCAGCTGGGACTCTCGCAAACACATATTACATTTTCCTGCTGCTTTTCACAAAAATACGTGGCGTGCTTATTTCTTTTCTCTGGCCAGAATGGATGATCATTGCATTTTCCCAGCATGGAAGGATGGAGGAACTTGTTTGACTGTGGGCTGTGATGTTAGACATACCTCTCCTGAGGTCCCGGTGATATTGCTCTCACATTAGAAGCACTGCTGTGTAGTACACATTGACAAATGCACACTTAAGCAAGGCAAGGCGAGTGATTTTTTTACTTTATAAAGTAAGTTCTAAGCATGTGAAGATATACACACAGTTAGATATTAGAATGTAAAGTATCTGGGGGGTGGTTCATGAATTTCAACATAAAAAATGACATCACAAATCACATTATCAATAATTCATGCAAGTTCTTAATCTAGTTTAGTGTCTCTCAAAGTAATTATGTAAATATTCTGCTCAAATGCAAACTGCTTAGGGATTTAGGTGAGCAGGTGTCTCTACACTCGCAGAAAAGAAAGTGCAGAAAGTTTGTTAAGTCAAGCCTAAACTCAAACTCATCGCACACAAGACAACATGAGACAAGTATGGGGAAATGTTTAAGATGATGGCTGAATCCATCTCGGTGCATTCCAGGCAAAGTACCTTACTTTGAGCATTTTCAAAGTTTATACCCTCCGAAAGAAAAAGAAGAAAAAATGTTTTTTTCCATATGAAACAACTCTTCTAAGACTGCAGCCTTGCCATCAGAGAATTCCATCATCCTGTGAAACGTTCAGAAATTGCCTTCAAAAAGGGAACCATACTCTGAATTCAACGTCTATAAATCATAAAATACACCATGGGGTGTAGAGACATCTCGGAGTGGATTTCTATTGTTTCTCAGCAATGGCTGCCCTGTTAGATTAATCAGTGCACCAATATTCAGTTTGACTTTTAAAAAGAACATTCCTGTTAACAACAACTAACTACAACAGTACAAAGCACAAAGTGGTGGCAAGTTGGGCTGCACAATATTAGAAAGAAAATGACATTGCAATATTTTCTTTCCTGCGATATATATTGCTATTTGAAAAAAGACAAATTTTTACACGATAACATGAAGAGCTCTATTTGGAACAGCCTGTTCTCATGAACCATTCCATCAAAAAGCTACGAAAAGTTAAGCACTGTCACTACATTGACGGCCTCTGTATAAGAACACGGCTGGCCGCGTAGGGAGGAGGTCGGGGGGGATGGGTGGGCGTTAACATACAGGACTTTCAAGACAGAGAGAGGATTTCACTTCCTGGGGAAAACCATGACCTTTTTCCTAATCTTAACTAGTCGTTTTGGTGCCTAATCTTAACCTTCATTGCGGTAAAGCGCTCATAATGTCCGCCGAAACAACCGACAGCTCGCGGTGCTCTGTACCCGGCTCAAAGTCATCTATTTTTGGGTAACTGAACCACCAACTACCGCTGACATAACGGAGGTCTGTAGTAGGTCAGACAGAGTTACAACATACACGGAGATGAGACTTATCTAACTCTGGGGGATACGGGGAATAAGACAAAGTCCCAGTAAGTCAGCGTGTTCCGTGTTACTTGTACTTTTACTCAAGTATTGCTTCCATGTACTTTATAAAAGACTGATTCATATACTCCAGGCTAAAGTCAATGATGATTAAGCGCAAGGTAGATAGAAAGTAGTAGAAATCTTGAGCCAAATAATCACAAACTCACTCCATTATTACTTAGGTATGCTGGAAGTAAAAAAAAAAAGGGGAGAAAGATCGATAAAGAATTCTCAGAGAGAGGCTGGCTTGGTTCGGTCACGAAGGACTGGATGCCCAGGGCCAGGCCAGCTCAGTGGCATCTTTCTCCCGTCCCGTCCCGCTGTCTCTCGTCTCCGCCGCAGGCAGGCAGGCCGGGGATCAGGGGATCAGGGAATCCCTCTGTTTGAAGTGACTGTTAACATTTGTCGTCGGGAAGTCACAGAGTTCAGTTACGTGTAGAAAATAGGGATGTCCTGATTGTGTTTTTATGCTCCTAATCCTGATTTCAGTCTTTTAATATTGAGTATCTGCAACCAAATCCAATCCAATATATGTTTGTGTTTTTTTCTCCTTCATATTACGGCTACAGGAACATTTCCATTTAGTAAAACAATTTGAATCTGTTTCGACAGCTCTGCTTTAAGAAAACAGAAGCCATATCTCAGGCTTTATTTGATGGCTCGCCGTAATATTTTGCATGTGGTGTAGTATTTGGGATATTATCTGTGCAGAGGAGTGTCAGTGTAGATCTGCTGTGGCAGGACGCTTTGAACAGGAGGCAGACAGCCTTTCATCATTTCCAGTATCAACTAAACACTGAAGTTCAGCTGTAGTTTATGAGAGATCTGGTTCAGCTGGGGCAAAGCAGTCTAAGAAAATCTGTCTGCTAAGGCAGAAACTATATAGACTATATAAGTGCTGTCCATTTATCATTTGATAACTGTTACTAAACGCAGGGGGCAGGGAGGAAAAGATACTGGTACTCTCTAGTGGATGGTGTGGATCGTGTGATTTCATCATTCTTATCCTTGACAAAATCCTCTACTTCTAATAAGAAATTATTTGTGTTTCAAAGCTAGCAGTGCACAGTGTTGCTAATTGGCCAGTACAGACAGGATCATTGCTAGTGCCGTGGTGAACCCAGTTCGGTGGTTTCATCATTTGTACCATGGCCCGGTAACTTGGTACATTGCTTTTAATAACATAGTAAAACTGCAAATACCATTCATTTCCAACATTATACCACGGTACCTTTTTTTAAGGGATGTTAATAATGCAGTATTCTCCTTCTAACTCTTAGTCTGTCCACGTAAAGATCCACAGCACAGCACAGAGCTAAAACTGTGTCCACACTGAGCCATAATTAAGTCTCCGAAGGTCTGCATACACACTCTTGAAAATGACTTCAAGTAAACTTTAACATCCTAATTTTGAGAGTAAACACTAATCTCCATGAAGCAATATTTGTATTTTATGACCTATCCCTATCGCCCTGTGCGTGCCTCTTCCAACTTTGCTGTCTTACATCTGGAAATGTGGAGTTGAGAAAGTGGCTGCAAAGGGCCCACAAGGATCAATGTGAATTATTAATACACAAACACATTAGTGGCGGATTATTAGCTGTGCATTGTGCTGTCAACCGGCTGCAGCTGTGATTGGCACATTAGTGCCCATTTGCCGGTGTAGGAATTGGGATATTAGCTGGTCTGCCAGGCAGTGCATGCTGCGCTTTGCAGACATGCAAATATGCTCTGGTGTGCTAACATTTGGTTGTTCATGCTTGTCTGTGTATTAGTTCCAGTTTCAACTTACTGTATGTAATCCTTCTGAGTTTGCTCACTCTGTGTGTGTGCAGGCAGATTCGGACCATGTTTGCTCTTCTGTGGATTCTACGTGTTGCTTGCTGATCTTTTTAAACTATATCTCACAAGACAATGTTCCCTCTCTCACAGGAATTGCGGCAGACACATGCTTTGTCAATTATTTGTGGGAGCAACACAGAATCTGGGCACCCAGTCTAACAAGCAGTCTCCTCTGTGTGTGTACAGTTTCTACTGCAACAGAGGTTTACTCTCATCTCATACACCCCGAGACTTTCATCAGCTCTACTACTGCAGCAGTCAAAATAAATACACCAGATCTAATGCAATCTGATACCAGTTTCATCCTGGATTCATATCTATTCATAGGTACACGTATTACAGCTGACAGAATCCCAGTGCCCGTCCAGACGAAATCCTCGCTCCTCCACAAAAAAAGGGCCAAAGCCGAGCATCAGATACAGTCTGCCAGTGTGTCGTTCCAGTCGTCATGTCTTGTTATCACACTCTCAGTTTGGGCTGTGCGCCTCTCTGTCACCACATACAGGAAACAGCAGCCTGCGACAGCTTCGCTTCACAAGCTCAGAGGCTCGCTCAGCATGCAACAGGGTCAACAGTGCTTCGGTTCACGGGGCCATTTTTCAGGGCTTTAACCTTCCCTCCCCTTCCCTCGGACTGGATTTAATGAACGCAGCGTAAACTCTCACTCATTGACCTTGTGTATCTACTTTCACGCGCCCTTCCTGTTTTCCTTCTCCTTCACCACTCTTGTTCTGCTACAGTATGGTGGTGCAGTATTTTCACAAATGGATCAGAGGAGAGAGGATGGGGCTGAATAGACAGGGTGGAGGGCGAAGGGAGGGGCAGGGTGCCGGAAGGCTCTGCTCTGTGGCTGGCCTTGTCAAATTGATTGATGAGAAAGGCAAGCTTGTGTTCTTGGCAGGCTGGGGATTCATCCTCCTGGCTGCGCTGATACACTTATCTAGGTTTAAAGTGGCGGCGGCGGCGGCGGTGGCGGCGGGAGAGGTTGCCATCACACTGCAAGGGTGTTAAGAAGGAGATTAGGCTGCTGCACATCATGCCAAATGAGATTGGGCACCGACTGATGCACATGCTACAATGTCATGCGAGCACACGCCGGCGCTCCCCGTTTCTATTGAACACACACCCAATCGAATGGTGTGGCTGAGTGATGGAGCGCCTGGAGGAGAGATGAGGGAGCTCGTGTTGGAAGTCCATGTTTTCTGTCTCTCTGACACTGGAGTTTGAAAAGAACACAGCATCGCTGGCTAAATGTAACACAACAAAAAAAAAAAAAAAAAAAAAGGGAGTAAAAATGAGCGGCTCAGGAAGGCTTCTCTTCTGACAAATGATGTTGCACCTCAGAGGCTCCAGGTCCCCTTCAGGTTGATTTCTTTGCTCGTTTTCGCGGAATGACCCCGAGGTCTCTCAGTATCATGGAGTGAATCACAAAACATTGAAAACCACTCTCTCTTGTGTGTGCTGTTGACAAACGCAGAGTGAGATCTGTGGGACACATCGGAAATTCAATTCAGCTGAATTTATGGTATCAGTCTGTGCTGTAAATAAACCAGTTTACCCAGAGCCTAACCTCTCAATGTCAAGACCAAATAATGAGAAAAAAGTATACCTTCTTAGTGACAGGCATTCTTTCTTAAAAGGAAATGAGATATTGCTCTTCTTGTCTGCTTATTTTTATGGTTTACAGTGAGTCTCTGTGTCTCAGTTATTTCTGTATTCCACAGTGGCTGCCCTTAAAAAAAAGCTTTGTATCACACTTAAAAAGCTTTGATATCCTGCCTGCATATAATGGAAATTTGGAAGTCCTTAGTATACGTGATGAAAGGCAATCTGCTTAGAGCAATGATGACAACACGCTCACAAGCACACAAAGACAGGTGGCGCACACACAAACACATCCTCAGTCAATTTGTAAGTCATCAAAAATTGCAAAAGTAATGCTGAACTACCACCTTTGCTTATGAAACGCAAATATATGAAATGACACAAACATATATTTTGGAAGCGGAGAGCAGTGAAGATCAGGTGTAGCCTGCTTTTGAATTTAAATTTGTAACTTTCATCTCTGCATCGACGGCTGCTTCTTTCCCAGAAGAGCGCTGGAGGGAGAGGAACACATTCTTTCAATCTTTCACCATAAAAGAAAGTTCAAATTGCATTGCCATGCCAAAGAACTGAGGGGGAAGGGATTTGTCTTGGAGATGTGACATTATCTTAATCCTCTGTCCAGATCCCAGCGCAGAGAAAAAGATGTCAGTTATATTTTCATTCTTGCCATATTCTAATGCATTCCCACAACATGCATTGGGTTTGACAGGGCTTGAGGAAAAGCGGCCGCAGCTGACTTCAATAAGCAAGTGTAACTTGCATCATGCTGAACAAACAAGCCAAAACGTCCACGAACCATACTCATTCCAAACAATAATTCTCTTTTAGTGGAGATTTAAAATCTTTTATTTCACGTGCTTTTATAAATCTGCAGAAATGTGTATGTGTTGTGGCTGAAAGGCAAAACCAGAAACATTCAAGCACTGAGTGAAATCTGCATCAATGCTTCCTTCGACTCGATCTACACCCCTGAGCCCTCAGTGCAAGGCAACGAGGTCAATCTTCCCACCGGTGATAAATGAATGAATGAGATCTTTATTGCTTCCCATTACATCCGACCTCGAGAGAGCAGCAAATAAATGTGCACAGCAATTTCTTTTTTCAGCCTTTATTTATCCAGGGAACGCTGAATAGAGACTGTAGGCTAGACTCTTCTTCAACATAGCCCCGCCTCTCACTTCTACGCAGGGCTGGAGCATGAATCTTTAATCAGCTACACAGTGCTCGCCAGATGTCATGAACACTCTCTCACACTCGTTCCCGTTTTCCCTGTTTCTTTTAGTTTGGAAAGAAATGAATTAAATCATTACATTTCCTATGTCTTCTAGCTTCTGAGCTCTCCCAACAGCTGCTGTATTACACATCCAGTGCTAGTGCACCCCCAGTTAAACTCTGAAGCAGTTTTGTTGGCATAAAACATTCATACTACATAAATAAATTAAGCTTTACATTATGATGTAACGGTCGGGAAAATGTAGGTGGGAAAAGCCAGTGGAGCTCTACTTCTTTAGTGGAGCGGAGAAGTGGCTAACAGTTGAAGAATATGGATATCGTGGGCCAGGACATAGACTGTATAAATAGTGGACGTGGCATCAGTGACGTCAGCCGTTGGTTTGTGGGAAACGAGGACCTTTGAGTACTGGTGTCATTCATCTGCATGTTTGGCGGTCCACAGTAAAATTGGTAACCTTTCCCTTAAGTTACCAGCGAGCGCTTGCTAGCTAGCTTGGTACAAGACATTTTCAGGCGACCAAAATGTTCCAGTCTACTTCGGTGAATTCAAACACACAGCGAGAGGGTCAAAGTTTAAGATGAAAACACAGACAACACCCAAAAACAAGTTGAGGTTTATTTTAATGTCCACAGTGTTAGCATGGTTAGCATCGCTAAGCCTCTGTCCTGATCGACAGGTCCTAAAGCATCCCCTGCTTTATCGTCATTTTTAAATTAAATGGGACCATCATTTACTAAATGAACATCATGCGTTGTTGAAGAATACTTGAAACTAGTGACTGAAACCAAACCATTAACTCATTATGGAAATGTTTACTGAGGTAATAAATCAAGTGAGAAGTAGGCTCATTTTCTTATAGACTTCTATAGAAACGGAGTTCTTCTTGGAGCCAGTGGAGTTGCCCCCTGCTGGAAATTAGATAGACTGCAGGTTTAGGACACTTCCACATTGGCTTCAGACACGGAAGCTCTGTCCGGTTTAGGTTTCATCATCAAACCTCATACCCATGGATGCTGCTAAATAGTGCATCTTCTGAATTGACATTTGGTTGAGCGATATCAAAGAATGAAATCATTTTTCTTTCTAGGCACTCTCCACTGAAGAGATGTGTATGTGTAGAAGAAGAGTATGCATATTTTGTGCACATACCAAAGTAACAAAATAAAAACTACAATGGCACTCAGACAGCACACACAGCTGCAAAGGCCATGCCCTATTTCTCACAGCTATATTTACTTTGTAACTAAAATGTTCTGCACAGCCATACTGTTTTAAATGACTCTGACTAATCAGACCTTTAGTCCAGCGTAAGGTGTGTTTACCACCAAATGATTTAACATATAAAATATATGAACATATAATGAATATGATGCATTATTATTTAGAAAACTATGAAACAGTTTAATAACTAGTTAAAACACCAGCTATAACATCAAAATGCTTTTAGTACATTTGACTCAAGTAATTTTTTAATTTGAGGACTTTTACTTGTGACAGAGTATTTGCAATCTGTAGTATTTCTACTTTTCCTGAAGAAAAGCATCTGGGCTAGATACTGTATTATCTTCAGTCACAGACACATCCTAATGTCTACTGTAATGCTGTGACTTAATCATTGTAACCACCAATCAGTTGAGTCATTTAGGAAGAGAAGCGTTTACACATTTTCATTTTATCCTTCTGCAGTCAGCGAAAAATAATGAGTAACTTCATCATCATTGCAGCATTGTTTAGCAGATCAAGTTTAACCCTTGTGTTGTCTTCCTGTCCACTATGAACCTGTTGTCCTTATGGGTCAATATTGAAAATGAACTTTTTTGGGGTGCTCATTCCAACGTTTTATTCATTTTTTTGACACTTTTTTTTTTTTAATTCATGTTTTGATTCATTGATTGATTCAAATTCATTGATTCATTTTGATTAATAGTTAAAGGTGCTCTAACCTGCACCACCAAACATAACAAACAGTCTTCCAGCCAATAACTGACAAGAAGGAGCTGGTTGAGTCATGAACGTGCATTGTGGAAGTAGCCTACGTGCTAACGCTGCTGCAGTGATGGCTCAACCAGCTCCTTCTTCAGTTCACAACATTTTGGCTATACACAGAATGTAGTAAAAAGTACAGTTATTGCTCTCTCTATGTATTGCATTGGCCCTCATTTGCTGGAAGAAATATGTCTCTCTCCTCAGACAGAGCTGTTCACTGTGAACAAGTGAAAGGAATATCCATTCCCTAACAGCTTGTACAATTAGCCATGATTAGTGGTTAAAATGCCCTGTATTCACCTGAATATTATTTTGCTTCAAATTCATCTTGCTTACCCTTACTAGAAATGGTTCCGTGAAATAGCAAACCTGGTCCTAGGCCACATATTAATTCCACATAATCTTTGATTCTTGACTACTTGACTGTGGTGTATCACATAATTGCTTATAACTTCGTGCACATTTGCTGAACATTATACAACCAAATTCAATGAGAGTCCAAAGTTAGGCAAAGGTTTGAATTATCCTGGGTAGAGATTCCCTCGTGGCACAGATAATCTTATTGGACAAGTTAAATATCAATTGGCAGAGCCAGATAAATAGAGACCAAATATGAATTCCAAGATTGCTGTTTTCAGATGAGCTGTGTGATCATTAAGACTCACAGCTGGTTATATTCCCATCTGTTTTGGAGGGCTCTGTGCTGTAGACTATAACCCAGTTTGTCTGTAATGTATTTTTCCTGAAATGAATGTCAGGGCTACCCATGGGCATTTCCATGTGCTCATGTGAGGCGAGTCCACGTTTGATGTATCTGCAGGAATTCCTTCAGGTAAATGTCAGACATTTTTATCTGTTCTCCATCCTTGCATTCTTTTGTTTTGGATTGTGCTTTAGCAGTGAAATATTGCATCATGGAGGACACAGAATGCAAACAAACAGAGTGAGGGAGGGACAAACAAGTTGGCAGGGAAAAAAAGCTTGAATGGAGAAAAGCTTACCTTAGTATGGCTAGTTTAAAGGTCAGATAATCTAGATGGCTTGTTACAACTCTATCCAGGGATGTAGTACTTGAGTCCGGACTCAAGGCACTTTTCTCTTGTCTCGGACTCGTATTGGACTCGTTGGTATTTGGACTCAGACTTATCTCGGACTCGGCCATTGGACTCACCAAATATTCTAGTTGGTCTATATGCTTACAGTATTTTATAAAAGTAACTTGGCAAACTTCTTTTGGACTCTACAAAGGTGTACTTGACTACAGCCCTGACTCTATCGCCAGACAAAATATTTAATGCAAAATCTCGGATTATGTCCAAAGCCAAAAAATCCCTCTTTTTACATCTATTTGCTCATAGCAACTATGGCATTGGCCAGCATCGGCCAATTTGCTTGCTGCTCCTTCACTGTGAGGGACAGCTAATCAAATCACTCACCGAAATCCTGACTGCTGTCCTGGCTCCTAAATGGTGGAGTGAGTTCCCCATTGACATCAGGACAACTGAAAGTCTACACATCTTCCACCGCAGGCTGAAAACTTCTCTTCCGACTGCACCTTGGCTAATGTACTTCTTCTATGCAATTCTTGCTCTTCCGAGTTTGTACCTTCAGGGTTGAACGCGCTTATTGGAAGCTGCTTGACACATACAACCATTTTATTTAATGTAGTTAGTTAAGTTTAGGCAACAAAAGTCCTTAGTTAGGGTTAGTAAAACATCAGGGATTGGAAAAATGAGGATGTAACGTGATATCCCAGGCGTCATTGTGTCACAGACTAAGGTCCGTTAAACTCTGGTATCCTGAGTTGAAGGTCCTGTGTTTGTTTGACTTATACTTCGTCAACTCACTTCCTCGTGTGCCCAGGCAATAATTAGCACAGCCACGAGGATGGTCTAGCTATGGTTAAGGCTAGGGAATGTCATGGCTAATAAACTAAAGTATTGTAAAGGTTAGGAAAATACCACAATAACAGCGTTAGGGAAAGATCGACTTTCCGCTGTTGGCCCTGAATGTTGACACATTGCATACATACAACTCCTTGGTATGGCTACATTGCCATTGTTTTCAGACAGTCTTAAGTGCATTTCCCTTCACAATATTAAAGTAAGTGAATTACTACTGTATGCCTGCTGAAGTTTAATCTCCAGAGAGATTATTTCAAGCCAACCTATGCCGCACAGACATATTTGTGTTACTATGTGTTGATGGACTACTGTATGCAACAGCAATGTATCTGTGATCTGGGAAAATGTCTCGCCACAGGTTACAGGATCACGGGCAACACATAGCAGCATACCATGTGCGTCAAAACACCCAGCCTCTGTTATTTTCTATGGAAGCTCACACACCACTGCTAACATGATGCAAAAGCAGCAATATTATCACACTGACTCCCCTGATTTGGACGTTACAGTTACTTACCTTTTCTACTTCTGTATGATTCAGCCAATGTTTTCTATGTTCGTCAACACAAGACTACGTCAGTAGGTTCTGCCCTTCACTCCACAGCATGCCTTTTCCCAATGTAGAGTATTATCTATAGTCAACCATGAGCAATTGTGCGTACAGTTAGGAAGACAAGGAATAAGTGATGTGTGCCCCTTAACTGAGTCTATATTCTAAAGAGCTGTTTCATTAGACAATGCAATTTCAATTTTCATATCTCCTTATTCTGCTGATGCTTGTAAATTGACTCACGACACAGGACCTCCAAATGTTTTCTGCCTTTCACTTATAATCTCAAATAAGAGAGCCAAAAGCATTTATAGTAATAGGAAAAACTGTTTTTTTTTCTCACTTGGGTAGATCTTTAATCTTTCGCATTGCAGGGGCCAATGACTATCAAATTAACATAATTATTCATTAATATGCAAATGAGCCCAGATGTTCAACAAGCAACAGATGTGCACCTCTTGTACACAACAGCTCAATATGAAAAACAGCACAGAGATGACAACGCAGAATATAATGGAGACCACGGGTAATTTATTACAATGCATTTAATCTCCACTTATTATTTTTTCAAATGAGCATTAATGTTGGAGGTCAAGACGTAATGAAATTTCTCTTTCAGCACCAAGCCAATACGACCATTGTCATAAACAGCCAGAACATCTGGAAGAGACTACCTCAAACAAAAGTAAACAAACACATGGATGATTTACAATTACTGGCATTTCTCAAAATGATGTGCTTGCTAATACAGGAAGGCATCTCTGCTCATCATGATACATCACGGCTCTATGAAGGGATCCACAGATATGTGAGTCCACTTCTAATGGCTGTAATTTAGCACATTGAAATAAAAATTCAAATGCATCAATCCTACTGCTTCACAAAGCCATAAAGAAGAAGAAAAACATTGTTGAGATGTATGGCGCTGCCCACAGTACAGCACATGTATTCTACTATGACCTGGACTCCAGCTGCAGGGCCAGCCCCGTCTGATGGAGCATCCTCACGCTCAGTTCTGTACGAAATGAAGCTCCTTGGATGTAAGATAAATTAAAAGGTACTAGGAGTCCATAAAAGTACTCACCAATTCATGTCTTATAGTGCTGCTCCCGGTTTGTAATCATTCTGTGGTAATAATGAAAGCAAACATTGAGTGAGGTTTCAATGACTGTAATTGGCTGTGGAGGAGTTCCAAGTTTTGTCTTTGACGCAATCTTGTGGGAGAAGAGAAGAAGAATGGGAAGAATAGATCCTGTTCCCATGTTCTGAACTTGTTCTGTTTAACATAACGGAGTGTCTATTTGCACCCCCGGTACGAATAGCCTCGGCCACACAGCTGAGCTATTCACACCCTGTGACATAACAACAAAAACACGTTGCTCAGGTGCACCAAAATCCTGGCGGACGTTCATCTTCCATGACAGCAGAAACTGGCATATTAGGAAAGTTTTGTCTCTAAAGTTTATAACAACTGAATTTCTAGCGGAAAATGGATACTATAGTTGCGCTTTCTGTCTTCAGTGAAAGCATACAACCGTTGGTTTGTTAGTTAGTATCTATTTTTTTGTATACAGTACGGTTACCTAGCAACCGAGGCTTGAAGAAACCAACCAAATGGTAAAAAGTTGTCCAACATTCTGTAAGAATTGCTAGGTGAATGGTTAGAGCACTTACTTTTGGTATGGGAGTTTGGAGTTTGATTCCCCTGTGAGGCGACTTTTCTTTTCATTTTTTGGATTGGATAATTTGCATGCAATTGCGCAAGTCAGGGCCCGCGAACGCGAAATTTTGCAGGGTGGTAGGGGAAGACTCATGAATATGCCTGCTCTGGTTGGGTTGGTTAGGTTTAGGCAAGAGGAGTGGGATTGGTTATGGTTAGGGTAAGAATGTCAGGGCGATAATATTCCAAAAAGGTGTAATACATGAGTAGTATGGATAACTGAGTGTAAATATATGCCAAGGTACTGCAAATGCACAGGGGTGCAAATAGCATACATTGATATTTGTACCAGACGGGGTATTAATAGAACACATTGCTGTGTGCACCGGCGGGGTACAAATAGCATTCATTTCTAATTGCACCAGGGTACAAATAGCATACACTGCTAATTATACCAGGGGTGCAAATAGCCTCACCCTTAACATAACGGCATACTCACATTGCACAGTATATTGTATACAAGCATTGTAATAGTATACCTACCTTGTATATTAACGATCTATGACTCTGTTACAACCAAGGCTGGATTATGATTTGGGCAATTTGTTGGAGGTAATACAGTTTGCAAATATAAAACTGACATAGCAAAGACCTGACTGTTGTGCCTGTATTTTTTATCTAATCTTAATCTTGTAGATGAGCCCTATGGCAAAATGAACTTTCAGTTGATTTTATTCTGTAAAGCTTATTCTTATTAAATAAATTGGTGACTAACCGTCACAGAAAACCTGGGGCAGGGTAGTATTGTAGTTGGTTTCTACGGCAAAATGGTTGCTCGATAGGGGCCCGAGGCTTATTTTTGCCCCTGGGCCCACTGGCGGGTTAATCCGGCCCTGCTTAGAACGCTTATATTAATTTCAAAAGAAAATATTCAAAAGATTTTCCACGTTTAAAATTATTTTTCTAGGACAACCTTTTTGGCACACTTTACCTTTCATTACCATACAGTTCCAGAAAAAATAGGGGACTATGGCCTAGTTTACAGGGATATAGAACATGCTCAAAATGTAGCTGTGCTACTTTTGCAGCTGAAGCTGTGATAGTGCTGCAGGAAGAGCACTGACCACTTGTTTCTGGAAGTGGTGAACTTAAAAGGTAAAGGTCACTGGGACTATTTTGTGTGTCTCAGCTTCTCTTCATATGAAACCGCCATTGATTCAGTCACTTTTTTTTTGCAATTAAGTGATGTTCTCTTGACTTCTGAGCTCAAAGCAAAAACAGAAAGCAAACAATGCAATGTTGCCCCAAACGTAAGCCTCATCCGCACTCATTCACCATGACAGTGGCATAGATAGTGTAGCTCATAGTACTGTACAGTATGTACAGTACACAGCCTGGCTGAGCTTCCAACAGATGAAAGACTCCTATTTTCTCATCTGCCATTCTGTTTGAAAGTGATGTTAATATGCATTGTGTGGGGCCTAATGGGGTATTGCAGGGTATAACAAACAATGTGACTTTCCCTCAAGATTTTTTCATCCGTATGGAATGGAATTAATCGGGGGATTTCCAATAACCACTGTAATACCACTGTTCCTGTTACACTCTTTTTCTGTCTTCACTCTCTCCCCTCTTCCGCTAAAGCATCAGCAATTATTTGACTGCCGTTGAGCAAGCTGCTCTGTGTGCCACCTGCTTGTTTCCCCACTGCATCTCTGGAGTGCATTGTTCCTCGTTCTCGAAGAATTTCCAAGACCTCAGTCTCAATCAATAGGCTTTAGTGGCGAGAGGATGCATGAAGAAAACAATAGAGCACGTGCAGCGGCACGCTTATTTTAGCAGTAAACAGTGTGTGGATGAAAGGATTCCTGCTGCTAAGAAAACACAAAGTGAAAATTGAAGTTTCACTTGAAACCCCATCTTGCATGTGGGTATTTTCTACAGCTGGAAAATATGCAGCAGATATTTTATGAACAGCAGGTGACAGGACGGGACGAGACACTTTTCAGAGGAATTATCTGGGCTCCAGACATAAGTATTTGAGAAATAACAGAGTGCTGGTTAATTTGTCTTAATCTGCATGGTAGTAATCCCTTCCCTGCATGTGGTACATATGCTCACATATTGACAGAGGTGATTTCTAATGGATGTCAGGTTGGTTTTGGAGTCTCTAAGTGGATTATACCCTTGTACATTTTGGCTGTGTACGCACTAATATAAGAGCTGCATTAAGGAAGATAGTGTTAACTCCTGTCACTGCTCGCTCATAGTGAGTTTCCAGAGATGTGCATCAGTTATCTGTTGGTACTCAAATATCTTCAGATAGAGGTAATAACAGGGATGTCCAGACATGTCACCCATTCACTCATTTAAGTGCAGTCATTACTATTGGTGGAACTCAGTAAGAAGTAACTATGAAGTCGATTTACTAAAGCCTTAGACAGCACCAAAGGCTGCGGTACTTTTCTGGAGTTTGAAGAGGGAAATACTTTTTTTGACAATATGTTGTTTTTGACACTTTTAGTAGTTGGTTATTTCATCGCTTACTATTTTACATGCAAACCGTTTACATAATATTGTTTAACAAATGTTCAGTGGCTACCATTTATTGTGATTTTCTTGTCCACGCACAACATGCATGCATGTGTACCCTTTTCAGCATGAAACATGAATGTCGGTTATAGGACTTTATTTTGGCAAAATGTTCTCATGACCCGTTTGTACATAGAGCTACGAAAAGCACCGACCGAATTGCCTCTTAAGTAGTGCTTCTTGAGTTTCCTTGAACCAACACGTACAGTCAAAATCATTCTAAATTTATGTATAAAACCCAATATTGCCTTGGGTGTGTACAGTATGAAATCGGCGGTGGATTTCGGAGAGTCTAAATAAACCCACTCAACCAATTCTGTAAACAAATTAAAGTTGTGTGGAAACGCAGGCTGCTTTGTGTGGTCGACCTGTGAGGCAGCTTTGAAAGGAAAAGACAGAAACGCACACGGACCAAGCATGCAACAGCAATCCCAATCCCTCACGTTTTCTATTGTGTGTTGCTGTGTAGGAAGACACAATGACAATGACAGGAAAAGCATGACCAGCAGCGGATCTATCAGGACATTGTTTGTAAAATGAGCTTGACCTTTTTTACATGAAAGGACAATGCTGGTGTTCATGCGGGAATGCACACACACAAAAAAAGCTTCGTGAAGAGCAGCTGTTGTAAACAGCGTGAGGAGACTCACTCCCACATCTCCACTGGATGGAGGGCAGAGTTTTCCTTTTTTCCATCATGATTCAGTGCATTTAGGGTCAAGGCTGGCCTCATTTCTCAAAAGGGTTTCCTCTGCGGCATCAAAGCTTTCTCCCACAGCAGGGAGAAACACATTGGAGCATATGGATCACTCTGTCTCCATCTTCATGATTGAATTGCCATTAGTGTTGTGCAGATTACTTGGCCTTTCCATCCTAATGATCTAACTGAGAATGGACAGGCTAGAATGAATTAGGTGCACAATAACGGACTACTGTAACGCCAAGGAAAACTGTTCCAAAGAACAAACTTGTGCTTTCCGTTCCTGCTGATTATGCAAAAAAAGTCTGATAACCCTCCTCCACGAGAACTTTATACCCGCTGCAAATCGTGTTTGACATCCTTCATGGTCAGGACATACTGTAGGCGGAAATCATAGTGGAGTTCGGGGGGGTCAGGACCTAGTCTCACTTTGCCAGCCCCTCCTCCACAACGCTGCGAGGAAGGTCTGGCTAGTCCACACAGCATTGCAGGATGGGAGAAAAACGTGCTCTGGTTTATTGGCATTTCTTAAAACCAATCACAATCGTCTTGGGCGGGGCCACCACGGGGAGCAGAGCATTCAGCCGCTCTGCTCCCCGTCTCTGGAACTCATTACCACCCCAACTCAGAAACATTGATTCATTCCCCCATTTCAAATTGCAACTCAAAACACATCTGTTTAAAACTGCCTATTCCACTTGATGTCATTGCTCTGCCTCTTTCTGTTGTTTTATTGCTGTTTTAATGTCTTTTGTAACCCTGTATGGTGTCCTTGAGTGCCGAGAAAGGCGCCTTTAAATAAAATGTATTATTATTATTATTATTAAGCGCCAGCCACGGTGCCTCTGCAAAATAGCCTTGGGAAGGAACTTGTTTTGGTGGAATGTGAATGTTCAAACGTTGTTTTATTTGAGCGCCTGGGTAGCTCACCAGGTAGAGCGCCCGCCCATATAGAGGGGCCTCTGGGTTCGACTCCGACCTGCGGCCCTTTGCTGCGTCATTCCCTCTCTCTCACCCCTTTCCCATCTTCAACTGTCCTATACAAATAAAGGCCTAAAAATGCCCCCCAAAAAAGAAGAAGTTGTTAGTCGCGCTCTAGAAAACTCAGATTGGACAGATAGTCTAGCTAGCCAGAGTTTAGAACGCCAACACAAAGACATCCGGCCAAAAAGAGGGACATCCGGCGTAGCAATCCGGATGTGGATATAGACTAGTACTCCTGGGACACAAACACCCGTTTCCTGGGTGAAAGTCTTGTGTTTTCCCCTTTAACTAGTCTAGCGTGTTTCCCATGCTACACTAATATAGTAGTACGGCTGTCCTCTGTGTACACATATCCTATACAATTTTGGCAGTATTATTTCTGTTCCTTTCAAAAATGCTCTTTTTTACAGTCCCCCACAAGTGTTAGATAAAATATACGCCCATGGGTCAGGGTAATCCATATCTGAAGTTAAAATATACTTTGGGAAGAAAAGAGAAAAGTTTAAAGGTCCAGTGTGTAACATATTTAGTTGTTCATTATCAAAATCAGTGTTGCCTGTTCACAAACTTCTCCTTTTTCATGAATATTTACCTCCACCATCAATTCCAAGTATTCCTTTTGGCTTGAAATTTAACATTTGCATTCTCATGAACTGGGGTAGACGCTCCATATTCATGCGCCATCTTGAACTAGTTAGCCGGTAAGGCACATACAGGACATACTGCTCCACCTTAAGCGTTTTCTCTGTCACATGATAAACTCACAGGTGCTGCTAATGCTGCTAATGGGTATCGTAGCTTCCCGGCCCCGGCAAGTTAGAAGAAGGAAACATGGAGGACCACACGTATTCAAAATCCAAATTTCAGGAACAGGAATCTTCTTCTTCTTCGCCCAGAAAAAGGAGATTGAAAAGAGCAAGAGACCGGCTTTTTGAAGCGTGAAGGCTACCGTAGCTGGAATACCTACTTTGAACTGCGTGGCACGAGAGAGTTGATTGTGATATATGATCTCAACGCTAGATGGGAGAAATTCACACACATTCATCTTTTGTTAAAGAGTTGTGACTTCTGTAAGAGATGCAGCGTGCATGAATGTTGGGGTCAGATGGAAATCACATTTTCTGGTTAGTAAGTTATCAGGATGAGCAGGTCGCCAGGGTAATGTCAAGGATTGTCATATTTAATAAATCCTTCCTGGGTTGCCATATGGAAACTCACACTGGCGAGATTCCAAGCTTAGTAATCCAATCTCAGTCAGACTGCTCTGTCTGCCCATGGCTGATGCTGTGAAGTTAAATATATTTCAAGGATCTTAGCTAAAGTAAGTTTTTGCTCTGCCCTTTTGAAACTTTTTTCAGGAACAAGGCAATTATAAGCTAATCGTTAGTCATTTACTAGCTGATAGCAAGGACATTATCCCTTCTTGTCAATGGGCCTCAGGCCTTATTATTATGCTGGACGGCTTACATTCCCTAGTTGATGTGGAAAGGGTGTATGCCATCCTGAGGACCCTCCCAGTAAATGAGGTCAATGCACGGTCCTCACCTGGAAATGGATTAAATTGCAGCCATACATTACAAATGACTCGTCGGCTGTCTTCTAACATGAGTCTGTAAGACACAGCTCTGCTCCCTGGTCAATAATGTGCACAAGGGTTAGTGTCCCCTGCTGAAATGTACAGGTTGGCTCCCAAAATAACTGCCGGTGTTGATTAGATTACAAAATCTCATCTTGGAAGGAGTTGTGAGGAGAAGCTCTCTCGTACCAGTTTGTCAATGCAGCAGTTGTTCTCTAACCGCAGGCCTGACCCTGAAGTGAGCTCAAGAGAATATTTTATTGAGTTTGACTTGCTTTAGTTGCCCGTGATGCATTTAGAAAAAGCTTGTGTTGATGCTTGATGAGAACACTGGTGCAACATCTGTAATGAAATACTTCGCCTTTAGGGCATGCTGATGTGGAGTTGTTTTTATGTATGTATGTACAAACACAACTGGCTTTGCTGTGACATGCTTCCCATCTGTACACATTTTTTCTTTTGTCTAAACAGTTGTCTAAATTACTGCAAAGCCCAAACAGCAAACATGACCAGCTACAACAGCTGGTAACTAGACGGACAAACACACGCAGACGGAACAAGATGCCACATTTCCTCCAAAAAATAAAAACAGAATAATAAGAAGCCTAAGGGATAATGTAGACAGTCATTATAGACATTAGAACCCCTTCAGACTGATTCAAGACCTGCATCAGCCTCTCGGGGTTCTTGTTTGCTCTAAATTATCCCGCTTATTACACTGCGTATTACATGGCTTATTACATGGCTTATTACACAGCTTATTACATAGCTTATTACATGGCTTATTACACTGCTTATTACATGACCTATTACACTGATTATTACATAATTTATTACACAGCTTATTACCCATCTTATTACATGGCTTATTTCATGCTTATTACACAGCTTATTACATGGCTCAATTACACATTTTATTACACCGCTCATTACATGGCTCAATTACACATCTTATTACATGCTTTTTACACAGCTTATTACATGGCTTATTACACAGCTTATTACATGGTTTATTATGCAACTTATTACATGCTTTTTACACAGGTTATTGCATGGCTTATTACAGAGCTTATTACATGGTATATTACACGGCTTATTACATGGCGTATGACGCGTTTTTTACGGCTCTCTGCCAGAAGCCATGTTGCCCCAGTGAGTGAGCTAACCATGGAGCTAACTCTCCTGTGCTCTGTTTGCATTGTAGCCGTTAGCTATGTTAGCGCTCCCTGTTTCCTCCACTACCTCTCTCCCTCTGTGATCCACTGATCAGCGCTATAAGCTCTGTATGAGCAAAAATATTTATATACAATTTTTTGGATTTAAAAATGGTCCTCCAGAGTCTATGATTAGTGCTCTGTCCAAGGCAACCATCTGTTATAATTAGCAACGGTCTGTTATACAGAAAAAGCCATTATTGACCAATCAGAATCAAGTATTTGACAAGGCCGTGTAACAATTGCAGTTAACACATACAAAGCAATCCTGCAGCATTTCAACCTCAGAAGGACTATGAACTAATCCACCAACATAAATAAGACATACAAAAAGACCAAACCTGCTTCATCAGCAAACAGATAGCCTTCTGTTAGGCAAACATTTCCACAGGAGTTTGGACTGAAAGTGGAAAGCTCAATCTTCCAGTGGAATGGCACTGATAGCTGCTATGGGAGCAGTAACTTATATAAAGGTTACAACACAGGCCTCATAGACACATCAGCCAACACATGAAGGCTAATGGTGTCACTGAATGGCACCGCTGTCATTCTCATGATTTATCAGCTGAAGATGGGGCAACATCCCATAGTCATTTTCCACCTGCATCAGATCAGGTTTATTCTACAATCTACAAGAACTTTTGGCCACTTTTTATACACAACATGTTACTCCTCAAATGTGCTCACCCATCATCAATAATAATTTCAGTATACAAATCTTGACGCTTTGTATTATTGTAGGCAGCTGCAAACAACAGGATAAACAAAGAACATTTCTTTCATCTTCTCCCAGAAAGTTGTAATAATTTCCCCCCGTTTATTGTGTATTCAGATCATACTGCTACAGTGTTTCTTTTATTTTTTGAGACATTTTAGACAGATTTCAGAATAAATCTGTCTGGGTGACTGACTCAGCTGCTGAGTGTTTGCGGAGGCGCTTTGAGGCCAGCTGTTGATGGCTTTTTATGGGACTGTGATAAATGTGTCTCTTTGGTTTCAAACTGTAGTCAGTGTTGTCTGCAGTCCGTGCACAGTTGTTGAACATAACTGCATAAAGTCTCCAACACTTGAAACTACAACTAACTAAACGAAAAACGAACTAACAGAAAACTAAATAAGTAAAGCTACGTGGTTTTTCCTGGAATATGACGCAGTATGGGAAGGGGGCGTTCGCGTTCGACTACACTTGACCACAAAGTCCAGTTCATTTGATTAGTGAACAGGGCATAACCGTTTTGCTCCTAAGTTGAAAAATCTAGGAGTGACATCTGTAACTGTTGTAGCTAATTTGTACATAATACACTAGTGTTATGAATACAAAACATTATGAAGTTTAATGTTTTGAAATACTGATAAATACATTTTCAGTGATGCTGTAGTGTTGCGTGTATGGTTCGGCATGCGGGAGCGTGCCTATGTTCCCACAGTTCCCACATTTCTAAGATTTCTTTACAAAATTAGGCCCTATGTTTGCCTAACCCCTAACCATAAGTCATAAAATGTTGCCCAGACAGTTGCTGAAGACTGCTGTGTGGTTGAAATATAACAGTAACAAAAACAGGCATTTTTATGCCTTAACCCTTGAAGGGAAATGTAGGAACACAAGACCTAATTTGGAATATGTCCTAGAAATGTGGGAACATAGAATTGTGGGAACATAGGGCTGTGGGAACATTGGGCTGTGGGAACATAGGGCTGTGAGAACATAGGGCTGTGGGAACATAGGGCTGTGAGAACATAGGGCTGTGATAACATAGGGCTGTGGGAACATAGGACTGTGGGAACATAGCGCTGTGGGAACATAGGGCTGTGGGAACATAGGGCTGTGGGAACATAGGGCTGTGAGAACATAGGGCTGTGGGAACATAGGGCTGTGGGAACATAGGGCTGTGGAAACATAGGGCTGTTCGCTAAAAACACATTATACTTTGCGAAGGGGTTATTGAGAAGATATTCTATAAAATGTAAACAAAGAGTAGCAGTGTGTGTCCTCTGATCCCATGGTCCTATTATACAACACAGAACAGCTAGGAACCCACAGCACACGTCCAAAATCCAAAGGTTTATTCCAAAAACAGGCCAGGGTCAAAAGCAGAATGACAAAGAAAATCATCATCACGTTCCCTGCGATTATCTCCAAATCAATTCCTGATCCGACCTGTTGAGACTCACAACCTGACCTGACTCCTAATCACATGCGCTCTGAGCTGGCTGCTGGGAAGGATAGACTGTAGGTGTGCGCATAAATAATTAATGAATGTATTAAAACAGTAGATTGCAGAGGCAGAATAGAATAGAATAGAACAGAATAGCCTTTATTGCACTGTGAAGGTACAACAAAATTTAGGGTGCTCTCACAGAGCCACCCTTGCACCACACACAAAAGCCCCCTCCACGTTATCTATGGATTTGGTTGTTGGCAGAGGATCAAACTCACACCTCTCCAAAATCCTGTGCACTTTACCAGTCCCGGATTATCCATAAGGGCACTTGGGCCAGTGCCCAGGGGCACCAACCATTCACAACCTGGGGGGTGGGGGGGGCACCACATGACACAAGCTTTAACAATATTTTCCAAAAATTGTTATATTATTCACTTGAAATTGTTGAAAGATCATACATTGCTCATTTATGAACACTAATTTCAGAGGGGGCACAGAAGTTTCATCAGTAAAAAACACTTAATTTCCTGCACTAACAGTGAAAAGACACCAGGCGCGTAAGCGTATAGCAGCGTAGCACAGCTAGTTTTATTTCAGCGCCCATGTTATCCAATAGCGTCCGCGTCGGCCCGCCCACTGCAGCGATCGTTTCGGCGTCTCCTCTATTTCTTGCGCCAGACGCGAGCCTATGTGTCACGCCAGGCAGGTAATCACATACAGGAAGACCACAGTGCTGCTGGATACTTTACAAAATAAAACACATTTCAAAATAAAACAGCCAGGTTCATGGTGATTTCGGCTGTCTTGACTTCTCACAGCGAGACACGTGATCAGGCACATGGAGAGAGAGACACACACACACACACACACACACACACACACACACACACACACACACACACACACACACACACACACACACACACACACACAGCTACATATAGGCCACAATTACAATTACCATAGTTTTCCCCACTCATCCTGTCTCTTTCTATCGGAGAGAGAGAGAGAGAGAGAGAGAGAGAGAGAGAGAGAGAGAGAGAGCAGAGAGGTTGTGACCGGTGCGTGAAATACGGCGAGTTATATGCAACACCTACGCGCCCGGTGTGTTTTCACTGTAAGAAATAAATCTGTAAAATAACAGAAAAGGTTCGGGCAGCCCGTTACCCGGACTTTGTCCTGTAATTAAAAAACTGAAATGATGTGTGTACCTACAGTTAAAATACTGTACAATCCATTTTCTGTAAGGCCCATGTATAAAACTCTCTCATACAAAGCTGCTCAGGGGTTAGGGTTAGGGGTCTGAGACCTAAATAACGGGCCAGCGTTATTTATGATGGGTTTGATATTTGAATTTGGATAACTGAACAATAACGAGAATATATACAGCAAATGTTTCCAGAGCCTTCATCTATGACATTATGACAACATCAAACATCACAACAACCATTACCTTTTGGCAAACGCTAAAACTGCGGTAGAGACAATGAAACTCTTGTCATATGATCACATTACTGTCTCACTGTGGGAATGTAATTAGCTGGCAAGTCAACAACGGATCTCATAAAAGCTTTACAGTCCCACTGTGGCATTAATACATGTAGATTATTACCCATATGGCAAGCATAAAAAAAACACACGCTGTCACACGCTGGTTATTTGTTCAATTTATAAGCCAATTAGTTCTCAGACTTTCCAACAGAACCAGTTTGGAGGGAAAGGGTTGATTTTGTCTACCACAATACCCCGGTCAGTAGATGAGAGCAGATGCAGCAGGCTTCGTTAACATGGACGGTGTATGTGTGTGTGTGTGTGTGTGTGTGTGTGTGTGTGTGTGTGTGTGTGTGTGTGTGTGTGTGTGTGTGTGTGTGTGTGTGTGTGTCTGTGCGTGTGTTGATCAAACCTGGTGGAGAAAAAGCAGCAGTATCCCATTATGGGACCGAGCAGCCTCCGACCTGTCTTGAATCTGTTTTTAATTCTTTCAAATGAACCCGTGTCTGTCTCGTGGGTCTCAGGTTCATTTATTTTCGGTCTGAGATCGTCAGAGGAAATCTCCTACCACACAGCTGTCAGAATTTTCCCAATGACAAATTAACTCATCTGAACCTGGGCGAGCCCACATGCCTCATACGCTCCGTCTTGAAGTTGAATATTAGGTTTCGGCAGAATATCATAAGCAGCCGTTTGTGATGTGTTTTTTTTTCTTTTCTCTTGCTATTTGTTTGCTTTGCTGGAAGCCTCAAATCACAACCCGCCTAGCCAATTATTATCCACGGTGGCTTGATCGACAGGCAAAAAAAAAATGGAGAGTACACTCTGAGGGGGGAAATACATTTACTGAGGCTTTGCAGTGCTATACGTAAAGCTGCGTGTGAAGGAGAAGATGTGCTGTGATTTCCATCTTTCAATCTGTCAATCCTCAGTTACAGCGAGGTGAATTTGGACTGACTTGGAATGCTTTAAGTGAGATATCATGGCTTTACATTTAGCTCAGAGGGTAAAACACTCTCTGCATTTCTTCGCCCAGATTCTTCACACTGCTAAATGCAATTTCATTTGTAACCCTGCTGCCAACTGCCTTGTGCAGCGCTGCTAAGTCATCTTCAACCCATGTGTCTGTATTCCCCCTCCCATCTTGAACGTGTTTAGCCTCATTTTGCCATGTGAGTAGTCAGATGTACAGCTCCACGCGCATTTCGGCTCCCAGCGGCCCGTGATTCCATCGCTGAAGTAAGATCAGTCTGGGTTGGTTATAGGTGAAGCATTTGCTCCATGAGAGCGTGCCTTCCTCACCTCAAGGCTTTTAATGCTCAGGTTTTCAGATCCCACCACGCAAATCATAGGTTCTTAAGCGTAGCCACTGGAGCGCGCAAACGTGCGTTACATACAAGCAGTATGCAGCTTCTCTTTCAGTCTCTCCGTCTCGTAGCTGCCCTTTTCTCACACATTACCTTTGCTCCTGAAAAAAAGCATATGCTTCTAGCTGAATGCCGCTAACACAGATCTCACGAACCACAGGCCAGTTTCTCCATTAGCTGACTAATTTTTTGCTCTCTTCACGTCTTGGCGTCTTTAACGGAGAACCTCTCAATTAAATGAGTGTCTTGGATATTTGGCATATTTCAAACATTCGCATCGATGCAGGGAATGAAGATCAAACATTTCCACCGATGGCTCCTCATGTGTTTTCCGAAAAACAACAGAAAGCTGGGCGCACTATGGAGAGATGAGAGAAGACTGTCCTCCTCGTGAAAACTGTTACCGTCTAGTGCTGTGGGACCCAAAAGAAAAGACGTTTTCGATCGTCACGCTATCGAAAATACGCGTCTCAAGGAAAGGACGAACGCAGCGCCTCTTGTATTTGTATTTGTCCTTGTCTTGTCTCGTGTCTTTAGAGAGGTCCACGTGTTGTGTTATACCATAACTAAATACATTTTTCAGCTTTTCTTTGGCTCAAGGGCTGTACCTCCATTTGAGTTTTATTTTCGCATGAGTTTAAAACATTTCAGTCTTACAATGACATTGTGCAGTCATAGAGGAGTTTAGTATTTTATTAACTAGATTTTAAGAAACCTGAGGAGATAAAAAAAGCATTCCAGCATGATGTGTTATATCTTTTCCTTGTCAATAGTTGCAGAAAGCCGTTTTCTTTTTGTGGTGTTTCTCTAATTGCCTTAGGGAAAACGCATACAGAACTACAGCTTTAGGTGAGACTTTCTTGTTCTTTGATTTCTATTTGAGTGGTGACTGCATGTTCAAAGCCTTTAAAATGCACAGATCCTGCCTTCCTGTCGGTTCTCTCTGTGCTGCATGGAACATTTTACATGTAGTCCTTTGAGTTGTGTAATTATAGTATTTTTTTATTTATTTATTTATGTATTGCTATCTCTCAGGCAAATAACAGCCTCTGCAGTGGTATTGATCCCCGCTCCTGCACACACACACACACACACACACACACACATGGATGGATGGATACTAGTGTCTGTTTTTACATGCAGCAAAGCATTTTATTAAATCCCTCAAAAACATCCCCATCCTAATTGTAGTAAAAATACTTGAGCTTGACTTTGTGTTGACTTTTTCATGCTCTCCATTGTCAATCAACACAATGTTGGCAAACCCCCCCCTCCCCCCCAGAAAAAAAAAACAGTGTGCTTCAGGAAGACACAATCCCATATTCTGCCATAAGGATTTTGATTATTACCACGAGCTATGGAATTGTGAAATGATGGTTTATGTCCCTGTAGAAGCCGCAAGTCCTTATAGATCAATCTTGTTTTAAGTCCCAATGTCATGAGGAGGTACTACCCTACACACAATCCTAATCACAACTGCGACATCTCAACTGGTTGATTCCAGTTGATTGAGCTACTACCACTGAAGTCTCTGATCGTTTCTGTACACAGTATTGTACCTTTGTCTTTTATTTCATACACAGTAAAAGAATGGACACAGTTACGCCATATATTTCAACGGAGACCAGTGAAGTCTCTTTCCCGGTGCTGGCTGAGCATTACTGAGCAGCCTCCAACTGAGCTTGAAGACGTAGATGTGACGTGAGCAACGTGTCTGAAAGTGTGAAGTCTTCTGGTAGCTGTGCCGAGAGAAATCTCAATCATTCCCAATCTTACAGAGACGGAGAGTGTAGGTATATGTAAGGAGATAACATAGGCACAGGCTAATTATTGATCACTAACATGCTAGTTAACATTAGTAATTAAACTTAAACAGCTAATGTAAGTCCAAACTGCCTGCGAGCTTCTCCTATACTGTACGGTAATTCCTCTACTGTGTGACAGTAAGTCGCTTGGTTATGACACAATCGTTAGCCTATTTTTACAGCCTTTCATACACTTTCATGTTTCTTTAGAAATAAACAATGGACATATAGAGTCTTTAAACCCTTCAGATGTAAAGTTATTCGCTGTCAAAGTTACGTCAAAATGAATGGGAGTCAATGGGTTGCTAACGGGAGGTGATCGCTTGTTAGCCTACAATCTCTCCCTTGCTTTTTTTCCATTTTCAAAAGTTTTTTTTGCTCTGAATCAAATGTTTTATCAGGGTTTCCGTGGGGTCTTAAAAAGCCTTAAAAAGTCTAAAATTTCAAAATCTAAATGTTAGGCCTTAAAAAGTCTTAAATTCGCTGAAGAATTGTGTTCTTGGACTTAAATAATGATGGTCATGATCATGGTGTTGTAGTTCTTTCTTCGCTACTCCAAATATAATTCGCTGTCTACAAATGAGACCAACATGCAACTTGAGTTACAGCCGAGTGCAAGGCTGCATGAGTCTCTTTCGGAACAGATTTTATTCTTCAGCTATGGGGAAATACGAGATTAGCGATGTTTCCGGACTCTGACATTGACGTTTTTTTGGAGGGGTTTTATGTTGTGATAGGTCCTAAATTTAATTCATAAAGGTTTTGAAAAGGTCTTAAAAAGTCTTAATTTTGACTGAAATGCAGAAACCCTGTTTATGGCCACAATTCATCTCGTAGCTGCTTGGCTTATTGGTTCCAGGCTTAAAACTCTTTATATAAGCCTTTGTTGGAACGTCAATGGAGCAATTGAACGGGGGAAATCACTTCCGGAACCAGAGCCGTTCAAAAAGTGAGCGATCACTGTTGAGCGCTGTATTCTTATTATGTAATGATTTGTTGACAGTCTTTTTTTTAAACTCATTTTTATAACTCTAAAATGATTTATATTATCTTATTGTGTTATAAGCATTTAGTTCACAGAGTGTTTACCTACTCTTGGTTCTATTCCAGAGAGCTGATTTTCAATAAAGTCAACATTTCCGGAAATGCTTATCAGTATGTGGAATTAGGGAAAATCTTTTCTGCCATTCTTGTTCATTCCTTCAACTATATTCTACTATACTATATTCTTTATCAATTCCTTTTTTAGTCCAGCTGTTTCAAAACCGTAAGCTCATACTCTTGATGAAGGGCCGAAAGGACCGAAACGTAAGTTTTCTGTAAATAAACGGTGATGCTATAGCAAGAGCAGAGACAATTTGTTCTTTTGTGCCAAGTTGGTGTTATTTTCCAACGCACCTGAACAGAAGAATTTTTGGATGTGTTTTGAGTTGTTTCTTCAAATAAAAAGAAACGTAAGCTTTAACACCTAAAGGCTGGTACTGATTTTTCAGGACCCACTCAAGCTGATCCAATACTTGAATTCCATAGGGTGCTTTACAAACCCCCAAGTTTTAAAAGTTGAACATACGATTTCTGCAGGTTAAACAGCCTGTGGGAGTAGAGGTATGGCGCAAGTTTAACAAAAGAAGAAAAAAAGATGCTTTGATGCAGTGCATGGAGCTTGCAGCTGAGAGGAGAGCAGATGGTGTGACACATTACTGTGCCCCATGTGTAGCCGGGCATATCTTAAGCAAACTTGCGTCTCGCAATTTGTTAAAATTAAAATGGAAATATTCACCAGCACAGGCTGTGCTAGGGTACAGCCTTGTCAGTTTTATACATTGCAAATAAACAAGAAGCTTCCTCCTCCAAGCTGGAGAAGACACAAGGGCTGCTTCTCAAACCGCCTACTTGCACACTTGAAACACTTAGTTTTAAGTATATAGTGTAGATAACGCAAAAAGTCAGTGCGCTGAAAGTACCCGGATGGCCCCATAAAAACGGTCAAAAAGTTCAGTGTGGAACGATGGACCCTACGCGCACTAAACAGGCGCCATCTTGACTACAAATCTTTTAAACTGACCTTTGATAAAAAAAAAAAAAAAAAAACAGACAGTTTCAGCAACTACACGGCCTATTTCTTGCTTAAAATGTTTTCAGAAACACGTTTCGGTGAACTATTTTCGTAAAATACGAGATCGTATTCCTAACGAGCCGCCATTATGGTCTGTTTTGAAATTGAAAGCAGCCAGACCCACGTGACACGTTCGTCCAATCAGTTTCCATTTGTTGCGTTTGTCATGCTCATTCCGCTCGTCATTTCCGGTAAGCATTTTAACATAAGTGTTCCTTTTGGGACTAGACTAACCATTGAAAGTGGGCACTACGGCAAGAAGTGGTCAGTGAGCTGACAGAAGTATGCTGAATGAGACACAGCCAAGGTGGTGTGGCGATTCATGATTCATTAACAACACAGCACAGGGGGCTCCTCTCTAAACTCCACTCCTGTGGGGGATGTTTAGTATCACAGCCCAATAGTAGTCACTTTCTGTATGTACCTGATGCCGGTGCAATGCCCTATATTCTATACCATTTAGCCGTCATCAGATTTTGCGATGGCACTGAAACAGTAGTCTTGGGTTTATCACCTTGACCAGGGAAGGTACTGCACTGTACATTCTTGCTCATGGAAGTTCTGTCAGCCCAAAGGGACAGTTCAGGGACGGACATTTCTCCTCTTACGTGTCATGCTATTTATCAATCTCAATAGTTTTGGTGTGAGTTTCCCAGTGTTGGAGATATCGGCCGTAGAGAAGCCTTTTCTCCAATATAATGGAACTAGATGGCACTCGGCTTGGGTTGTTCAAAGTGCCAAAATAATACATTTGAAAAACTCAGCATCAATGCCTCTTTCCAGAAAACATGACCCGGTTACCCAAGATAATCCACAGACCTGGTTGTGAGTTCATGTAGGAACTATTTTCTTTCTACCGAACTACACCTGCCAACTGTATCACAGAGCAAAAGGAAGCATACACATGAACAAGAGGCTCATGCTGGTGAGTTGTTGTGTGTTGAGGGTCAAGTCAAACTCATTCCAAGCTTAATGGCAGTCCCAGTTTAGCCGGGCTTTACTGGGCCTGCCAAGAGGCATCGCTGTCAAAATCCTGACTGAAAGATGGCTTTAAGTGATGAGCAAGAAGCGGAAGGCGCTCTCACAGAAAAGTCAGAAAAGCTGGAATTAAAAAGCTATGCAGCCCTCTGGAAAGAAATAGGTTCCATCCCCCCTCCTCCTCCTCCTTATCCAATCTGTCTATCCGTCCATCTATCCATCCGGCTATAACATCTCCCTCTTTCTCTGTCTGTGTCTCTCACCTCCCACACTCAAAACTCTTCAGCTCCCTGGATTTATATTTGGTGCCGTCCGAGGAATGTTTTGCATGCGAATATCCTCCGTGGCTTGCCAGCCCTGAGAGTCCCTGTGTTTTTGCCTCCATCTGTCACTTTCCATGCTTGCTAACAAAGCGTTGGAATTGGAGTAGTTTCAGTGTAGTGGCCAAGTTTTTTTTAGCAAATCCTTCTAATCAGCTGCACTGGGAGCGAGTGGCACTTTGAATGGGCTGTGCTCCAGTAACCCAGGCTTAAGTTATTTCAGCTGTACAGGCTGAGTTGATAGCAGGAGGAGAATTACACAGATAGGTGAATAGCAATGTTCAGACATGCCTGAGTGGGCTTTTAATCTGAAAAGTTATGTCACTGCATATATTGATCAGTCAATTGTGAGCTCCATGTAGATTTAATCATTTGCAAGGTTGGTTAAACAGTGATTTGTCCTATTACTACATACAGTATGACACTTAAAAAAATGATGTTTTATGAATTGTTAGTCAGTTTATAAAGAAAAGTATTGTCCTCGATAGCATTGTTTGGGATCCATCCAGGACTGTGCAGAGGGATTTATTTGATTTATTTTGCTATTGTCTTAGTAAATTCCTATTGTCTTTGTATATTCCTGTTCACTCCCTATTCAGCCCCATTCTACTGAATTTGGTTGCAGTTCCACCAGAGTTCCACTGATCGCGGGTGAGTGCAAAATGAATGGGAGTCTATGGAGCTAGACGGCTAAATTTGTCTTTTTCACCTGATTGCCGTTGACAAACCTCAGATTTGATAGGATTTATTTTATGTTTAATTGTCTTTGTGTTTTTAATTCCCACCACAACTTTTTTGTTTTATTTTATTTATTTTATTTTTAGAAGTTCAACATGGATTATAGGTTGAAAGTTGAATGAACGAGTACTTATGTCCTTTTGATTTCTTACAGGTTGAGTTGTTGTTGCCCATAACACGCTAGCATTCTGCTAATGAATGCTGATTGCTCAGTCAAGGACTGATTACGACTAGAGATCCTGCTTCCGAAGCGGAACCAGAATGTCAGTGATTATTTCGGCGTGGTCTTGCAACATTCAAATTACTAGACAAAAATTATATCCTGAGAAAAGTGGATTTTGAGGGGTATAGCTCATAGACCTCCATTCATTCTGCACTCGCCCGTGAGCGCCCTCATATGGAACCAGAGTGGAACTGCAACCAGTTTAGAAGCCGGACGTTTCCCGAGAGTGGAAGTTCTCCCCTTATTAGACATTCTCTGGTAAAATGCTTCTTGAAGTTTTCTAGTGCACCGTCTACTTTGCCTCCTTGTGGTGTCCTAAGCCCCAATGGGCTCATTAAAGGCCAGAGGGCCACAAGAGGCAACAATGATCCTGTTCACACACAAACTATACTTTGACAAGCGACACAAAAGTGAGATTAATGCTCTATCATAAGTGTTTTCAAACAGTATTTTTCAGTTTTACAAGAAAAAAGACTTCAAGGATGAAGATTAACTGGTTGGTTTGACAAATGCCCATCTGATTAAGAGCCCCACCTCAGAAACAGAGCAGCACACAGCTGAGCTAAGGAACATCTTATGATGAGTGATGCTTTAAGCATGCTACAAATGAATCATCTTCTGGTAAATTTGTCTTGCTCTACACAAGTTACATAACACGATTTTTTCACTACTGAATACAACATACATGATCACAGCTGCAGTAGCCTTTATTTTAATGGTCAATAGAGCTCAGTAGTCTCAATATTTATTTATTGATTATGGCATGCTGAAGAAAAAGAAGAAAAAGTTCTGTCTTAGAATAATGACTTGAAACTGGAACTCAGTAACTTGTTGATCTATTCTTATCCGACCAACAATAATCAGAAAGAAGAAAAAGCTGAAGCCAAAGCAGAGCTGGATTCTGATGAATGCGTAATGCATAAAGCCAGAAGAGAGAGAGAGTGACCTGGAGAAAAAGCAGGAGATGAGCAGTCTGTTTAGGTTTATTGGGTTTTATTTGATATAGCCTTGCACTTATAGCTTTGATATAAGTAAAACAACATTCAGGTTAGAACTATCGGTTTGCACTTGAACTACTCCACACTCGGTGAGAATTTGCATCCAAATTAGTTGACATTGAAGCCAAAGCAAGGCAACTCTATTCCTTATGCATCTGAAAGCATTCTAGCAAGTCATGCATTGTTGTGTGATAATAAGCTTTTCCCGGACGAGTTTCTCCTCAACTCATAACCTTTAAGAGACATCTCTTTTTTGTTTTTTTCATTTTGCACTCCATTTTTGCTCCCAGATTCCGTAAACTACTTTCGTTTTCTTCACCCTTAACCACTACGTCAAGTGATGCACCACAGGAGTGCTCCATACTGACATGATTTATATAACTCCTCATATATTAACCATCCTGTTGTCTTTGGGTCAAATTTGACAAATTTTCAAAGTTTCTATTTCAGAAATTTGGGTTTCTTTTAACCAAATGACCCAACAAAATTACACAGATGGTTCCATAAAATGCTCTTCACATGTAAAATAAAGGATCAGTTCACTACTTCCATTGACTTTTGGGTGTTTTATTCAAGTGTATAGCGTTATACTGAATAAACTTTAAAAGTCTGTGATTTTCTGGGCCCCTGGTTAGCTCACCTGGTAGAGAGGGTGCCCATACATAGAGGTTTACTCCTTGACGCAGCAGCCGCAGGTTCAACTCCAACCTGCCACCCTTTGTTGTAGGTCATTCCCCTTCTCTCTCCCCTTTCAAGTCTAAGCTGTCCTATCCAAATAAAGGCCTACAAATGCCCAAAAAATAATCTTAAAAATAAAAAAGTCTGTGATTATCCATCAACATCCTGTGATCTTAACTATTAGTCAAAATAATTCATAAGTTCTGCTTTTTTGACACAAACATTTGATATAATTTCATATGAATGAGGTTTATTGACCATAAATTCCCCTAAAAAGTTTAAAACTAGAGGTAATAAGTCAGTGTTAGTGGTATATACAGGCTTCTTGTGGTAGTGGAACAAAGTGCATGAAACGTCAAAACATGCTACAGAAATGTTGAAAAAAATAAAGAAAAAAACTGAAAGGACAACACAAGGGTTAATTCATTCATTTCTCATACTGAGTAAGATATGAGTGCATGGCCACAGATAGGTGATGCAGAATGACTTACTGTAGGTGCTTATTGACAACATCACAGATACACAGCAGTACAAATAAACTAACTTACAATGAATTTTTTCACACTCGCATATCTCCGAGTGGAATAAAATATACACAAGTTATCTAACAAACACGAAATATTCTTTATAAAACTTAAACTGCAGCTGAGTTTGCGCGTCTGCTGGCTGGTTTGAAGGAAGTTATGATCACTCTCAAATCATCCATGCCTGCTGCGACTTTATGTGACCTAATTGCTGATGTTTTTGAACTGTCAAAAATCTTTGTTGTTCACTAACGTCTTAATATTTCCTCAACTCCCAAAACGGCAGGTGCTAAAGATTGTCTTCATCTGTGATGTCGTAGGTTTTTTCATGACTTCATTACAAATGTTCTGCTTTTATTTAGAGGAAATGATATTCGTTGATTTTTGACGTGTTTGATTCAGTTTTTTTTAATTTATTTTTATTTTTTCTTCAAATGTGTGATAGCCCCTCAGGCATCAACAATCTACATTTAGGCGCTCAGTTTATTCATCTCATCTTCTGCCAATCTTTTGGTGTAAGCTGTTTTAAGAGGCTTCAGTCAGAAGTTTCATAGTACTCCCATTTACATGAACTCATGCAAGTGCTTTGGACAACAGTTGAAGTCCAAGTGGGCCAAAGTTCCCTGGCAAAGTGCATATGGTGCACCACTGTCAGCTCCACATGTAGAATTGATGGCACATTGAAAAGCTTTCAGTGATGAACAATGCATATGTCTCCTCCATTTCCTCTGGGGTACACTGGCCAAAGCACTTCTTAAAGGGATCTCTGTCAAAAGGGTTCAGTGGCTGCAGGCTGGTTTTCAAATGTTACCAACCATGTTAGCCGGAGTGCATATGCCAGAAATTGTATTTTAGAAAAAAATTCATGGCAGACAGAACTCATGCTGTGAAGGCTTCCTTAGAAATCGACAGGAAACTGGGTCAGGGGGAACGCATGTCTTCTATTAAATGGAAAATGGTTCTAAGGTAGGCTACTGGTTTGGAATGGAATAGAACGAGATGAACAGTAGAAGTATTAAAAGGAACGTTGTATAGTTCAACAAGTACGTTTGCCTTTCATAGCTAAGGTTTCTGCATTAGCCGATGTTGTCCCTCCCCGAAAGCTGCTGATTGTAGCATTTCTGTACCGGTAATTTACTGCAACATGAATTCATATTTTCATTCGCATTGTATGGCATCCCTTTCAAAAGGCATTTTGGATGGGCGTGTAGCATGTCTAACTTTCCTGCAGAAGGCTGAAATTGACATTGCGTCACAGACCTGAATTTACATAACATTCACCGTTTCATTGACTGTACCCGCGGCCGCTCCCTGACCTTAACCAAGTCTTTCAGTTACCTAACCTTAGGCATACCTTAACCACAATGAAGGCAACACAATCTTTGGACAAATATAAAGGTTGTCTGAATGTAAATTGTGTGAAACTGTGTGTGAGATCCTGCAATTTCCAGTGCCCCTGTGAAGAAATGAAGAGCTGCTGTAGACAATGCCAGCCGTTGTATGGATGCAGGAGTCTGCAGCCTCTGATATAATCTCCTGTCTTTAGTTAATTAGATTTTAGCAGATCTGTAGACACTCATACATAATGCCTTGTCATGGTGAGGCCACTTCAAGCCCCATATATATTAGGGGTGGGAATCACCAGAGGCCTCACGATACAATATCATCACGATACTTGTGTCACGATACGATATTATTGCGATTTTCAACACATTGCAATATTCTAAGATACATTGCAATTACCTTTTTTCCCCAATTTCAAATTATGTACCCGAAAGGAAAAAAAAAGATACTTGTCTCTGTTTGTTCATCTCACTTTTATATCTGCAAAATGGGATTGTCAAGCAGACAAACAGACCAACACATATATTATAATAGATCGATACTTGGCGTCTGTGTGTCGATACAGTATTGGCAAGGAAAATACTATGCTGTATCCATTCCACCTGTAGCCTATTTGGACCGGGGTGGCATGGTTCTGGTGCGTTTCCCTCTCTACTGGACCCAATTCAGTACATAGATCCAAGAGCTCAGCTTTAGGGAATCTAAATCGGTTTTATGTCATTGTCATCATCATCATTTTTGCCAGTCATCGTCATGGTCCCTGAAGTCTCTTTCTCTCCTTATTCTTCCATTAGCGTAGTCCTCCTGCAGTGCCATCATGCAGCATTACGCACAGGTTCACCGCAGTATTTATATGTTTACAACAATTTGTGATTGTTAACACCTTGTCAAAATCACAGCATCAACTAGTGGTACCCCCCCACCCCGTGATACAATCTGAATACAAAATAAAGTGTAATAGGCAAACACACTTTTCTTCATGCAGGTTTTGTCATTAACAGTATTAAAGATCGGCCTGATAACGAGGACGTTAAGGGTAACGATTGCGCCAGAGCTTAACGGCTGTATTTCCAGACTTTGACATTTGATGATATATGCACAGTATTAAAGAAAGATATTTAGTTATTTACACAGTATTCTGCAGTCATCTAACGCTAGGGTATTTGATGCTATCCTGTATTCCACGGAGTCGGGCCATCTCCTCCTGCGCTCCGTAGCGGACAATGTGACGGTGAGTCAGCGCCGATTAAATATTAAGAACACATTTTTATTTAAGATTTGAGTTGGAGGTGTTTATGGAACAGTTATCACTGAGTACAAGCACAAATAACACTGCTGGATTTCATCTTCATGGTAACGTGGATGATATGGAGCGAAAGAATGTGCGTGGGGCATCAATACTAGAAAATATTTCGAGTAATCTTATTCCCATTTACTTTCTGCAGTCTGACTTCAGTTCACCACCTCACCATCTGTGTCGCCAATTCCTATTTTGTCTCCAAAATGTGCGTACACATGGGTCAGAGTTCTCCCGTCAAGTTTGTTTTTTATAAATCACAACCTTTGTGTGGGAAATGGCGTAGGCACATTTTCAGCCCCGTTTACAGAGGTGTCAAAAGTATTCACATTCATTACTCAAGTAGAAGTATAGATACTAGGGTTTGAAAAGACTTTTGTAGAAGTTGAAGTATCAACTCAAGCTTTTTACTTAAGTAAAAGTGTAAAAGTACTGGTTTCAAAACTACTTAAAGTATAAAAGTAAAAGTAATGTAAGGCAGAGATCTTCAACAGGGGGTCCTCAGAGTCATTGCAGGGGGGCCTCCAAATTATTGTAAATTTTTGAGTCTTTTTATTATCTTTGAGTCTTTTAAAATTAAAATGCCTTAACATAATTCCAACATATTATTAGCAAACATAAATTCCCACTGATGATAGGCTTACTGGCCTATAGGTAAGGTAGTCCCTAAGATATCAGCCCACAGATACAGTTAATCCTAGATTTACTGTGCCACATACAGTATGTCACATACAGTATGTAACATTAAAATATGATTTATAAAATCATGCCAAAAATTAATATTTTAATAGCTTATGAAAAAAGGGTATGTAAGAAGGCTTTAGGTAACAGTTATTGTAGGCCCAGTTTAATATGCAACTTAATTTCATACAATATGTAGTAAGGGGTCCCTGCTACATCTCACTTTAAGTAAAGGGATCCTTGGCTTAAAAAACGTTGAAGACCCCTGATGTAAGGGGGAAACAATGCCATTAAGGACAACAGCTTAACCCCAAAACGTTAGGACAAAATCATATGACTATAATAATGTTATATTAAAATCATACCTGCAAACTCAGAAGGGCTGAAAAAGGTGACACATCTCTTCTGTGTTTATCAGACAACGGCAGCTACAGTCTGGTGTTACAATCCTCTCCAGTGAAATACAGACACACTTTACACCGTTTAGCTGTCCGTTTTAACCGTGTTTACTCCCGCTGCTAGCTAACCGTAGGCTAACGTTAGCTGCTGCCAACTGTAGTGTTAACTAGCGTCCCGTGCGGCGATGTTTCAGTTCCCTCTAACGTCCGTTTTAGGAGCATCAGAGAGAAGCGCAGTCATTTAAGTGGCACCTAAATAAGGCACCGAAATCCACGTTGCTATTCGGTCCGGTAGATAACGGTCGTTAAGGCACCGGGTCTGTGCAGGTTTGATGGATCGCGTACAAACCAATAGGGTGTCGGAATGACTATGTTTATACTTCTCATCCAACCACAATCACATTCACTCTCTCCAGATGGAGCGATCTGGATAGGGTTTTTTGTGTGTTTTTTGAACGATGACGAGCCGGAATGAAAACAAGCCGAACTGAAATATGAGTAACGAGGCTATTTTTAAAATGTAAGGAGTAGAAAGTACAGATAATTCCGTGAAAATGTAAGGAGTAGAAGTAAAAAGTATGCTGTAAAATAATTACTCCAGTAAAGTATAGATACCCAAAATTTCTACTTAAGTAGGCCTAAGGTAACGAAGTATTTGTACTTCGTTACTTGACACCTCTGCCCGTTTATAAATGAGAGCCCTGGACTGTATCTGTTCCATTTCAGAAAATTATATTTCCATAATTTTTTTTTTCATAAATGATTTTATTAGCTGCCATTCAGCCTGGTTCTCTCTGCTATTTTGTGACTCTTATAATGTGTGTAATAGTTTCTGTGACTCATAATGAATACCTTTGAGGCTATGACTTGCATTTTAGATAAGCATGTCACATCATTAACAACCAACTAATGAATCTATTTAAAAGGTTCAAGTGAAGTTAGAATTTTAGGAAAATATTTCAGACACTCAATAAAGAGATATAAAAAATACAGTTTATATTTAAATATTCAAAGTGAGATTATGAAGGACTGGGTAGGACGTTTCTCATTGGAAAGAACATGTAACTGACTGAGCACTTGTTTCATGTTTCAGAAGACAAAGATGCATTATTATCTATTTATTTTATAGTGCTGTGTGATGGTTGTGGTGTACGATTGAGCTTCATTGTCTCTCATGATCAAGTACGAGGCGGAGAGGAGCATGGCGTCAGGTTTTTGTCATATCTCGCGAGCGCGATAAAACAATGATTTAAAGACATTTCAAAAGCATCGCACATATCCCAACAACAGAACGGATGAGAGACACATACGTTCCCTTATTCACCATGCTTGCGCTACATCGTTAATAAAGACAGATAAACAGTTCTTCGGCCGGTACAACTCCACTCTTCCTGAATGATAGCTGTCAATCAAGGTGGACTAAGGAGAGTGTGTATGCCCTCCAGCGCTCGCAAAGCAGACACTCTGTGCGCGTCCTGTTTAGTTTCAAACGCGCAGGTGCCATTCTTTCCCTCTCCCTGTGTTTTGTTTCACGCTCGCAGCTGCCTGCGCAACTCGCGATTTTTGAATTGCTGCGCGAAGAGTAGAATCTGCGCGTGTCAAATCATATACAGTAATTAGCTCGTGAGTATGTTTTATCATGTTCGCGAGCAGTGTTGGGAAGGATACTTCCAAAACGTATTCCGTTACAGAATACATGCCCAAAAATGTAATTTGTAACGTATTCCGTTACGTTACTCAATCTGAGTAACGTATTCTGAATACTTGGATTACTTCCACATTGAATTGCATTTTATAAGTGTAAGAATGCGGCCATCACATACAGCTTACGAAAACAGGCCTATTCTGGTGTGTTCTTCTGTTCCTGTGTGTAATTGATCAAAGTATTTGTAGTCCATTATTTGTATTTGTAGTCCATAACTGCATACTACAAAAATCTAACTGCAGTCTAAGCTACCACAAGCTAATTTTAGCTAACGTTAGCTAGCATGTCAAATGGAGTAACCCTTTCAGCATATAGGAGAATGTAAAGTCGCACGTCAACTATAACATAGCAAGGGGACCAGTAAAACTACAGCAGACGACTACCCTTGGCTAATTAAAAAAATAACTTACTTTAAGATGCTTCTTCAGGTTGGAGGTGGAGTAATTTGGACGCTGAAAGGAGGTTGGTTGCCGGCAAGCAGAGGTTGCACTGCACAGTTATATTTTGTTCTCCCTGTTCTCTCTTTAATGTGAAATGCTGTTTGAATTTCCAAGACAGAAACGCCTGTCCTGGCTCTGTTGTGCCGGTTCCGGCTCCATCTCTACCTCTATCAGTGATCACGCAAATAGCTAATTTCTTCATTTTCATATTCTGGGAAATGCACAGAGTTGCCTTAATTTATTGAGTGAAACAGAGAGGTATCGTCATGTAATCCATTGATTTCAACAATGTAACTGTATTCTAAATACCAACTATTTAAATTGTAACTGTAATGGAATAGTTACTCATAATTTGTGTTACTCCCCAACACTGTTTGTGAGATATGACATAATCCTGACGCCACAGAGGAGGGCCTGTTTTTGCCAGAAAGCAGAGGTTTCTATGGTAAACATGGTGAATCCTGGCAAACACACAACACTAAATTGCCTTAAAAGTCTATACAACCACAATGTCTAACAGTCTCTATTGATATTCATGTCCACGGCTCTGTAACAGCCAGGACCACATCAGATTGGCTTCCATCCTTCAAGATGAAATGATACACACGTTCACCTCAAACCACACATAAATATTAAATGCATGAACAAAGACAAGCAGCACTTGTGCACAGCGCTCCGCAGTGCAAACACTCTTGGGGACTCCTTACCTTTTTTAATGTTGTTCTTTCCTTTGTAAACCTTTGGTTTGAAGGTCACTGTGGACTCCTCAGTGCCAGCTGAATAAAGGGAAATCACTTTCCCTATCATCTAGATTCACCTTGCAGCCCGGCACCAGTAACATGGCGGAGTTAAGCTACCATGTGTGTGCCAGAGAGGGAAATCCAGTCACTTGAGTTCCAACACTTTCCACTGATAAAGGGAAAAAAAATGAAAAAGAATTGTAACTTCTTGAGATAGCGAGTCCGTAGTTTGTCAGTTCAGTTCATGTTTATTATCCATCCCTTCATCAAAAGCATGCAAATCACATCCATCCTCATACTTTCTACGTATCTTGTGCTGGTTCCAGCCATCTATTGTCAATGTTGCGGTGGCAACAGGTAGAGTAGCCTGAGCGTTCTTATGCCCAGCTCTTCACCTGGCAATGAAAGAGAAGACTACTTGCTAGTAGCCAAGGAGGACACAGAGGATTAAAAAAACATGACGGGCTCTTCAGAAGAGGTCATTTTCTTCACTCGATTTCCCGCACGCAAAAGTCACCGGACGCCACAATCTTCTGAACATAGTCATACTGAGAAATACAGAGGGAGTTGTGTGGAGCTGGTAGTCTTAATTAGCTTTGTAGCGACTCATTTGGCAATGGCTTGAATGTAACGGACGTTCATTAAAATCAAAAAGTTAGGCACCAAAGCTTTAACACCACTTCTTTGTAAAACTGTGTTACTGTGGTGGCCCCTTCTATGTAACATTTTGTTTGGCTTTTCTGCAAATTCCCTCCGCAATAGCAAGTGAGATGAACAGTAGGCTTTAAAGGTCTCAATATATCTGTGTGTGTGTGTGTGTGTGTGTGTGTGTGTGTGTGTGTGTGTGTTTGTGTGTGTGTGTGTTAGCACTGTGATGGACTGGCAGCCTGTCTGTGATTTCTCCCTGCCTCCCATGCACTTCATGCTGGGATGGACTCCAGTCCCTGATGACCATGAGAAGAAATACGCAGCTAAAGACAATGAATGGATGTTTCCTTGAATCCCTCTCCTGCTGGGGAGCTGCCACTTTATATTCCACTTGTCTGGTGAAGCTCTTCACCTGAGACAGAGCCCAGGAATGCTTCATAAATAACACTGGGGGGCCCTCTCTGAGGCTTTCTTCACCTATTATAATAATGTCAGAGAATACTGTTGACCCATTAGCCCTGACCAAGGTGACAGAACTAAGTCTACACAGATAAAGGTTTAGTCCGCATCAGTGTTGTATTAGAGACCACTTTTTAAAGGTCTCGGTCTCTTGTCTCGGAATCGACCGCATTTTTCTCAGATAAAGAGGACTCTGGATTTTATTTCAAGACCACACCTGCCTTTTGATTATTTCATCAAGGCATTTCCCATCATACATTTATGGCAATAAAAGAGGTGAATGAAGATTAATCTTAATTGGTTTTCTGTGGGTGTTTTCTTTTATGGGAATGTGGATCTTTCAGATCAATTTGAGGAGTGCCTATGGTTAGCATTTTCCTCATTATTCCGTGTCATGCAGTTTGGGACTCGCACTGGTCTGGTCTTAGTCTTGACCCGGGTCTGGTCTTGGACATTAAAACACCATTTAGCAAATGTCATGGGCTGAACGGCTCATCTTGGCGGGGCCAGTCTTAATAAATAGGCCTAGTTATATTTAAAAAGACCATCCATTACACCCGTCTGTTAATCTGAATACACAACTTTGCAAACAAACTGCTTCAAATGTTGTAATCAACATAATAAATAAATAATAACAATAAATGGTAGTGACAAACAATCAGCTGTTATCACTACCAGAGATATGAGACAGGTTGACATTAGTCTACTTTCTATGTGGCTCAGTAGGCCGGTATCCTCTATCGGTGGGTTGGATCGCCCATCCGCGCGACAAAGGTGGCGGTTGGAGAGAGCTGTGTTTGTGTCCCGTGTGAAACCAAAAATCAAGGTTAACTTTAAATCTTGTTAGTTAAAAGTCTTACAAAACTTTCTTATGTAACATTCTTAATCCTTAACTCCACAAATGTAGGTACTTTAACCCAAACAACTATCTTTTCTAAATCTAACCAAGTAACGTTACTTTTGTTCACAAGATGGCTGCTGACTGATTACTGTATCGACCAATCACATGCAGTTTTGTCAGCTGCGATGGCGTTAGGTCAGCCAATAGACTAGCGGGAGGGACTTGTATTCAGTGTGTATGTATTGGAAGACGGATACAGAGATGTCAGGAAGACCCCTGGAGGCTGAAACAAGTGTGATTTGGCCTACTGGCGACACAACTAACATTTTTGAATAAAAGCAAATTAATAAATAAAAGTAGTTTTCAATTTTTGTGGGTTACAGAGCTTATCTTAGTTGATATTCCCCTGATTGACAACATTGGGGAGAACAATTTTTAAAAGTCAAAAGTTTCACACAGAGAACGAAAAAGGTTTTTTTTGTTCTCTGTGTGATTTCAATACATTTCTGTGAGATGCCATTTCAGTTTAGGCTTTTCTTTTGTCATTATAGTCATATAACAATTTAGACATTCATGTATTATCCCTGCAGCATGCATATCCTCATAGCCCAGGTTCTCCTGACAGAAATGGTGTCTACAACTTGATTGCGCATAACAGGGTTGAGGTTATACAAGCATTATTACACAAGAAGACCAGGCGAACATAAGATGGAAAGAAATGGCTTAGCCCTGAGAGGGATTTATTAACCATGGATGTTAACCAATATGTTGACTTCTGTAGTTCAGAGTAATTGGATTGGCCTGATAATAAGAAGGGCAAAAATATAGATATTTTTGACCTTAAGAAAAAAACAGACACACAAACTTACAAAGTAAAGAGATCAGGAACCTGGAGAAAGAGAAGAAGTGAATGTGAGAGATGAAGTATGATGTGTTCACACACTGGGATAATATTCAGAATTTCTTGCAGTGAAAGGAAATGTTTTACAGTATTTTGTTAATTCATGCCATGTAGATGAATGATAAGGTTTGAAGCAGGACTGTTAAACATGTAGCCAGTGCTTTAAAATGAATGAATAGAACTTTTAAGAATGTCATGCTCTTAGCACGACAGCCAACAGAGATTAGGGGGTTGCTCTTCAGTAATACTGATATATATATATATATATATATATATATATATATATATATCAAAAGGTATAATTATGTTTTGGTTGAGGAAGTGAGGAATGTGTCAAGCAACAAAGTATCAAGAAGAGACAGTGCTGGTGAGTTCAGGATGGCAATGATGGTAGTTACTGGCCCTCACTTGATGCAGAGTGACTGTTAATTGGCTTAGGCAGCCAGACATTACATTATTATTAGACTGCTGTGTGAATAAGGGCTACTATTTCCCGCCTGGTGCTTTGATCGAGTTGTCGCACAAACATAATTGTGTGTATGTCATTATTCATGGCATATTTGCGTGGCTTATTTTCAGGCTTTCAGCAAATGTCGATCTAGATTTCAGGGGTCTATGTTTGCAGCAAAACACTGTTTCCCTTCATCTGTTCATCATCACATTTCAGTATGAGCGCTGATCTTGTTGTGTACATTTTGTCTTCACCCGTCAAAACCCCCCCCAAAAAAAACAAATGTTTCACTTGGGAGGTGGCATCATGTTTGGGTTAATGGGAGGTGGTTTGAGAGGATGAACATGTTGACGTTTCTGTCTGTCTAATCTGACTCAGGCAGGGTTACAGTGTGACTCCATGAGTGACACTGAAACATCATGTAAATGCTGCAGTAATCCCAGTGGTTGGTGTTATTTATTGCCCCATAGGGTGTATAAATAAAGATAAAAATACATGCAAAAATATCTTTCGCTGAATCATTGGGATTGCCACATTATGTCCAGTTCCACCGTAACAATTCACAGAAGACTGTGCTCCATGATGGTGTGATTTCTCTCAAGTGCACTGCACTGTAATGATGTTTGACGGCATACAGAAGAATGAAGTGTCTCACCTTTGACAAACCAACCTCAATTTGCCTTTTGATGGATCTTGCACCACAAACAAAACATTTTTTTTGTTTCCTTTATTTATTCAGTGAAAGTTCACTGAGAGGAAGCCTCTCTTTCACAGCAACGCCCTGATCACATTCACACAGTTCCATATTCATACCTGGAAGCTGCCCAGTACAACCTGATCTGCTGGCCACTGAGCAGCTCCACTGTAGCGGGATTTTATGGGGGGGGGGCTGAGAGCCTTGCTGAAGGGCACCTCAATTGTGCTGATGAGGGAGGGACAAGCACTGCTCTTTCCCCACCCAGATATTATCCTGTCGGTCCGGGAATTGAACCGACGGCCTCCTGGTCACAGGCTCACTTCTCTAACCATTAGGCCATCGCTGTTTCTGTTTGCTTCTTAAACTTAAACCTGACAATGCAGGTGAACAGGACAGGTCTGAGACTGTCCCCCCCCCCGAAAAACACGCCCATGGGACATGTTTTCATGCAACAAGCACGACTCATATTAACGTTTACAGTGGCCAGTGGCCTCCCTTAATTATTATGAGAGCAAAGCAGGAAGTAAGGTGACAAAGTATAAGAGTGCCACATTCTGTGTATTGGAGGCAGGTTGGGGGGGGGGGTCCCAGGAGACCAGGGCTCCCAGATTTCTAAACAGACCATAATGGTGGCTTGTTCGGAATACGTTCTCTTATTGTACGAAAATAGTTCACCGAAGCGTGTTTCTGAAAACATTTTAATACATTTTAAAGAAATAAGCTATGCAGTTACTGAATCTGTATTTACTAACGGTCAGTTTAAAAGATTTTGGTGAGTTTTTGAGAGGCTGCTGCTCCTCCAAAAGACCTATCGACCCATACTTGTAGTGTGGCCACTCTTCTGTCCAAGACACAGCAAGATTTTTTTGGCAATATGCCTGTCTAATCTGATATAGTGACTGTTGTGAAAGTCATACAAATTGTGTAGTCTGATCCTGGCATAACCGGAAGTTAAGTAACGTAAAGTCTGATCTTTATCTGTACTTAACCAAGTTGTTTGTTTGCCTTAACCTAACCAAACCGCAACCGTTTCACAATGCTAACGTCTTTAAAACCGCGACTGTACTTTCTGTCGTTTAGATATGAGGACTAAAAAAAAGCTCCTGTGGGTCATACTTCTTGCCACCACTAGGGATGCTAATTTATGAAACTTTCCCGTGGGTCGTATATGATGGTAGGAATAAACATTGTCGTATGGTTTGGAGAACTTGTTGACACATCTATAAGCTCTAATTGTGATTCAAAATGAATGGAAAATAATGACAAGAAAGCAGTGCATTTGCCTTTCTAATTCATCTCTGTCTACTCTATTTATCAAATCTCCTGTGTATGAAAGTGAAACCCCCATTCCCTATGATGTTTCCACACATTAATGTGTGATTCATGCAGCATGGTACAGTCATATCATGCATGTTGATCAGTTTTATGATCGCTGTGTGCATGTAGCTGACAAGCATTTAAAGAGTTTATTGGTGCCTCATGTGAGAGATGGATTAAGAGCATCTACACTATTTGGCAAACACTTTCGTTTGCTTTGAAATATATTTAGTCATATGGCATTTGTGTGTGTGTGGCTTATGGTCTGAGAGTGCTTGTGACAGCAGCTTGTCTAAGCAAACAGTCGATGTAGACTTTTTACAAAAAGAAACTGCTACAAGGTATTCCAAGGATACCTTTTATATTCCAAAACACAGTGAATTATTTTAATTTTTTAATTTTAAAAACATGGCTCTTTTCCCCTAAACATAATGTCTCATTAGACTCAGAAGTCTGTATGGATCTTTTCAGTCTTTTTTGTTATTAAAAACAACCATTGATTGTTACTTGCTATTTTGTAGGCATAGTCAGGCAATTACTTGATTATGTAGATTATTTACATTTAATATCTCTACTTACATCAAGTTGTCATTTATTCAGGCCACGAGGGCAGGAATCTGTATTGATTTCCACACCAAACGGTTCACCCTGCAGGAAAATGCCTCCCAACCTGCAGTGTCTCCCGCCACTTTGAGATACTCCACTCAAGGGGAGGACTAATCAGTCTGCATGTCAATACTGCTGGATGTGTATTTCCACTCTCAATAAAGACATTAACAAACTTTTGCACCCTGTAATTTGGCGGACTGCTCAGTGCTTAATGAAGTCATTCTGTACGTGGCTTGCCATCCATATCAGGGCACGCTTCTTCCCCATGAAGTTGCTCATTAAAACGTCCACTGCCACAGTTGAATTGCTATTGCTGTGGTAAATACATTTCCTGTAAACCTGTAAAACATGGACCAAACAAAAAAGTGAAAACATAAAACATCTGGGGTATAAAATGTGTTTGGTGAGGACTAATAGTAGCTTTTCTCCTATATCATGCTAAGTATGAAAAGGTGATTTTTAATTTCACTGATTCAAAGCCAGTCCTACAGGGGTTTGTGCTTTCATTCGGTCCCAAGGCATTCTTTTAACCCATTTGGCTCTTTGAGAAGTGTAGGTCATTCATGGGGGGGAGGGGGTGTGTGTAAGGTGTAAGACACATGAATGTTTCTGTAATCGTTTTTGTTCCTCTAAGCGGATGATTGGTAGTTTTACCAGAGCCCCGTTAGCCAGCATGTTTACAGCTACATCCCGTAGGAAGGCTGGCCTTCATGGTTACCGTAGCAGTCACCATACTTCACCCTGCCTGGCAATCCCAATTTACCCATTTCTGCCTCTCACATCTTGGACCAGGGGTTGGGTTTTAGGAGGCACCCCAGATACTGAACAAGTTTAATAAAATAATTCATGGAACCAATACCTGACTTTTCTATCTATCTATCTATCTATCTATCTATCTATCTATCTATCTATCTATCTATCTATCTATCTATCTATCTATCTATCTATCTATCTATCTGTCTGTATATATACTTGTTCTATTGTTCTATCGATCTATCTATTGTTCTATCCGTAGTGTATCTATCTATCGCTGTCAATGCAACTGCCAAGTCAGCCCATTAAGACACAAGTCACAGTTTGTTTTGTTTTGTAGATAGTGGAGGGGAGGGTTAATTGGGAACAACAGGGAGAAGGAATGAAGGAGGGATTAGCAGAAGAGGCCAGATGGCGAAGGGAGGGAGTTGAGATGGAGTCCTGGGAAGCCAGAGCTGGGGAGGAAAGCAGAGCAGATGGGAGGATGAGAGGCCTCATAAAGCCATATTACCACCGGTATTACCATTGTCATGATCACAGGAGCCATACCAGCCATGAAGCTTATTATGTCAAACATCAGATGGCGGAGGACCCAGGGCTGACTGATGGTGGAGTGCTCAGGGCGGAGGGCGAGAGAGAGGCTCCAAATGAGAATATTTACTCGTTTGATCCAGTTGATGGGCTCTATCGAGCCAAGGCTGTCCTCAGTTGGCAATCAGTGGCTCAGGCAAAACAGCTTCAGAGATAGCGTCTTCCTGCTCTCACAAATGTGGGCTGAAATTGATATTGAATGTGGTTTTTAGTTTTTGTTTTTTACAAATGGTAACTGACATTTCTCTCTACAGAGTTTACTTTTTTAAAACTGTTCACACAGTTCTCTTTGCTGACACACAGCTCAACACAGCAGTTATTCTAACATCCAAAATGTGCTAATGCAACCAAAACACTTGAAACACATTTTAGCATCAACTCTTGGACCAGAACTCTGATTTGTCTCAAAGAGTAGACTAAAAGGTCTTCAATGCCATTTTACAGCAATATTATGATTGCAACCTCCGCAATAAGGCTATAAACATTTAAATAAATAAAGACAAAAAATAGAAATGAAAAATAAGACAAAAGTACATATAGGTCAAAAGAGCAATACAATTAGGGAAAGTTGTGACATAAACAGTAAAACAGTCCCAACAGTAACACTTACTCACTCATTACACAACAACCTATCAACAGGTGGTATTTAGATATGTATCACTGTTGTCTGTGAAGTATCTTTGATATACTTATTTATTTATTTAGCATACTAAGATGCCACTACAGAAAAGGGAGGTATTCTGTATTGCATGGATTGTGCCACCTTGTGAACAGATATGAATCAGAAATGCTGCATATGTAATACACTAATACAATTTATCTGTCTATAATTTTTGCAGAATACTTCCAAGTGCACAGAAAAAAAAACTAGAGTAATGCCAGTAATGCAGAACAAAACCATACATAGTCACCATACATACACCTCTACAGTTCTCATCCACATCCCACCCTATGTCCTCTCCTGTAATACAGCAGGGAGAGAATCTCTTTGCATTTCTGATCCCTGGCAATCTCCTGCAGATATGTCAACATGTGCAGCATTCATTGGGTCCAAGAGGGACATCTGATCATGTGGCTGCTGGTCATAAACTTTCCAGCTCCATGAGGGAAAGAGTTTCTGTGGGTTTGAAGAATGGAAAGTAAGATGGACGGAAAAGTGACGGGCTGTAAACCAGTATGTAGTCTCGCATTGCCAGACCTTCCTCCACAGCGCTACGGAGGAAGGTCTGGATAGTTCACACAGCATTCCTGGATGGGAGAAAAACGTGCTCTGGTTTATTGGCATTTCTTTAAACCAATCACAATCGTCTTGGGCGGTGCTAAGCAAAATAACCTTTGGAAGGAGCTTGTTTTGGTGGAAAAGTTCAAAAGTAGTTTTAGTCTTGCAACAGAAAACTCCGATTGGACAGATAGTCTAGCTAGCTGTCTGGATTTACCCTGCAGAGATCTGAGGAGCAGTTAACCATAGTCCTCACAAATCCACCGGAGGTTAGAACTCCAACACAAAGAAAGTGGAAGGTGACGGATATCTGGCCGAAATGAGGGACATCCGGCGGAATTTCCGACGGCACCGGAGCAATCCTGGAAATGAAAGGTCACCAATATAGACTAACCAGTCTGTGAGAGGGAGAGAACAGTGGAACACCACATAGTCACATACATCCTCTACCATAGAGGCGATTAAGGAATGAAGTATGTCCCACTTAGGAGTCACCATTTAGTGTTATTCTATCTATTGATCGATTGATCCAGCTATCTATCTATTGATCGATTGATCCAGCTATCTATCGATTGATCGATTGATCTAGCTATTCAACTTCACGTGGTGACTGTAGGTTTCCCTGTAAGAGCCTTTTTATATGGTTAGATGGTGAGAAAGAAATGCATTCATGTTCCTGGTTTGTTTGAAATGAATGTGTAGTCTGTAAAGCCATAACCACAACGATTGAATAGACAGGAGTGTCACAAACATAATATATATATATATATATATAGTAAATGCAAGAAACATAACGTCCCGTCGCTGGACACATTGTTTGGATGCTGGGTGAGTTAGGTCTTTAAGTGCAATGCAGAAGCAACACAGCAATAGCAGTTACCATCACAAATGGTGACAGCTTAAAAGAAACAAGGATATTGCTAGTCTGAGATGGCTTTCTACCTGCTAGAGAATGACAACACATTTCCCAAAGCTCAAGGTAAGCTCGAAATGAAAGCAGCAGAGGAAACTGAAGAGGTGGCACCTCTGATGTGACTGTATGACAGTGCAGCACTTGCGTATTCAAGATGAAGTAATATGTGTATGCATGTGTTTCTTTGTATAGTCACGCTCTTGCAGTTTCACAAGGGTTGTCAAGGCATAATAGCTCCTTATTTCCCTGACGGATTGCATAAAACACGTGTGTGTCGTGCATGCATAATAATTAGGCATGCATGATGTGTGTGTGTGTGTGTGTGTGTGTGTGTCAGAGAAAGTGTATATATATGAGCAAACATCTGAGCATGCAGTCTAAGTACATTTTAAGGTGTTTGTCATGTAATTGCATTGGGCCTGCGTTCAGCAGCGTTAGAAGGTGGATGCGGACATCCTGCGATGAATAATACAACGTGTTCATAAAAGGCGCTTCCAATGAGCTTAGCTGGCTAGCGCTAACAGAGCAGTAAAAAGGAAAAGAAAACTGGTGGAGGAAATGTTTGAGAGCAGAGTGTCATGAATAATTGAAGAGGTTTTTGAAATGTTCAGCATTATCTCACCCGCGTGAAGGTCACATCCCTGTTGTGATGTTTATGTCACTTCAAAAAAGGGAGTTGAGTTATCGGTCGTTGCTTAGGTAAGATCAGTTACCGTTAAGGGCAGTGATTGCCAGGATTGTAGTACTTGAATCCGGACTCAAGACGCTTTTTTGTTGTCTTGGACTTGTGCCGTTAAGATCCTATAGTGTGTTACTCTGCACTTGCTTTTTGATTATTACAAATAATAAAACAAAATGATCATCTTAAAGTAGAAGATATACTGTCTCTCTCATCACATAAATTGTGAACAGGTAAGTGAGTGGTCTTGAAGAATTTTTTTCTGTCTCGGTCTTGATTGTCTCTCATTTGGACTCGGTCTTGACTTGGACTCAAACTTTTTGGGACTCGGTCTCAACTACTCCTGGTCTTGTCTTGGACTCGACAAAAGCGGACTTGACTACAGCCCTGGTGATTGCTTTCCAAGCAATAACTAGCCAGTACTGAAGGTGGACCAGAGCCCAGTGAATCCCCGACAACACAGAGACCTCGGCGTGAATCTGAACTTCAGGGTAAACATTTAAAGCCTGTAGCTATTCAGCCTCAAACATGAGCTTTGCAACCAAAGACACTGTTAAATAGGGCTGAACCATTAATCGTTTTCAAATCCAAATGTGAATTATTTGTTGAATGTTTGGTGCAACATTATTTATTCCTGTTTTTATTATTATATTTACTGTTTTTTTTATAAGATAAATGCTGAAATAATGTCAAACATCACAGATTGTTTACAGAAATATCCTATTTTCAGTGGATTTTTTCAATTATTTGTTATGACTTTATCTAACATGATCGCAGAAGGTGCAATATGTAACAAAAAGTAATTAAATCGAATAAAAAATGTAATCGTAATCGCAAATTCTTTCCCAATTTAACTCAAGTGTATTTGCAATTTTAAAGTTGCAGGAAACAATGGCTCCAGATATTGGTAGTCCACCTAGACACTCAATCCTTAATAAGACAGAGGCTTGTTCTTGGCTAAAAAGTAGAATCCAGCCATTTAGTTAGAGTATCAAATCACAACAGGAGTTATCTCAGGACACTTTACAGATAGAGTAGGTCTAGACCACACTATAATTTACACAGACCCAATAATTCCATCAACAGCAAGCATTTGGTGCGACAGTGGCGAGGAAAAACTTCTTTTAAAAAAACAGAAACCTCAGACAGACCCTGACTCTTGCTGGGCGGCCATCTGCCACTGCCGGTTGGGACACAGAGACACAGATACAGATATAGAGAAATATGATTCAATATTATTATAGCAGTTGGCGTGATGAGCCCTGGCACTTATAGTAACAATAAAGATAATAGAACTACGAGTAGAATGTACCCAAAGTTAATAGCAGAGCTACCCTTAGCTAACATGGCTACTTATTTCATCTGGTCTCTCACCTCAAAGGCTTAAACCTCCAAACAGAAAAGAAAAAAATGCTTCTTGCACTTTTCTGGCTGCCTGCAATTTCTTTTCCTTGTGATCACGAAATTATCGAAGCTATTGCAAATGTAATAGCAATTCCTCTATAAAAAGGGTGGTGATTAACCCTGTGCAATTATTCATTTGTGCTTTTCAACATTTCAATTAAACCTCAAGCTGTCTTCTGGCAAATATCTTACAAGATAATTACTAGGTTTGGGATATGATCGATAAAAAGCAATTAGTAAAGGATAATTGATCCCTCTCTTCGGGAGTCTGGATTTGTGCCACACATTAAAGGATTTTGCTCACCAAACGTTGTCACACAGAGCTGGGTCTCTGAAAAATGTATTTGATTTGGTCAGGCTCCCGCTACTCTCTGAGCCTGTTGTTATTTGAATCATCAGTGCTGTATTCAGCCTGCCTTCAACAGAGGCGGGCCGTTAAGATCTGTAACAGTGAAGTTGGAATAAGGCGGCCGTCAGCAGGAGACGAGCACGGGTCAAAGCTGCAATCACCACGAATAAAAAGAGAAGCCTCACACACGCTCCGATTTGCAGAAGCTTTTCATCTCGCTGCTGCTTTTACATTTGTTTCTAAAGGAAGAGGTGTGATAATATACAGGCAGGGACGTACGGGACTGCAAACAACTTTCAGAATGTCATTTATATAAAGACTCTTTTGTTATCATCCCAACACAGACCCTGAGGATTGAAAGCTAATTGCACTCCAACTCTATGCATTTTTCTCTGCATTATTTCTTTAAAGCATAGTGCAAAATGTGAAGCTTTTCAAAGGCCCTTCTTGCTCCAATAGCTTTGATTGCTTTTCTTTGGCCAGCTGTTATGGCCACTCAGTATCAGTTTTAATGATATGGAGACAAAGCTGAAATAGGACTGACCACACTGTGGAGTCAGTCAACTGAGAACTTGCTACACCATTCGAGGTCTGAATTGAGTCCCAAAGGAATATTTTCAAAGCCTTCAGCTCACAACACCATTTTCACCTCACCCTGCACAAGAGCAAATGTGTAAACAGTGGTCTACACAGTGTAACAGTCAGTTCAACAATAATCCTGCTTCATTCTTAAAATGACTGGAGTTAAAGGGATAGTTCAACATTTTGGGACGTATGCTTATCTGACAAGAGGAGAAATAGATCTTGATATGGTTAGTGTAACTTAGCTTAGCATAGAGAGTGGGGCAGGGGGAAAAGATAAATAAATTGGACTAATTAGCATATTTGTTTAATCTGTACATACACACAAATGTAAAATAGAACTGCAAGCAGTTATGATGGGGTCCAAACCTCAACGACTCGAGTCACCCCCCCAACGGCCCGCGAAGTGTGTAACCTAAAGCACGACAGCGGCTTGGCAAACGTCAGGAAATATCGCAACGCGTCCAACATCAGGAAATACGGCAGTGCGTGAGCTGCATGGTCTTAAGTATAAACCCTAACCCTAACTTCCCATTTGCATTAATTTTATACATGCATTGTAATAGCACCAATGTAATGTATTTGGGGCGCAACAGACCCACTTTGACCATTCACCATTGTAGGCATGGCCTTAGGAGTGGCCCTAGTGTGCCCAACTTTTCCTGAAGAACGCGCAACTCCCCTAAAATCTTAAATTGTTGTTTTTACATTCAAGCCAAAGTACAGTTGAAAGGAACATTATGTGATGAGGTGTTAATATACAAGCGTTTGGACTTTGGACAGAGCCAAATGAGCCATCTACCCGTTTCAATTCTATTTTAATTTCATGTCAAATCATAGCAGACAATATACTTCAGGACACTTTACAGATAGAGTAGGTCTTAAGCACTCTATAATATACAGAGACCCAACAATTCTAGGAGGGTGGCCATTTGATGGTTAGGGGGACAGAGAGAGAGAGAGAGAGAGAGATACTGTATTTATGATGAAAATGTCATGTTAAAAAACGTCTATACGTTCAAAACCTGCGACCGACAATCTCTGGTTTAGGTATGACAGAAAACGCTCCTGTGGGCCCTATTAGAGGGTAGGAGCGAATGACCGACCGATATCATCTTATGGTTTGGAGCACTGGTTGACTTCTTCTAGTGTTCTGCAAGTAATGGCTTTTAACAGTGAAACACTGCCCGACATCACAGCACAAATTCTTTGTATTTCACTGTTCAGTATGACACATTTAAGTAAGTGTAGGCTTGCCAGTGTGATGACACTGAAATGCCAAATTTGAGGCTTTTTAGAAAATACCTCAATACTAATGCAACTCAGCTAATTTGGACACATGAATGTCAAGTTATTTTTCCAACCCATCCTGGCTAATAATAGGTAGACCTCCCTACCTCCTGTTGATTGCTCAATAATATAGACACAAAACATGAAAAACAAATATAGCTGGCTGCTTGCAGGATACAAAAAGTGCATTTTACATTTGGTACGTCCTTTACTCTACTTACTGTTGCAGAAAGCTCTTTAACTTTCACTTTGTCACAATTCTCTCCTTGCAGTATCATCTACGCGCATGAAGGATTCAGGAAATTGGATAGGAGTATTTGTGCATTTTAACTGGAAGAGGAAGCTCATTTCTTTTACTGACAATGACATTGCTCTATAAGGTAGAGGTGTACCTGAGATTAAAAACAAAAATAGTCTGTAAAGAGGAATACACAGACAACATAAATCCTGGAAAGCTTTCCTACGTCATACATGTGGCACAGTATGTACACTCCGTAACAATCAATGGGACATGACAACCATAGCTCAGAGGGAAGATTACAGTAGTGTAGATTGGCCAATAATATCTGTCCCGCAAGTGTGGAGACATAGCTGCACCAATTCCCTGCCCCCTGGGGTTTGGATTTGCAATGCTGGGGAAGACAGATTACCACGCCAGGATCTGAAAAAGAGCAGTTATTTTTTTTCTGCCTGGGGGCAATGTCACCTTTCTGTTTTGCTGTTAGCTTGCAGTGGCTGCACAGCAAGGCTTATATAGTGTGAGGCAAGGAGGTGAGGATCCTCTGGGGTATGTGGTTAAGGTGCAATGAATGAAAGCAGTCACCCAGGAGCCAGCTGGGCTACGATTGCCATGGGGCATTGGAGCAGAGGCACCTCAACTTTTATCCCAGCAACCAGGCTCATTAAAACCAACGGATGCTTTTCTAATGCGTGGATGAACGGTGAATCGGTCAGAGGCACTATTTTGGGTGCTGACCTATAGATCAAGAGATGCCGCAGAATCTTCTGCAGTCTTCTTCATACACCCCCTGGGAGATCTCCCCCCCGAGCCCCCAAATACAGCAGCTATTTGTACTTTTATTTCAAGCTGTTTGATATGAGATGCCTAAAAATCTGTGCATCATTTGGGAAAAACAAAGTTGCCAAGGAAAACAATAATCTATAGAGCCAACATCCTATTTTGTATCCAATTCTTTCCAACGTCTGAAACCAGAACACATCAAATTTGGAAGATGACTCATTTTCACTCCTGCCACCTAAAGAGAGAGAAAAATGGATGCTACTATTTTTAAGTTGCATAACATAGGTAGAGAAAGAATTTGGTGTAAACAGCATTACTAATCTTGAAACCTATTTTTGTATGCTGGAGTAGATTTCACAGAATGAATGTTTAGCTAAATCTGCAACATTTGAATCCATACCATAGTAATCTGGGCAGTTCCAACTGCAATACACTTAGGAAAGCCATACATCCCCTGGATGCAATTCCAAGACTGTTTGGAGAACCCAGTATACAGAATTTAGCCTAAGTCTGGAACGTTATTTAGCCCCCCTTCCCGTTGGTTGGTTGGCACCACTGGAATCTGTAGGTCATCAAGTTTCATATGAAACCATTATATTCACTATAGCTCTGAAACTAAACCCGCTTCATTTTCTGAAACACAGTAAAAGTCGGCCTAAAAGATTCAGGCTTTTGAGAAAACATTCAGGGCTGGAGCCCCCATCATAATATTTGTCTGTATTTGGCATCAGGTCATCATGAGTTTTGAGACTTTGTTGAGAAATGATTTGTGTAGCTGCTTGCATGTGCTGCCGAACTGGGCTGGTAGCAACTGTGCACAAGTCAAAAGTAAAAAGCTGTTAACAACTTGTTGGGCGTGTGCTGTTTGGCACTATGCACAGGACAGCCTGTCAACTGCAGCTCATCATCTCACTGGGACCGTTCCGCCCTGCAATATTTAAAATTCATCCGCTGACCAAATTGTATAAATTTGAATAGCAATTAGCAGGATTCATCAGCTCTGACAGAGGTCTCACAGTAGTTGCAAAAACAGTAACACTGTCTTATGAATCCAAACACAGCTGATTTGGCTAACAGATTCTAAGTCACCTCACAAACACTGACTAAAGGTGGACTAGGTGTAGATCTACCATAAAGCTGAATCCAAACCTGTCACACAGTCTTATTTATAAGCTTAGCAGTGATATACAGTACATAACAGAGCTATTATGTTGGGGTGCATCACACAGTTTCGCAGGGTGTTAGTGATATTCTCTTGACCCCCAGTTTGAGGAAATGTGATTCCGTGGTTGACAAAAGAATGATACTGTTGCCTGAGTCTGATAAGCATAACAATGCAGACACTGCTGCTTTCAATCTTCCAACAATGGAATAGTTGTATTCCATATGGGACACAAAATCAGCTAAAATGAACCCATGTAGTTTTCTGTGGACTTGTTAAATGAATGGATGTATCACATAAAATCCACAAGCTTGCAATGAAACCATTATTTATTCCTTGTGCATCCCTTTAATAACCCTTTGTCACCGTAGAGCAGTGTTGTAGTCAAGACCACCTAAACCAAGATCAGGTCATCACCAAAATCAAAGTGTATCGAGACCAAGACAAGACCAAGACTTTGAGGGGTTGAGACCGAGTCAAGACCAAGACCAAACAGCTGAAACTACATCCCTGAAGCATACAGTATATTCACAAATAGCTAATATGTATAGCTAATATTCTCTAAATCCCTTTGGGTGAGGGGTGAAGAGATTTCTGGTTTGGTACAGAGGCAGATTGAATACGTTAGCTAGTTAGCTTTGCTAGCGTCACTTAACACTTAGCTTACCTTTCTTTATGCTGCCTTACTAAGTGCAGTCAAGTTATTGGTTGCATATGAAGCAGGAAGTTTTACATCCAACAGTAATGATGTTAATATAAATCAGACGATATACAGGCCGAGTAGTGATATCCCTGCAGTTGTGGTCTTGACCGGTCTTAAAATAAAATCAAGACCGATCTCGAGTACTACAGCACTGCCGTAGAGGTAACACATATTCATTAATTTTCAGAATTTTAAATGCCAGTTTGTTTACATTATGCCACTGATGTCTTTTTTATACAAACGTAGATAAACTCTATCTGCCTATTCAGTGATCAACATGTGGCTGTGGTTGTTTTTGCGAGAGAGGAATACTGACCAATCACAAGTCATGCTATTGACCAACAAACTCCTCAACAAATGAATGGAAAGTGTGTGCATGCCGACTAATAGAGCATGATTCAGAGTCAAGTCACTTTTATTATTAGCATTATTTGTTAGATGTATAGGCTAAAACATGTATAGGCTATAGTATGTCCTCTGAAAAAGACAATGTCAAACATTCATTATTCTCATTAATGGAGAATCTGAACTTTTTTTCCCCTTTACAGATAATATTCAGCTATTGACAGATTTGTGTTTTTAACTGTTGTGCATTACTAGGGACATTTTTGGCTTTTTATATTTAAATTCTTCTATCATTTTGTTAATGCATATGGCATCCATTTTGGAAAGGGTCTGAGATTTGTTATTGAATTTTAGAAGGTCAACCTCTGCTGCCATAATGAGTCTATAATAAACTGTGTATCTAAAACCCGGACAATCTGTCCATGAAGGACAAAAATGTCTCCATTGAAACCCATCAAAGCCACAATTGCTGATCCCACGGCCATTACAGCATACAATCATGCATTCTATTATATCAGGCTTTCAATCTGGAGCCGGGGCTTCAAAATTGTAGTTTTTACTACAAAAATGTATATATATATATATATATATATATATATGCTTCCTATCTGTCCAACACCTCAACTTCAGTTTGGTTTAAATGACAGAGAACCAGGGATATGAAAGGCTTTGCCATCTGATTTTTCAAAGCTAACACCTGTACAATTAAAAAAAAGCTGTTAAAAGTGTTATCCCTATGGAATGTCTTTGTAAACAACCCATGTTACTCCTAATATTATTTTACCTTTGGTATTTATTCTGTTGATTTGATATTGTGTGTCATTTTATTTTGGGTCTTTTCTTTTCTTTTCAGTATTTTAGTTTCTTTCTATTTTAATTGGATTATGCATTGGAGAGTGCCCAGATTAAGCCCCTCTGAGGGAGTTTTGCATCCCTCCATCACATCTTTTATTGATTACTTGTATATTAATCTGAAGTATTTGTATATGTGTAAACCAATAAACCGAACTAAAGGCTTCCAGTGCAAATGAAATACATGACGTGACTGTGTGTCCTACTACATGTTGTGCAGATCAGAGGAGAAGTGCTAATGTGGCTGGTTCCACTCCATTGTTTTCTGCCCTGGCAGGCAGGGTGATCGTGAAAACATCAAGGGTGTCATTGCCTCGCTTCCTCCAAACCCATTCGCCTTTCAGGCTCTTCACAGTGAAATGAAGAGAACTTGTACGAGAAGCACTGTCCTTGAAATAATGATGGGGTCAACAAGACTGTTTTTGTGTACGGAAATGACACGCAACACTTCCTGTGCACTTCAAAGATGCATTAAGTAATGCATGACTTCCATCCACCTCTGTCAGCCAATGGTAGGAACAGCAGCAACTGTGATGGGTCTCTAGTGCATAGCACAGCACTCCAGCGCAGCTGAGAGGCCAGGTCAGGTTGAGGATTTTTCTTTTTCCTTTTGTACCTTTTGGCTTACACTGTTACACAGAGGTTGGCAAGGCAGCTGTATTAAAAGTCAGACACATGGTACAGAGCACAGCGAGATGCCGGTCGTTTTGGCGGAGATTTTGGTTAAGTTTAGGCCACAAAAAGTGAGCATTATGCAGCAACGAGTTAAGTTTAGGCACCAAAACGACTAATTATGTTTAGGAAAAAGGTTGTGTATTAAAACACTCCCCAGGAAAACGCATTTCTTGAGTGAAAGGCTTTAGTTTTCCCCGGTAAGCAAACTCCGCTCACTGGCTTTAAAGTCCTGTATGTTAACGCCTACCCATCCACCCCGACCTCCTCTTCTTATACAGCGACCGTCAATTTGGTGCGCACAGCAGAAAAAAACGTACAAAAAATCATACAAATTACGGTGCTTTTCATAGCTTTTTGAACGTATGGTTCATGAGAACAGGCTGCTTGGTTGCGGTCTATAGCATGTTACATTTCAAATGAGTTCTGTGTGTTATGATTGCATCTTCTTTTTTTATTAAAAGATGATAAAGGTTAGGATACATTATATTTTAGTTTTACAGCACATTGGAGCATTTAGCATTAGCGTTCATCCCGGACTGCTGTGTAAATAAGGAACCGTTTTCTAACAGGTTTGCCACATCAATTAATAAGGTGATCATGCATTTGTTTTTAATATGTGGGGCAAATGTGACCAGACAAGGATGTTGATATTAGACTCAGCAAAACCCCAGATTATGTTTTTTTTAATATTTAATCTCAACGTTTTTTTTTTGTTTATTTTAAATCCTCACATTCTACCAATACCTGCACATGGCAAGATAAGATCGAGGTTACTGTTTTAAACTCTCTTGCGCAAAAGTCTGATTCAGGCATCCACCAGCCAGACCTCCAGCCCCTTCTGTTGACCTCGCTACATACTGTACACACTACTTCCTGCATTGGTACTGTATGAGTGTTGTAATTGAACGTAACTCATGCAGATGTAGTGCAGGTGTAATTCCTAGGCTACTGGGCTGCTGTTCGGGGCATATTTTTCCTGAGGTGGTTGTTGCTCGCCGGTACAATCTCAGCTCTGCAAAGGTTTCCACAATGGTTGCTCAAATTTGAATCTTCTGTTCAGTAACTAGAGAAATGCTAAAAAGTGGTACATCCAAATCCAAGCTTTGTTGGAAAACTTGTTGTTGATGTCACACACAGCAGGCTGTTCTCAACTACAAAAAGTAATGCACTGTAATTCATATGTATTCCACGTATTTATTACCGTCTGAACCACATTGTCTGCTGCCTTATGAGATGATCCGCGTAGGGCGGAGGTCGGAGTGGCTCCTTAAACACAGGACTTTCTGGCTGGGGAGCGAAGTTCATGTCCCGGGAGTACTACTTAAGGGGGCCGGTGTTTTAACCCAAACCACAATCTTTTTTTCTAATCTTCACTAGTGGTTTTGGTGGCTAAACTTAACTGTAGTTGCAGCAGAACAGACAACTTCTAAACTCAACTGCAACGGCCACACACTTTTCTAAATGTAATTGTAAACACAGTCAACTGTCATGTGAGCCGTCATCATGTGACCAGCCAGCTCTTGCTGTAATTTTGATGGATATTATACGAGTTGTTGTACATATGTTTTTGTACAAAATCATACAAAGCTGTTCATGAGACTGAGTTGCACACAGTATGCCCATGTTTTCCATTTTTCTTCTAGTCTTTGTGTTGACAGCTTTCATAGACGTGACAGCATAGACTGTACCTCGCTGTAATTCTTATTCAAACTTCCTAAGTGAAGTAATTTCAAAGTAGTTTGTTTAATCACTCCTTAGCAGTAAGTGTGACAATTTCTGCCTGCAAGGGACATGTAAAAAAATAATCTAATGCAGCACAGCATGAAAAAAATACAAACATGTTCACGCCTGAGTTTTAGACAGAAAGGATTAGGGCGCTCCATAGTTCTGTTTTACCTGCCAATCAAATACATGTCAGCAGACAGAAATTTCGGCTCAAGTTAGACAGTATGGAATGCACACATAATCAAAGCCACTGCTGTGCAGATAAGTGATATGAACCAAACCCTGCCTGCAATTACCACCTACAGAGTGCAGCTCTATGTGGCACAAAGGTGACTCAATTCCAATTGGTCATGCAGCTCCTGTGTGCAAATGCAGGATGAAGAGGACACAGTCCAAGCAGTCAAAGAACAGTGGCTTAGCAATTCTCTTTTGATTAATTAAGCCAGGTCAGTGCATCAATTGATTGAAAGTAAGCTTTTCATCCATATTATAATGTGAATAGAGAACAAAAAAAAAAATCTGCAGAGGATGATAGTGTGCTGTAATTACAGGACAGGAACCCAGCAGCTTTTTACCTGTTTTCAACCCAGGGCTGGGTTGCCAAAATGTCCAAGTGTAGGAAAAAGTGGCATATTGGGTACTGATAATGGACAAAAAGAGTTCATTTGGAGTTGTTTTCTTGTCAGAAGCTTGGTATATTTTGGTAGAAAATATAAGACTTTCATATTTTATTGAAACTTAATTCACTTTGGAATAAAAGTCCTAAAGAATGCTGATTTATGTATTAGAAAGTATATTTAAAAAGTTTTTAATCATGGGACAAATAATGCTTTAGTCAGATTTTAGACTAGTTGTCAGTGTTGTAGTACTCAAGACCGGTCTTGGTCTTAAGACCGGTCTCAAGACCACTTTTTGAATGTCTCGGTCTTGGATGAAGAGGACTGTGGATTTTATTTCAAGACCGGTCAAGACCACAACTGCAGGGATATCACTAAATTGCTTGTGTATCGTCTGATTTGTGTGTTAACATCTTTACTGTGATTGGCTGTAAAACTCCCTGCTTCAAATGCAACCAATAACATGGCTCATTTCTAATTTGTCACAGTTAACCCCCTCTCCCCGCCTCCTTAACATGCACTCCCAAGAAAGTGAATCTCAGAGACAGAAGAAGAAGGTCCGGCTGTCTGACACTGGTCTGGTTTTGGTCTTGACTCAGTCTCAACCCCTCAAAGTCTTGGTCTTGTCTCGGACTCGATACACACTGGCCTTGGTGATGACTTGGTCTCGGTTTAGGTGGTCTTGACTTACAACACTGCTAGTTGCAACTTTCCATTTGCAACATTGCTCAATATAAATGTGCAATACTCAAGTAACGTAATTAAGTATATAAAAAAAACATTTACTCACGCAGACTGTTTAAATATTATGGAAATTAGCACACACAGTAACCTGACAATGTGTAGCTCTGCTACCTACTGCTCCCCATTTCTAAAGCGTTACCTCCACAAATGGAGGAAGATGACAAATCCACTCCTCACACCGTTTGCCGTTCACCACACGTCCTACTGAACAGCATTACTACAGTTTTAGACTGTGCTTTGCAACCTGGTTGTATTAGTTCAAAGCTAAAGCCTGTCCATTCAACCAAATCCAAATGAGAAAACGAAATCAAGGATTTAATTCTGTCCTTGAATGGACAATTTGTACTGCTAGATTCATTCTCTGAGAATTTTGGATAAGTAGTTTGTATCAAAAAGTGAGTTGCTCGTTGAGGGCTTCATTCCCACACTTAAACAACAATGTCAATGGGCTGTATGACCTTGTTGGAACGGTTAAATTCAAAAGATTGATTTAGTTGCTGGGCTCTAACATTTGCTTGACTGCAATGGGAGAACAGCACACTGAGCAGTTTGAGCTCTTAATGTATTGAGGCACAGATTGCAGGCATTTTGCTACTCTCTTTGTAAAATTGACTTTTAATTCATAATGAGCAATTGGATATTAAAATACTAATAGCCTCTGATGGAAGTACATTTCCCCCCCTGGGAACACGATGTTAAGCAGCATCAAACGTTAGGGTGGAACACGATTGAAAGGATAATATCAAAGATTCTTGAAAGTTGTAATTGATGATACAATCTGCCTCTGTGGTTGAGAGATGCTTCTGACTCTAAAGGATTATGGGTAGCTGTGACTTCACTTTGAGACACCCACAGTGGACAGCTTGGGACAATTCGCGAGAGTCTACAAGGTCAACTTTGGACTGCTAGGGTAAGGGCTAATTGAACACACTCAAATTACAATAGTAATGTAATTGCTTGATTAAAGTAGGGCATGAATAAAATATGGCCAAAGGGAATCAGAGGGAAAAGCTATTTTTCAGCAGTCTGTGCAGTGTCTCACTCAGCCTGTACATCACAATAAACACAGACAGTGCTGTTGCTTTGTACATCAAAAGCATTTGAGCCAAATTTGACTTGTCATCAGTATTTGTGTTTCTCCCATTGAAGGAAAATAACTCAAATATGACAGGGTTATTCACAAAGTTAGGTGTGATGCTTCAAAGCCCTCGTGCATTGGTGTTTCTGAAGTGAAATATATATCAAATCAAATATGAGTTGATGTAAAAGTTGAAGAAGAATATACAACAAGGTTCCACTTGCTCAGAAGATGGCTTCTAGTTGAGGTATGTGCTACAGAGATTTACAATGTGAAGTATGAATGCCATGAGTTCTCACTCATAAAGAAGGAAAGGTTCCTGCATGAATCTTTCTCGGTCAGTGTTAAGGGGCTCATGCATGCACATGTCATTAATTTGTAGCGTTAGCTGAATTGACTCATCCTTCATGTTAAAGGTTCATATTATTTCTCGACTGGCTAATAAGTTAGCTTGACATTTATTTTATGCATTAATCATCTGCAGTGGAGGTTCCGTTCAGTTTAACCTTGGCTGTGAGGAGAACAGAGGAAACTCTTGTGTGTAGTTCACTTACGGGAGCATTTTGCTTTTCCCTATTTGAATTCCCAAAATTGATCTACTTATTTTGGTGACAAATAGTTACATTTTGAAATCTGATTTGAAATCAGCGCTGCGGAGGAAGGCGTGGATAGTTCACACAGCATTCCTGGATGGGAGAATAACGTGCTCTGGTTTATCGGCATTTCTTTAAACCAATCTTCACCACTGTCGCACTAACTGCTTGCTCTTGGGGGAATTACTGGAATTGTTGGGTCTTTGTGTGGTCTAGACCTATTTATCTGTAAAGTGTCTTGAGATAACTCTTGTTATGATTTGATACTATAAAATTTTTTTTATTAAATTGAATTGAATTAACGGAAATTCGGCAGAAAAGAGTCCCAGAGCAATTAAAGAGTGATGTCAAGGAATCCTGACCGAGCTAACGGCGACCGTGACCATATGATGATGAACATCCTTCTAAACCTACTAGCAGGCCCCTTCTAACCCATAACCCATATGATGCTGATAACCCCTGATAACACCCATTCACTGGAGTTATAACATTTTAAATTAGTGCAACTGTGGACATTGCCTGTATGTACACCTGGATTCTACTCTGCCAAGCTTTGAACGTTGAAATTTCGCCCCAAAACCTGTGTTGGATATACCAGACAATGATAAACTCAAAGCAAATTTCCAATCTGAATCCACACAGAAGACATACTTATTCTGCTGACTAGAGCGATAGGGAATCAAAAAAGGAAAGATAACTGCCATCCTTTAACCTTTCATCTAGAGATTTGCTTGACTGACTGCAAATGGTGTGTGAAGCTCAACCTGAGTCTGCTCAACAGCTTTGAATGCCCAAGAGAATGAACCTTTTTTTTTTTTTATTCATGGCTCAGATCCTCTAATTCATGGAATGTCATTTTAATTTCAACGTGTAAACTTGAAGGATGATATAGCGACAGAAAGCTACACTGCTTGGGAAATTCAAACTCACAAATCAAACAAGAATATTGACAGATGAGTAAAGTGTATGGATATTGCTCCATTTCCCTGGTAAAGTTTAGCACCTCTTTTTATGCTCAGTTAAAACGGAAGTGGGGCTTTTCCTTTATTACAATAACTACTATTAATGTGCAGATAAGAAATGAAAAAAAGATCTGAAGGTTTAAATGAAAAATGTGATACAGAGAAGAGCTAAAAATGACTACCCACAAATATACACACTCACCACCGACTGTTACGTACACCTGTTCAAGTGCTCGTTAATGCAATTATCTAATCAGCCAATCACGTGGCAGCAACTCACTGCATTAAGACATGGTAAACATGGTCAGGGCAATCTGCTGAATTTCAAACCAAGCATCAGAAAGAGGAAGAGAGGTGATTTAAGTTACTAGACTGGTTAGACTAACCACTTGTTACAACCGAGGTATGGAGAAGAGCACTCTCTGAACAACCAGTGCATCAAACCTTGAAGCAGATGGGCTACAGCAGCAGAAGAACACACCAGGTGGCACTCCTGTCAGCTATCAACAGATAGCTGAAGCTACAATTGGCACGGCCTCTCCAAAATTGGAGAATAGAAGATTGTAAAATCATTGGATTTCTGCTGTCGTGGATTTTAGTAGTTGCTTATTATAGTGATTCATGAATTTTCCAAGGAGACCCGAGATGGTGCTATAATTAAGATTAATTAATTAAGATCTTTATTCAAACAAAAGACCTTAGTTTACTCTGCAGAGGAACCTGAAGCTTCTCTTAGCATGCAAGTATTTATACAGTTGGGAAGATGGACTTCATTGTGCAGTACAGTACACCAGCACAGTACGTCATCTGACGACCACATTCTGTTTCACGGGAATTTCACTTCTCAGAACTTCCAAAATTATGAAAACCACATCTATGTTGGGTGTTGGTGCTGTCATCTTTAGGGCAGGAATACCGGCTTACTTAACGGAGGAATAAACACACATGCTCGTTGGTGCGTCAACCAGAACGGAGAGTTACTTTACTTATTTCTGCACATTTACAGTTGTACATCTCCCACAGGGCATGACTGTATCAGTGGAAGAACACTTTAACAACAATGTCACTGTTGCACCATTCAGATGGTAGGGACAGAATTTGATGTAAACAACATGAAAGTATGGATCCATCCTGCCTTGTCTCAATGGCTCAGGCTGCTAGTGATAGTAATAGTAGTAATAGTAATGGTGTGGGGGATAGTTTATTCCCCAATGTGTGCTTTCTTTGTCCATCCCCTTAAGTGTACCCGTCGTCCAGTGGCTACTACCTGTAGGATAACGTGCCATGTCACAAAGCTCAAATCATCTCAAATTGCACATGACAATGAGTTCACTGTACTCAATTGGCCTCCACAGTCATTAGATGAGCACCTTTAGGATATGGTAGAACAAGAGATTTGCATCATGGATGTGCAGCTGACAAATATGCAGCAGCTGCGCAAGACATTCATGAATGGGTTTGTATAATATCATACGAAAACTTATGCACAACAATTTGTAAGATATCCTACGGAATTCCAGTGACTGCCGGCCGGTCACATGACAGATAAGTTTTAGCCCTCTTTACAGTTAAATTTACCGTAGAAAAGGTTGCTGTGAGCCAAGTACAGAGCACCGTGAGGTTACCGTTGTTTAAGAGTCCATAGTAATGCTAGTTGTAAGGTAATGCTGCGACGACAGTTAAGTTAGACAACAAAACAACTAGTTAAGATTAGAAAAAAGATTTTTGTTTGAGTTACAACACCGGCCCCCTTAAGAAGTACTCCTGGTACACAAACACACATTTCCTGGGTGAAAGTCATGTGTTTTCCTGCATTTTAGGACCCAAACTAGCAAAACATCTGAATAGAATACAATCACTTTAAGAATACAAACAGTTATTTCCTCTTTCACGTGGTGAGATATGGAGCGAGATGAAGTGGCTCTGATGTTGATGATATCAGCCACAGTGTAGGTGCATTCAAGCACAGACTTGTACTAAATCAGGCATAAAATGAATTTCCAGACTGCATTTCGACAGTGCAATATCCAATATCCATTTGTAGTCAGGATCTGTCATATGAAGGGGGGATCTGTGACTTGATTTATCTGTTACAATCGGCAGGTGTTGTTGCAGATTGATTAGAGTTTGACAGGGATTGGAAAATTACACTGCAACAGAGCTGCTATAAGGCTAATTCTGGTAGCTCTTTTACATTTATAGTTTTTTTTTAATTAATTCTTACACAAAGCTGTAACATGCAGTTATTTTCATTATCAATATATCTGTTGATTATCTCAATGAATTCTAATCGGTTGATCGTCAAAACAGTGAAAATTGCCAAAGAAAACAAATCACAATTTCTTGAAAGTTTTGTTGTATCAAAAGTCCAAAACCCAATGATGTTCAATTGATAGAGGAAGCCTACCATTTGAGAAATTGAAACCAGTAAATTTTGACAATATTTGATTCATAAATGATTTAAACAATTAATAACTGATTATAAAAATTGGTGGAGACCAATAACTAATTGATTATTTTTTTAGCTAGCAGCATGGCTTAAACGCACTTGGTCGGGACTCTTGGCATCACTATTTGGTGCTCTGGCTCGGGACGTACGTTTAACTGACATGCATCACAAGAACGGGACAGTTAGGTTTAGGAAGGGTGGTGGGTGGGGTTACACAATTGTACGTTTCAGTGACGTGACGTCATCTTACAGCACCACGGCCGAGCTGCTGCTCTGCCCAGTGCGTCCCATACAGAGTTTTGCGTCGGCATCTGATGCTGCGAGACACTGACCAAGCGTCAGTATTTTATGAGTTGGGAGTGAAATTGGGTTGTTTTGTGACGTTCATGGTGCCCAGTGGATAATTCCTAATGATTTTAATGATCCCCTGACTTTTCCTCTAGTGCCACCATGAAGTTCACCTCTGTGGTTTTACGTGTCTCAACAACTAATGGATGGATTGTACAGATAGTCATGTCCCACTTAAGATCAATTGTAATAACCTCAACTTTTCCTCAACGCCATTATCAGGTCCACATTTTAACTTGCCCAAAACTTTGGGTTACTGCCATAAACCTGGAAAACTAATCACATACGCTATTCTATTAGATTTGCTAATCTAAGATGGAGAACATGGTCAGCATTATACCTTCTTAGCTTCAGCATGTTAGCATTGTCTTTATGAGAATGTTAGTATGCTGATGATGATGCATTTAGCTCATAGCACCGCTCTACTTAAGCACAGCCTCAAAGAGCTGTTCACATGGCTTAAGACTCATAGTCTTGTTAGTTTTTGGACAATTAATTCTCTGAATTTTAATTATTATTTTAACCATTCAATTTTCTTTGCTGCTCTGATAGGAGAAGTGAAGGTAAAGATGGGAGACAATGTATGCATTTTCATAAAACAATTTCAATAATATGATGATGACATTTTTTTCAGTTTGTATTTTCACACCAATTGTTTACTCATCTTTATCAACAAAACTGACACCGAGATGAAGTTGCACTTTTTTATTTTCAAACATCAATTTCATCTTGTCAGAGAATGATTGATGCGCAGGCCTATATATTGTGTCACAATTGATGTCAAACGAAAGAAAGACAGGTGCAAGGAGGTCAGTGCTGTTTGGACTTAAAACAGATCTGTTACTCATTGAGGGCTGCATCATTTGCGGGGGGCAACTTAGTTGTTGTTGTTTCTTTTTTTTAGGTTGCTGTAATTACAACAATTGAATGGAAAACCAGGCTCAGTCCATTCAATCAACTAAATTGTTCAAAGCCAAATTTTCTTAAAATGATTTTATTTGGTGGCTAAGAGACTTCACCAATTATTCAATAACGTTTGATGGTTGTCTCTAGCAAGCTGAACATTTTAAATGGTGACATAGATGCTAGGCTGGCATTGATTATGATTATCAGAGCTCTCTGACGCTCTCCCTTCTCCTCCGTTTATACCCTCCCACCTCTAAACTGTCTCTCAATCTACAGTACCTGCCTCCCTGTCTCAAACCCAGTATTTTACAGCTGTCAGGGCCCATTTAGACTGAGTTGAAAAGCATATGCAATTAGCTGGCTAGTCCTTATCTTTGCTTCTTCTTATACTTTATTCTTATACCTTCTTCTGCCCTTTTGTGGTCCCTATGTATAATTTCTAAATGTGCACACCCCTCACAACTATCAACAGCCCTCTTTGATTCAATATTAGTCTCGACTTGCCAGACCTTCCTCCACAGCACTTAGTTGAAAGCCCCATGCGTCTGACTGAGACGCTAATGGAGACTTTCTATGTCAGTAAGTAAAGTAAGTAAAGTTTGACACGCTGGGAGTGAGAATGTTTTGCTAAGTGCCACCATACTGCAGGGTCTCCCACATCATTTTACAGTGGAGGCACCCCACCTCAACCGAAATACAGAGTGCATCTGTTAACATTAGAATATGAAATATAATAGACTTATTTAGCTTCAGAGCTTAAGCATAGGCACACACAGCACAGCCCATCTATTACATAAGTAAAGCAATTAACTGTCATCTACTGTGGTAACTTCATTGATAAGGAGGTGAGATGTGTCAGGATCTGTCTGATTCAGCTCAGCAGGTGACTGATTGATTATCATATGATTATTTTGCTCTACTTCATCAGAGCACCACGTTGTTATGGCGGGCAAAAAAAAGTTTTACAAGTTAGTAAAAGATCAGTCAAATCATTGGTGATGTGCGAGAAAAGACACCAGGCTGAAGTTGGCTTGATAATCGGATGTGTATTTTAGCCTAGCGCTGCCTCGATCGGCTAGTTTGTTTCTTAGTTGTGTTAGTTCCTAACCCTTTTCAAACATCAAAGTTTTCGGTCGGATGCCCGTTACTTAGCGCCGCCCAAGATGATTGTGATTGATTTAAAGAAATGCCAATAAACCACAGCACATTTTTTTCCTATCTTGGAATGCTCTGTGGACTAGCCCAACCCTCCTCCACAGCGCTGTGGTGGAAGGTCTGACAATGTGTGACTACCTACAGTCTGATCTTATTCTACTCTCTGACCATCTAGCTGTACTCCCTCTGCTTCATGCTGCCACAGTTATGTCCATACATCCTCACCGTACTATAGCACTGCAGAACATGACTTGCATGATGTAATGTCTAGTGATTGTAATTTCCTCCTGGTAATGGTTTTACGTGCCTCAATTCCTTCAAGTGTTTAGAAGATCTATTGACACCTGTTCTTGTCTGTAGAGTGTCTACGCATCACTCGCTGTCGTTATAGAGACATATTGTCTGAATGTATTCAGCATAAATATTCTCTCAAGTGACTTAATGGCAACAAAGAACAGATGGAGGAATTTAAAATGCTAATTCAATGCACACGATATAACATCCAGTCATGGGCGACCATACAACAGGCGTGCAGAAATTCATATCATAAGCTGCTGTGGTCATTATCTCATGTGTGTTGTTATAGTCAACATCCTTTCTTTAATTGAGCACAGGGTTTTGTCTGACCCTTCAATTTGCATTTCTGCAAACTGCATCACCTTTGTAATTATAACGCATTCAGACAGTTAGAGAGAATATCATTTGTTATGAAATCATCAATTGTGACCTCAATGATATTGAATAATGAAAAACTCATTGGTAACAATAGAAACAGCTATGGCAAATTTGATTACGCTTGATTCCTGTCTAATCACACTGTAATTATAGGAAAGAGCTGCAACTGTTAATAATGCTTTTACCTCCAACTCACCTCATCAATGCCAACTCCCCACTGATTATGTGAAGCAGCAGAAGGTGGGAAGAGGTTGTTGTTGGGTTTGACAATACTGTTAAGAATACTGGCGGCGAAGAATCTTCGAAGGACCCAACCAATGCTGCATTTGACTTTTGAGTCCTTATATCAGGGTCTTGTCCAAAGAAAATCAACCAGGCTTAAAATAGCTGCCTAGAAATCAGCATGGTTTGTTCTTTCTTTCTTTCTCTCTCGCAAGCAAATCAATACATCGATGATTAATGCTCAAGTGCAGCTCAGTCAAAAGCAGTCCCTATCATTATTTCCGAACACGCAGTCGAGACGTATTGTATTCATCAGGATTGGTTATTCGTCAACAACGGTGTGGCCACAGGTTTCCTTTGCACAGAATTGAATAAGTCAAACGGTGGTTTTACAGTAAAGCTCGGTTAGTTTCAATGACCACCTGTGCAGTATGAGCAAGGAAAACTGCTTATTGCAGCACACTGAAGCTGCACCGCTATAAATGTTAAAAATAGCAAGATACAGGCAACGCTGCAAAGCTGCAGGGTTGGCTCAAGCATGACCCCGTGATGAAGTGGGTAACCATTAAAGTTCTAGCTACTGTGTGTGTGTGTGTGTGTGTGTGTGTGTGTGTGTGTGTGTGTGTGTGTGTGTGTGTGTGTGTATACTGCGGACAATACAAGAATACACAGATTTGAAAAGATGTTGTAAACAGCATGGTTCCATTAATATCGTTACACAGATACAGGCACATGGACATCATCCACATTCAAATATCCAACAACGCATCACAAATACACACTTAGTAGGGCAATAGATGGAGTTCAGCACCATGCTGCAGTGGGGGAAACAACAACTTGTCTTGGTGAGATTGGATGTGTAGGGGCTCCCAGGAGGTAATGGCTAAAACAGGTGGGGGGGGAAGGGATCTGAGATCAGTTTTGACCTTTGAGAGAGGGATGTAATGATGGAATGAGGGGTTGCCAAACATTTTGGATCACTCACTACTGAATCATTTGAGTCTATTGTGGTTCGACTATCTAACTGTTGTACCAGACTGTGAATTAGTATAGCTACAACAAGAGAACTGCCAGTCATCTATTGTACATATAAAAATGGCAAAGTCTGAGACTCATTATGAATCTTAAGCATCTCAACGCAGGATAATAAAAGCCCAAACAGGAGCGCTGCAGTCTGATATCTTTACACCGACAGAAACTTCATCCTGCTTAGGATAATCCTTTTAATGTGACAGCGATATCGATTTCAGTCGCTTGAAATTCAATGATTACGTTTACCTATATTACCCATATATTTTTTATTTTATTTACCTATATATTCCCTTGACTGAAGTGTTGAAGGACACATGGGATAGATATTGCAGCCTTCTGCTTGCTGCGCTGCATGTTAATGACTGGGCTACCACTCGTAGATCAGTTCATTCAGGCTACAATAGCTGTGTGTCACATACTATCACATCCTGAATGAAATTTCAATTGAATCAAATTGTGAGTCCCCTTTGGCCAGTCAGTACTAAAGTAGATAAAAATGAACGAAAGAATGAATCCATGCCTCGTGCTAATGCTGGTATACACTCTGAATGCATAATGTAATTGTTTTTTTTTCTTCTCTTTTCTCCCATTCTCTCTAGGTAAGTGAAACAAATTGCTCAGGCTGATTGAAAGTGGACCGCCTTGGGGTATCACATTCAACAACATACCCAGCTCTGGTACAGTACCCAGCCTTCATACTGACAGAGACACACATACACTGACCGAAAATCAAATGGCTGAATGTTACACACTCCCCCCTCCTCTCTCTTGATTACAATGGGGAAGTGGCTTTGGAAGTACTCCAGTGGTTTTGAGAGGTTTTCGATGTGTGATTGTGCACTGAAGTGCATTGGTTTTGTCCTTTGTGGAAGTACTGGGGCTCAAACCAAATTTGCAGTTTTGTCGTGATTCATCGCAGTGCTGGAATTGGAACAAAATAAGGTGTCAGTACTGTGAACCAGCAGCTCCCTGGCATTTCACTTTTATAGTACCTGTGTAAGAGCTAATTACTTGTATTATAATTAGTAACAGGTAATTTCCGTCACAGCTGGAACATAAATGCACAATACATAAAAGATACAACCTTTTTATTATGTTGTCGTGTGCACATAAATTATATTATGTCTTAATATAGTGTGTGACCATGAAGGAGGGGCTAAACCCTGTGTTACCACTGATATAGTGCGTTCCATTTGTCCTCGGAATTAGGATTTTCCGAGGTTAAAGTCGGAAAAACACACCCTCACCTCAGATTTCCAAGTTCGGAACTCAGACAACCGCGCAGTAGCCCCGAGGTCAAAATCCAACATGGCTGCCCCCTGTGTCAACGGTAGTGGAATCTGTAGTAACATACAGTTATAAGCATTTCTGTCTTATTTGTGTCTCACTAAATCAGTCGTTCACACAGACCTGTCTAACTTCTATCTGTGGACATGTTGTTACGCTGTTTGTATGCGTTAAAAAACAACGTAATGCTGCGTATCAACTGGTATTGCTAACAATGGCTAACCGGGCTAGAGCTAACGAAAACAATGAGAATCCGGCTTGTAAATGGAACGCATTCAACTCAGGTGTGACGTCATTCCCAGCTCCGGCTTCCGAGTTCCGAGGTAAATGGAACGCACCATTAGTACCACCTGTAGGCTAGGCCTGCCGCAGTAGTTGGTGTTAGCGGTGTTACACGGTGTTCAGTAGGGCTGGGAAGATATGCTTTTGTCCCGATTCCATTCTTTCATGATAGTGCTGAGTGCTGATTGGATTTGTATTCCGATTTTTTTATTTATTAATAATAATAATAATAATAATAATAATAATACATTTATTTTATATAGCTCTTTACTTACTCAAAGGCACTTTACAAGGTAAAAACAATAGCAAGATCAGTATAAAAACAATAACAACTAGAGATGAATATTAAAAAGGTGCAGCAAAACCGCATAGAAACAAAAGCAAAGAGCTAAGTTGTTCGCAGGTTAAAAGCAGCTTTGAACAGATGGCTTTTGAGTGCGGTTTTGAAGTTAGCAAGTGATGTGGAAAGTCTGAGGTGTTGGGGGAGAGAGTTCCAGAGGGAGGGGGGCAGCGACGGAGAGTTCAAGCACCCCCCTTAGGTTGGGTGCTTGGGGCGGGTGAGAGGGGGAAGGAGGTGGCATCTGTGGATGTGAGGCTGGGGGTGGAAGTAGGAGCTCAGTGAGGGAGGAGGGGGCGAGTGCTTTGTAGGTGATGAGGAGCATTTAAACTGGATTCTGTGTTGGATGGGGAGCCAGTGCAGGTCTAGGAGGACTGGAGGGATGTGATCTCTGGTGCTTGAGCACTTCTAGAGACAATATATCATGAGACATTTCTAAAAACTAATTGTTTTCTAAAAAGAATGACATCACACTGTCAGTCAGTCTGACATTTATTTCATTTGTAAAGAAGACTATAACATGGATTTTCTGCATTTTCTGCTTTCACTCTGTCTCAAGAATTTGTGTAATATTCCAATTTTGACATCAAAATGGGAACTTTATAAAGGCAAGCAGACTAATGAACTCAGGCCATTCTGTAATGGCTGAGATGCACTTAGCCAAAATATTTAGCATCTCGAGTTGCCTTAATTGTTTAAAAAAGCATTCTGTGATGAACAAATAATGACCATAAAATACCGCAACAGTGCTGTACCTCTTTATCGTGATCAGTCTCTCTCCTTTTGAAGCCTCCTTTGCTTAAATTGGCAGCCACTCGTGGCGCATTGACACAGTCATCTCTTAGTCGACGTGTAGCTGCTGGCTCGGAGGTGAAGCCACTGAATTTGTGTTTGAGTCAGTCTGGCTGCGTGTCATGCAGCATAATTGAGTTCAAATTGAATATGAGCGACCAATCAGTGCAATTAATGGAGGATTGGATAGTGTCTTGTGAGGGCACGAGGTAGACAAATCTCCCCAGTCCTCCGACATTAATACCTAAGCACACAATGACTTTCCTCTGATTGGTCATGCTCTGGCTGACAAAGGAATGGCTTGCTGTAGGCCGGCTCATTATTTTCCACCAAATTGATTAAAATCACTGCATTTACATCCCGCTTGTTTCATTTATTTGTTGTACATTCTATGACTTTGGCTAAGAAATCAAGAGGATTAAGTCTTGTGTTATATAACTAGATGTGCAGATACAAGCAAATATTGCTATTTTAAGATGTTATTTTTTACACCATACATCTCTGTTTGGCAGCAGTATTGTGTGTGTGTGTGTGTGTGTGTGTGTGTGTGTGTGTGTGTGTGTGTGTGAGAGAGAGAGTCTGTGTGTATGTGTGTGTGTATGTGTGTGTGAGTCTGTGTATGTTTAGGTGTGTGTGTATGTTTGTGTGTGTGTGTGTGTGTGTGTGTGTGTGTGTGTATGTAAACTTTTTTAGAATAGGTATTCCATCCCTTAGAAACACAACATCAGTTGAATTAAATTAAATTCATAATTTTAAATATTCCTTGTGAGCAGTAATCCAAAATCTTATAAGAGGTCATATGGCTGTGCGGCCACCTGCCATGCTGCAGTACATTCTTGAATCCTAGGATTTGTAATTACAGACCTTGGCTCCAGCAGGATATCATTTGGCTATCCAAATTATATTTCATGCATTCCTAGTCTTTCCTTGATGCTTTTGGGGTTTTTCTTCTGGAGAGACCCAGATTTAATGCCATTAATAATTTTTCTCATGCTCTTTAACATATTTATTTTATGTGACACACTGACTGATTTATAGTGATTTCCTCTCCTTTTATTTATATTTTCTTTTATAGACTATTTCTAGCTGCTGGCTTCATATTTTTACAAATATGCCATGACATATTTTGTGTCTCTGCGTTTACAGTATAAGTCACTCGTACAATATGTAACACTGGAGATAGTTATTTCATCACTGGAGCCTGTCATGCTAAAATGGTATGAATTCAGGGCCCCACATGTCATCCAAAAATTATTAAAAACACTGCTATTCGTTTGTGCCGTAAAAAATATTGTTTGTGCTGTTAAGGGTTTTAAGTAATTCAACTTTACATTAACTGACCAGTGACATCACCCAGCCCCCCATTAATGTCCAAATCTTCCCAAAATGGTCTCAATCGTTTGTGCTACATTTGTGCTGATTTGTGCCGTTAAAAAAAACATTTGTGCTACTATGTTTTTTAAGTTATAACGCTTTATAGCACTGGGGGGCACTTTGTTGTGTTTTCTAATGATTCTAAGCAGTATCAGTGTCAAGATATCTCATATTCAGGAGTGCAATCTTAATTCAATTTTTTTCAATTCAATTTTATTTATAGTATCAAATCATAACGAGAGTTATCTCGAGACACTTTACAGATAGAGTAGGTCTAGACCACACTCTACAAATTCCAAAACGCCAACAATTACAGTAATTCCCTCAAGAGCAAGCATTAGCAGTGGCTATTGCGACAGTGGCGAGGAAAAACTCCCTTTTAGGAAGAAACCTCGGCAATCTTACTCCCCTTTACTTAAATGCTCAATAGGGCTGGGCGATACGGAGAACCAAATACTTTGATATCAATATTGCAACAATATTGTAGGGTTGACAATTGTTGCTTTCCCAAAATATTAACACATTGAGATTTGTGACAAATAATCATCATTTATGTGTATATAATAACTAAGTGGGTAAAGGCAAATAGCAGAACAGCTAGATATTACGATATCCAACATGTAAGACAATATCTAGTCACATATCACGATATCAATATAATATCAATATATTGCCCAGCCCTACGTCTACACCATGGGTCTTCAACGTTTTTTAAACCAAGGACCCTTAACTGAAGGAGAGATGGAGCAGGGACCCCCTACTACATATGATAGGCTCGTTCGACATGAACTGCGCCTTGTCTGTAAAGTAGACGCTCTCAAATCGGATAGTTTCCAGCCGTTTCCAGCAGCCTTCATGCTGAACAGGAAGTGACAGAAACACTGTGGTCCCATTCCAATTTAATAAAATGTTATAAGACCCATATATCAGCTCGTACACAAGTCTCCAGTTGTTTTTATTATGAGAGTAGCTGTCAAAATGCTCTACATGTGATCTGTTGCTGATTTTAATTAACAACGATCCATAATCTGAACAGATTTAGTCTCTCTGACTTCTTAACGTAACTATCAGCCTCACAACATGTGTTCTGTACAGAATAAGCTTTTAAATCAGACAAATAACTGAATAACTAAAATAACTGAATAACTAAAATCCCTCCAATTCAAAATTAATAAAAAGTTGATATAAAACGTCATCATGTTGAGTCGATTCTGAACCAATCAGCTGTTCAGCTGATCAGCTGAGAGGCTGGCGTTTCCCAGCATGCCCCTGGGTCCGCCTGGGTCTTGCAGTCGGTGGAGAGCAACTGCGCTGCCCGCGTCTCAAACCTGCGGCCGCCTCGATCTCGTGAGGTCATCGTTGCCCACGTGTGCGTCACGTCAGAGCAAGTCGGGATCAAGTCGGACACAAATCTACCCAGCATGCATTGGGGCGGCAATCGCCGGTGATTGATTCTGCGCAGACCTGGCTCATCTCCAACGAGCAGCCTAAAGCCTTTATACATATTTTTTTAGTGCATAGAGTACTAAGCTATTAAAACATTAGTTGGCATGATTTTATGAATCATGTTTTAATGTTAAACATTCATGTGGCATGTGAATCCTTAGGATGATCTGTATCTGTGGATGGCTGTAAGTCTATTATCAATGTGTTTTTTTTTTCACAAATAGGCTGATTTATATTTGCTAATAACATGTTGGATTCATGTTAAGACATTTTAATATTTGAAAAGACTCAAAAAATTCATAACAACAATTTGGTGGCCTCCCTTGCAGTAACTCTGAGGACCAGACCCCCTGTTGAAGAGCTCTGATCTAGATGATAAGAAACTGTTGACTCCATGTGTTCCCAGATCAGATGTGTAAACATCTTCAAATACAGTAATGCGGAGTAAAGAACCCCCGAGGAGAAAAGATTGAAGTAGTCGTTCAGGAGTAGGATGTATCAAATGTTTTACTCTGACGCATAGTCCTCAATAACAGCAGTTTGTTGTTGCTGATAATATAATGAAATGAAATTCTCCCTCATAATAAACCCTTTTTCTCGACATATACTTAGTCATTTGAATGTCTCGCTCAGTTCTTCCTTCTCAATAAAGTTTCCATGTCAAATTTGACATTGCATTCTGCTTTTTGTGGGCATTTTAGGCCTTTATTTTCATAGGACATATGAAGACATGAAAGGGGAGATAGATGGGGAATGACATGCAGCAAAGGGCCGCAGGTTGGAGTCAAACCCGGGGTCCGCTGCGTCGAGGGCGCGTGCTCTACCAAGTGAGCTACCCAGGTGCCTGGATTCTGCTTTTTTTCTTTTTTTTTTTAAGAAAAATAAATACATACCAGAATTGGTTGCACTGTAGAAATTGCAATGATTTGTAGTGATGATGTAAGACTTGCAAAAGGGGCAAATTGATTTTCTGATGATTATAAATACCTGAGCACATTACTTTGGATACTTTCTTAGTGTACTGCTGCCATTATCAGATCTCACTGCGTGATAAACTGACAGTTAGTCAACCTCAGGCAGTGTTCAGTTTTACATCTGGCTGATGGAAATAAATAGCTCTGAATCCTCACTGCGTAGAGTGCGCTTTGCATTTTTCCCATGCTTTGCACAGGCCTATCGCAACATCAATAGATAGAGGTGTTGTCAGGTGGAAAGTCTAAAAATATCTAACGCAATATATCATATTACCAGACTACTGAACATTAAAACATCACAGCTAGGGAGAATTAGAATCTGTCCGCATGGGAACACATGTCAGTGTTTCACTGTCCTTCATCATTCCTCTCTGCCTTCTGTCTTTTATCAGCTCCGCACTGTTTTCGGCACTTGAGTTTTCTCTCAGGCATTGTGACCTCCTCTGTCAAAGAGGCTGCGTTGGCTCTTCTTCTGGCCGTGGAATGCGGGCACTTTGTTTGCTTTATATCAGCATCAGAATATGATTGAGCCATGAGTCAGAGCGCCTCTGCGGCACAGCACAAGGGAAGCACTGTAACCCTTGCTCTATTGTTCTTACCACAGCGGTAAATACTGTGTCTTGGGGTCTTGCTCTGAAATCCTTACATGCTGATTCAATGTGGATTCAAATGAGAAGAAACGATAAGAACCAACACAGCAAAAACATAAAAAGAAAAAAAATAAGAGGCAGGTATTTGAGTACACAGAGACAGTCTTTCCATTCTAATACAGTATGCTCTATTGGCACCGCCATTATGCTAATGCACAAGGCGACGCTGTTGGAGTGATTCGTTAGAGTAATGGGAAGAAGCTAATTGAGTGAATTCTTGCCAAATTACCAGACGTGGTTAATCGTCCGCCATAAGCCTCAGTCAGATGTGAATATACATACATATGCAGGTACTCACAAACGCACACACACAAACACACACACAAAGTGTCTACTAGAAGGGTGACTTCACTTCACCTATGACAGGCACTCCATTTAGAGCAGCGGTGCTACACAGGTGCTCACTGCTCGGAGACAGACAAGAGCTTAGAGTGGAATTGACTGCGAGATGGCAAAAAAAAAAGAAAAAAAAGACATGAATACTGATCAGCGCTCTCAGCGGCAATACAGCACAACAGACCAAATGCCTTTCAGTGGAGTCACTCACACAGAGAAAGTGGTACATCCTTAAGCAATACCATCCAAGGCCAATGGCATTTACAAAGCTGGCACGGCGCCAGATGATACAGATGATTTTTGCTTCGAGAAGGTACGCAGCGTGTCGAGCAAATGCCTCAGACTCTACGATAATAACTTGCTCATTTACACAGGAGCTTTGATGCTTGTTGCTTTAACGCTAGCAGTGTTGATTAATCAGTAACAGTTAACTCCCTTCTCTACCCTCATCTGGATGTGTATAAGTGGGTGCGTGTCTGTGTGTGTGTGTGAGGGTGCGTTAAGAGAGAGCACACGCTGGATAATGTCACATTAGCATACTTCTATAACCGCGCCGTCACTCAGTGTAAAATAGGAGACATACTGTACCTGTAGAGTCAGCCCTATACTGACTCCTCCATGTTTCACTACAGCAGCTAACATAACAGCTCTGCGTAACCCACCGGGGGCTGAGCCGGGGAACAGGTACATTAGCTTTAATGGAAAACAATAGGTATGGTTCAGCCAAGTAAAACACAATGCAGCAAAAGTTCACAATTTTCTGCTGAAATCAAACAAGATGTTATGCATGAGACGTGTGAATGCAGCAATATCTATGTATGACAGCTGGAGGACTGCTGGCGTCACTGCTGAAACAAGCAAGTGGAAGCTGTGACTTCCTGCTCTGAAACATGTTAGCGGCTTGACACCAAGGGGGTAAGCTTCGCTTCAGAACACGAACCTCCGATGGCGCCATTTTGTTGCTACGAAGCGATCACCTCTTGTTAGCATTACACTGACCGTCATTTTTTTTTTACGTCACTTGACTGCGAATAACTTTACATCTGAAGCGTTTAAAGACTCTATTTGTCCATTGTTTATTTATAAAGAAACACGACAATGTATAAAAGGCTCCATTACCTTGTACCTCACGTTATGGCTCCGTAGCAGACGCTTTTGTAAAAATAAGCTAACGATTGTGTCATAACCAAGTGACTTACCGTCGCACAGTAGAGGAATTACCGTATAGTACAGGAGAAGCTCACAGGCAGTTTCGACTTACATTAGCTGTTTAGGTTTAATTACTAATGTTAACTAGCATGTTAGTCAGCAATAATTAGCCTGTGCTTATGTTATTTCCTTACATATACCTACACTCTCCATTGAGATTTCTCTTGTCACAGCTACCAGAAGACTTACAACTTTCAGACACGTTGCTCACGTCACATTTACGTTGTCTCTGTCAGTTGGAGGCTGCGCAGTAAAGCAAGAGATCACCGGAAAAGTGCTTCTAATATCCTTCACTGGTCTCCGTCCAGAGCAACGGGGTCTATTGGTCCATTGTATACATGTCAATGCTTGACACAGCAGACAGACTCCACGCTGACCTGACACGGCCAGTAGACACCCCTCATGTCGTTTGGTTAAGGCACACCACGCTGTTCTGATAGATGGATAGATGGATAGATAGATAGATAGATAGATAGATTGACTTTATTAATCCCAAACTGGGAAATGACTGTGTTACATTACATGACATGTCATTTAGCTGACGCTTTTATTCAAAGCGACTTCCAATTAACTGCATTCAACCTTGAAGGTGCAAACTCCAGACAACAAGTAGTAAGTGCAAGTACAGTAGCTTTATATTAAGCAAAACTACAAAGAGCCATATGAAAGTGGGGCTTTAACAATATATACATATATATATATATATATGTTAGTGTCCCGGGAGTACTACTTATTAAGGGGGCCGCTGTTTTCACCCAAACCGCAATCTTTATCCTAATCTTAACTAGTCGTTTGGGTGTCTAAACTTAAGTGCTGTCGCAGCAGGACGGTCACCTTTTGTCGGGCCAAACTCAACGGCAACAGCCCACACCTCACGGTACTCTGTACCCAGCTCTGTAAAGACTGCTAAACCCAACTGTCAAGTGACCGGTCCTCACATAAGATATCATACAAATTGTTGTACATACGTTTTTATATATCATACAAACCCGTTCACGAGAATGCGTTGGGCACACGTGTGTTTTTTAAGATTATTTTTTGGGACTTTCCCCTTTATTACATAGAGACAGTGAATAGGCATGAAAGGGGGAGAGAGATGGGGGATGACATGCAGCAAAGGGCAGCAGGTTGGATTTGAACCACCGCCACTGCAGGACTCAGCCAACATGGGGCGAACGCTCTTACTGGGTGAGCTAGAGGCCGCCCCCCAAATGTGCATTTTAACATGAAATGATGACTTGAGCTTTTTCAGATTGTAAAAGTTCATAACATATTTGTTCACCGTGATGGATTACTGACATGAATTTCTAGTCTCCAGGGGTTTTTAAATGCAGGAGCTGAATGGAAATGAATGAGACTGAGAGGCTTAGCACTCCAGAATTTGCTTAATAATTATGCATGTAAAAGCTGTCACAAGTAGCACAAAATGGATAGAAAATGTAAAACATGAACAAACACAGCTGTCCTCTAAATCCCCACAGCTCCAGGGCGTGTGTTCAGTGGTGGGGGTTGTTGCCCTTAGACCAATATCCTAGCAGGTATTGTAAATGTACGAGTCGAGTATTCTCATATTAAAATCCGACTGAGATTTGCTTAGGAATCCCTATATTGTAAATAATGCCATTGCAAAAAAAAAAGAAAAAGCTTCAAGTCACACCAGGCAAGATATTTTTAATATAAAAACTGTACATTCCCTGTGCCTGCACAGGCCTCATCTTGTTAGGGGTTCATTTTAGGCAGAGTATGTGTGGCCCTACTCAGGAGGATATACTGTATATAGAGGTGGTCTCTGGCATGGTGTCCATGCCTGGTCTAATATCAGTTTGACCTACTCCCAGGGGACAAATGATCATTGAAGGTTGGAGGTCTTGTGCTGCGAGTCTTGAAGTGCTAGGGCCATCTGCCTAACAGTCTATATCCACCACGTTCCACTGCTGGGATTCTTCAGTTGCCATCGGAAATTCCGCCAGATGTCTTTCATTTCGGTCGGATGTCCGTCACCTTCCTCTTTCTTTGTTTTGTCATTTTAAACACCGGTGGATTTATGAGGACTTTGGTTAACTGCTCCTCAGATCTCTGCAGAGTTTTCTTTCGCACGACTAACTACTTTTGAACGTACCCACTTTCCGCTCAACGCCGCTCAAGGCGATTGTGAACCAGAGCACGTTTTTCTCCCATCCCAGAATGGTGTGTGGACTAGCCAGGCCTTCCTCCACAGCGCTGTGAAGGAAGGTCTGTCAATGCGAGTCTATCTGCCTGATGACAGGAAGAACACTGTCCCACACCTTCTGCTTGCTTTGAAAATATGTCAGAGGAGCGGCTGCCTTCTGGCTGACCTGTTGCACCGTGGTCTACAGTTGATCAGGTTCCTAATGGGGCTTACTGTCATGGCATGACGTCAAGTAGTGAATCTCTGTTAAAGGGCACAGCCTGGGTAAACAGATTGTGTCACTAGTTCTATGATAACAGGGAGAGCCCGCTGATGAGTTTCAATAGTTGATATCAAGGGTATTGTTGCCTTTTATTAGGTACAACCTGGTAGGGTTAAGGCTCATTCTGAGCTAATTCCGGTGTGTAGTGGCAAGTAATCCCGGTCCTGTCAGAAGTTTCTACTCTGCAAGAAAATCCAGATTTTGACTAGAAGCAGCAATAAACCAAACAAAATTAAAATAAAATAAAATTTAAAACATAATTTAAAATGCATGCAATTACAGTGCTCTACTCTCTGCAGCTCTTATTGTTTCCACATTTGCGGTAATTACAATGTATCATCTAAATCTTAATGAAACTTTGATTACATTACAAAAATGAACAGGCTAGTATGTGCAAGAGCCAAAAAACAAAAACATTTATTAGAGTAAGTCACGCTTTCCAGTGTGTAGTTTCTGTCTCCCCCATGAGGAATTCTAAGTAATGACAACAACACTGTCAGCGCATCCACATGATACTGGTATTACGTTTGAGCATAACATTTTACTTGTTATACAAAATATTTATATAGCCCCTTTCACAGACAGCAGTTGCAACGTTCTTCACAGGAAAAGAAATAAAATCAGTTAAAATCTACAATAGATAATACATAAAGAAATGATAAAGCACCAGATAAAAAATACAAGGAGACAGGTTTTAAACACATGCTACCTAAATGCCTGTCCGTACAGATGGGTAGCTGCTTATTTGAAGACTCAACAGAGTCCAACGAACTTAAACTTATTGGGAGACTATTTCAGAGCTTAGTGGCTGCCAATTGGAAGGCACAGTCCCTGTCCGAGGTACACTTAGAAATCGCTGAGCGGATGGGTGCAGAAGGTCCATGCAGGGCTCTATAAGTGAGCAGCAAGATTGTTGTTTTACAGGTGAGAAATAGAATGAGTATTACAGTGTGTGCTGTTATTCCTGAGCTAGACTTTCATTGCCAGACCTTCCTCCACAGCACTGCAGAGGAAGGTCTTGCTAGTCCACACAGCATTCTGGGATGGGAGAAAAACGTGCTCTGGTTTATTGGCATTTCTTTAAAACAATCACAGTCAGTGCTAAGTGCTGGATGGAGCCACAGTGCCTCTGCAAAATAGCCTCTGGAAGGAACTTGTTTTGGTGGAACGTGTACGTTCAAAAGTAGCTTTAGTCATGCAACAGAAAACTCAGATTGGACAAATGTCTGGATTTACCCTGCAGAGATCTGAGGAGCAGATCAGCAGACATGGCCTGAGTCCATTCACCTGTTAGTAGACAGAAAAAACATGTGCTAACAAATAACCATATCAAACAATGACAAGGGAACTAGGGGTCATAGTGGTATACAGGACAGTAACAGTAATAAGAATTCAATTGAATGTAAGAATTATTGGGATTGGGTGGGGAAGACAGTGACAATACTGAGGTTCAATTGGTTAAATAAAGAGAAAAAAATAAGGCATAGTATTTACTAATTATAGTTTTAGTCAATGTTAATGATTATCCGAATGTTAATTCTCAACTTCTCAATAAAATATTTCAATATTAATAATAGTGACCAAAAAAAAAAAAAAAGGGAGGTCAGCAATGGTCGCTCCACAAGCACCTATAACCCCACGCAGCACAAAAACAGGGGCCCCAGCCTGGGACAAGTGGGGCAGGCAGGCGGGCAGGATAATCCTCTTTGTAATTTATTTATTTGTAAATTGTTTTCCCCATTTCAGCATTTTTCTTCATCATTCTTTTTGTCCTTTTCGTTCATCGGTTTAATAGCCTCGAGCCCCTAAGGAGGGCGCTGGCCCAATGCTGAGTTCCTCCATGTTGAACCATTCCCAGACCATTTGGAGGGAGTCTGTCCACCACAGAGTAGCTCTCTTCATTATAAATTAGATTTAAATTTCACAAAGGGAAAGGCATATCCGTGCCAATCACATCACTTGTCCGCACCAGCTAATGACAAGGACAGCACTTGATTGTGCAGGACACTAATTTAGGGATTAACTGGTATCTGCGGACTAAATGATGTGGATACATTTCTAAGCGATTCTCCAGATAGATGGACAACCTGACATGAGAGCCAGAGGATCAGCACACGCTGCTGATTTTTTGACAGCAGAACTGAGCGCTCTCATTTGGGAGGACTCGTGTGTTGAACCTGCTTTTTAGATCATCTTTTTAATCACTGTATTCAAACCCTTATTCCAGTATGCAACTGAGAGGGCAGAGTGCACAGGATTGGTTTGGTTTTTTTGCTTGAGTTGTCTGTTTAACTTGAAAATAAAGGAGAACCACCAGACAGGAAGAGCTGACAATAAACCCATATCAGGGATTTCAGATATCAGTATGCATTTACTACTGACCAGGTAACAATGAGGATATAGCCTGGGAACCAGACTGATCTGTGAGCTCATGTATTTATTTGATCTAGCAGGTACATCTGGTCCCCCTCCCATTCAGATGGCCATATTCTGGTCGGGCCAATCACAAGTGTTTATCTCATATGGGGCGGGTTTTAGACTGACCTGCGGAGTTTTAGCATAATACGTGATGACGTCATTTTTGACTTGCGCACCCTCGCGCCAACACTATGGCGAGCATAGAGACAGAGCACATTTAAGTCCCGCCCCCACCGAACAGGAAGACAATTCAGCTCTCCATTGACTTGAATTGTGTGAAGGTCTCTCCTCGTCAATTTCGTCTGCTAGCAATCAACAGAAAAAATCCTAAAAGCTGCCGTGTGGTGGGATGCACTAGAAACAATGTAAAGAACCCAGAACTTACGTTTTTATAAGCTGTCAACCCAAAAAACTGTGCTTTTATGAAGACAAAAGTGGACACAGACGTGAGGAATCAGCAGAGAGAATGGGAATACTGTGGGATCCTGACACTAAGATAACATTATGTCCGACATTACATGTGTTTGCTAAACTTACAGACACATAGTTAGCCTAAAACTGACATTTGGATATTTAAATTGAAAGAAAAAAATGCTTGTTGCAAACGTAATGTAGGGCATAACATTAGCTTAGTGTCAGGATCCCACAGTATTCCCATTCTCTCTGCTGATTCCCCACGTCTGTATCCACTTTTGTATTCATAAAAGCTCAGTTTTTCGGGTCATACACATTGTTGGCAGTGCATCCGACCACATAGCAGCTTTTCTGCATTTTTCTGTTGTTTGCTAGCAGACGGAATTGACGAAGAGGAAACCATGCAATACAAGTCAATGGAGAGCACAGAGTTGTTTTCCCCTCCGGTGGGCGTGGCTTTCACAATATGACGCGATGCACTCTGTCTCTATAAACCTAGTTTAGCAAAGAGGAGCACTGTTGGGGCATTTTAGAAAAAAAACTACCAAGATGGCTGCAGCTGACTGTTTTCAAATTCTGATGGCAAAAACGGCAACAGTCGCTCACAGACATGTTGATGCTACACCATCACAGCTCATCTCTGCACGCTGTAGTCTGTTAACATTTGTCCGTTGCTCAGCGCTACGTCACGTTTCATTGCTCTGATTGGTTGAAGGTATCCAATCGCATCTAGAGGCATTTTGATGGCCAAATGAAGCTTCATGAAGCATTTTCTTTATTTTATGAGCCCACAAGATGGCATTCTCTGTTCGATAAAGGGTTAAATGTAATTTTCATTCCTTGAGCTATTTTCTTAATCTAGTGGGCTCAGAAAATAAAGAAAATGCTTCATGAAGCTTCAGCGGTAGACCAAAATGCTTCTAGATGTGACGTAATGGTATAGCATCTCCATGTTGCCGTTTTCGCCATCAGAATTTGAAAATAGTTCTTCAACAGAAAGTTCCACAAGATGGTTCACGAGGCTTCATTTGGTTCACTATCTGCAGCCTTTGATAATCGAAAGTTCTCCGAGAGGTCCCAGACTAACCCACATTTGGGATTTGGTCTGGCGATGTCAGGCTAATGAGAAAAAAACAGAGCAGAGACCTTAACTTGCAGTGGTGAGTTTATGAGAATAACATTTGACATTACTCTAAATTTTTGCAACAAGGGGCACATGTTCCTATTTACTGTAGAAGAAAACATGTTGTGTAAATTGGAAACTTTTCACTTCAACAATAATCTAATAAAAAAAAAGGTTCTTTAAAACTTAAAAACCACAGTCGCCTGCTGACCTGTGATACCAGGATGCTGTGTACCTCTCAATTAATATCACTATTTACACTCCAGCCTGTACCTTCCAATATACTGTAAGATCAAACGTAATTGCATTTGGTAACCAGATCAAATTATGCTTAGTCTTCTCTAAAGGCAAGCTGGCAAGTCTGCAAATAGCATCTGTCCTCATAAAACACCACAAAGAGGAAACAGGAGCACGCGTTCTTGAGTGTATCAGTTCGGAGCAGAAATAATTTTTTAACATATACAGTTACTACAAACAACAACAACTACAACACAGAGTAGTTTGTCAGTGCATATTTAAAGAGAATTCCATAATGAGACACAGATTTAGTTTTTGCTCCGCCCAGCTCCACTCTCAGTGATAAATATTTTGTTTGCTTTTATTCGTCAGTGCTAAATAAGATGTATTACAAACACAGAAGCAAGCAAGAAGTGATGGAGTAAAGGTTCATGTGAGCCAATCAGTATTGCGCTACCAGCCGACAGAGTATACCATACTGTGCCGGGTGAACTAGGTTCTGTGTGCCAGTGGAACAGAATATATCTTTTAGGTGCTATAGGTGCTATATAAATAAAGTTTACTTACTTACTTACTTAGTGTACCCAGCAAACATTCAGTATTTGATCACCAACATAGGAAATCTGTGGTAATACAGCACCAAAGATGAAATTTGAGATGGATTTATAGTTGGCTGCAGCTGCTACCTGAGACACGTTATATCCATTATGTCATTTTTTTTTTTTCTGAAACCAGTTGACATGTTCTTGGATATTTAGATTGAAACTCTTTTACACTGCCAAAAAAAAGTGTTTTTATTCGGTTAAGATGAGAGTGTGTAAATCTTGATGTTATGAGCCTAACCCTCTAAACAAAGTGGCGGGGGGTCTCCTCTCTCCTTTATCCAGGGAACACAGGTGAGCTCACTCAGCAATCACCAGCAATCAACCTGGAGAAGAGAGGGGGGGGGCACACACACAACAGACAAAACACAAATCCCTACGTAACATTGAGAACTTAGATAAAATATTGGAATTCACTGCTTTGCCGTGGGGTTATGGTTAGGGTTTACAAACTGTTCATTAACAATAATAATAATAATAAATTTCTTTTACGTAGCGCTTTAAAAAGGCACTCAAAGTACAGAAGAGGATTAGGGCCACATGTGAAAACATGTATTCTGAGTTTAAAGTCAGAATTGTGATTTAAAAAAAAAGTCAGAACTCAAATACATTTTTCATATGTGGCCCTAATCCTCTTCCGTATAATTTACAAGGAAAGAACCGAGAAAAATCATAACAAGATCAGTATGAAAACAACAACTAGAGATGAATATTAAAAAGGTGCAGCAAAACCGCATAGAAACAAAAGCAAAGAGCTAAGTTGTTTGCAGGTTAAAAGCAGCTTTGAACAGATGGCTTTTGAGTGCGGTTTTGAAGTTAGCAAGTGATGTGGAAAGTCTGAGGTGTTGGGGGAGAGAGTTCCAGAGGGAGGGGGGCAGCGACGGAGAAGGCTCTTTCAACCATCAACCATTTAAATCCGTTTTTTCGTGTGAACTCAGCTGATACGTCCATGGACTGCTGTGTGTTGAGAGGCTGACCTGCCTCACTGTTGCTTAGTTGGGTGACTAGAAGCCATGCTGGCCAGATAATGAACAGATTGATTAGATTTACCAACACAACTGCACCACAGATGTTGCCATTTTAAATCACAGCAACAACCTTTTGCGCTATTTTTGCAAGTATTTAGAATTTCCTCCAGGCTGTTTCATTATTCCTCCTGACTGTAATATTCTTTGTGTGCCTTCCCAGAATGCATTTGTTGATGGTGAAGTGCAGGAGGCAGCCAAGTTCAACCTGAACAAACACTTCTGATGTAACCAATGTAACTTTTAGACAATCATTATTTTATCAGCTTACTTTCTTCAAAATCTTTGTGAGCTCATGACACAGACACATTATCACCTCATCTTTCTCCGCATCATGCAGGTAGCCGCTATGGAAACCTTATTTTCACACTGTATGTACACAGGAGTCCATTGCTGGTGCCAGCTGTCGCATCGGCTCAATGTCAACATATTTACTGCTTGCCACAACAAAAAGCTGTCACATTCCACGGCTATTATCAAGGGGAGCACAAAATCAGATTTTTGTGTATAGGTATCTCCGCTATGCAATAATAACAATGGACAGAAAGTCTTCCCTCTTGGAATCTGTGGCATTTTGATCATAAATTCATTCTCAGCTTTTGTAGATGTTAATGAAATGCAACATAGCAAAGTCTGTGTGATGAGTATGGACGGTTTTCATGTTCATTTGTGTTTGCGCTGCTTATATTCTGCACACTGTGCTCATTCCTCCATGTGCCCATTGTTCTGAAGTCCTTGACTGTAAATCTAACGATTCTATAATAAGGTCAAGGTCAAGGTCAAGGAGTCTTTATTATCCCAGAGGGGCAATTCGTTTTGCAGCAAATAAAGTGCAACATAAACGACACATAAGCCATACAGACAACAGACATTATCGATGGAGAACACAAGTAAATACATACTACACAAAAGTCCACATCTGACATTGAATTATTAACAAGACCTATAGCAGCAGGTCTGTTTGTCCTGCATTTAGGCAGACAGAATCTGCGGCCAGACGGCAACAACATGAAGTAGCTGTTCAGGGGGGGGTTTATATCAGCCAGGACTGACTGGGCCTTCTTCAGGGTCCTTGTCTCATATAGAGATTTTAAGTCAGTCAGAGAGTTCAAGGAAATCTTTCCACACACTTTAGTAATGTATTGCAGCCTGTTTTTGTTTTTAAGAGTGAGGGACCCAAACCAGCTCACAAAGGCAAAGGAAAGAATAGTTTCAATAAAACAACAATAAAACATCCTTATCGACATTAAAATTTAGTTTACGATAAAAAATCATACGCTGGTGTGCTTTTTTACAGACAGCGTCAACCTAAGGCTCGAAGGTGAGTTTGTCGTCTATTATAATACCGAGGTATTTTTATTGCTTCACCACTTCGATAGCTTGATCATTAATAAGGGTCGGAGAGAGGGGGGGTGGATTCTTCCTAAAGTCGATCAGCATTTCTTTAGTTTTTGCCGTGTTGATGTTCATAAAAGACGACTTGCACCACGCTGTAAAATCATTTAAACCATACTCGGGGTCCTTTAGCAGTGACACTATTAGCATTGACACTATAACCGAGTCGTCAGCAAACTTAATGATGTGATGCCTGGCGTGCTGGCTTTGGCATACATTTGTATATAAAATAAATAAGATGGCGGAGAGGACGCAGCCCTGGGGGGAACCAGTGGAGGAAAAGAGAACATCGGATAAGATGCTATTCACTCTCGCGCGTTGAGACCTGTCAGTTAAAAAGTCCATCAGCCAACAAAGACTATGATCGATATTAAAAGTATTCGATATTAAAGGCTGAAGAAAAATCAATAAAAAGTAGCCACACAAAACTCTTTGAACCCTCAAGATGGGTATAGATCAAGTTAAAAAGAGAACATGCTGCATCTTCCACTCCCCGTTTTGGTCTGTAGGCGAATTGAAGCGGGTCTAGTAGATCCTTTACAGAGTTCAATAGTTCATCTTTCACCATCTTCTCTAACATCTCTGGAGTCTTATTTTTAGGCACCGGAACAATAATTGAGTCTTTCCAAAGATTAGGAACGGTGTGGAGATGTAAGGACATTTTGAAAATAAAACAAAAAAAGTCTGCCAGTTGTTCAGCACAGTTCTTCAGTATACGGCCGTCAGGGCCGGGACTTTTCCTTTCCTTAAGACCTCTGAAGAGTGTCAGGACCTTATTTCTTTCAACCTGGACATTGCTCTGCCCAGGGGCAACGTTATGAAAGACTGACAACTCCTCACTAAAGTCATAAATATTAAAACGATTATAGAAAGTGTTCAGTTCATTTGAGAGGGCAAGGTCTGACATGCCATTGAGGGAAATCAGACCTTTCTTAGACTGCATCCCCATCATGGCTTTCACACCCTCCCATGCAGGATGTGAGTTGCTTGTGCTCAGCATTTTCTCAACTTTGTCCTTATAGTTAAGTTTTGCAAGCTTAAGTTCCTTTTTAGCTTGTTTTTGAAATACTCTATATTGAGTCATGTTACCTTGGTTGTAGCTAATATTTCGTTGATTAATTATGCTTTTAACAGATTTGGAGACCCAAGGTTTATTATTTGGATATATGGAAATGAGTTTTCTAGGAATGACTAACTCCTCACAATAATGTTTCTACAACTTTCCTGCCTTTATGAAATGACTTTTTTCATGGCGAAGGAGTTAATTCAATTCAGTTTCATTTCAATTACAGTATCAAATCATAACAAGTTATCTCAAGACACTTTACAGATACAGTAGGTCTAGGCCTCACTCTATAATTTACAAAGACCCAACAATTCCAGTAATTCCCGCAAGAGCAAGCATTTAGTGTGACAGTTTTTCAGGGGGAAACCTCGGGTGGTGAGAAAAACTTCCTTTTAGGGAGAAACCTGGGACAGACCCAGACTTTTGGTAGGGGGTGTCTGACGGTTCCGGTTGGGGGTGTGATGAATAGTGGCAATTATAGTCACAATAAAGATAATGGATCTATGACTAGAAATAGTAGTTGTAGTAGTTGAGTTAGTGAGCTTCAACTCAAAGATGCAGCCTTCATGTTCTGCAGTGCAGCACCCCTGTCACATGCCGCTCTGAGTCGCCTCTCCAACTTTCCTCCAGTGATGTATTATGCTGGATATTGAGCTAATATCATGCACCGCCAGAGAAAAGTGTTTTGTGGCTCACAGGACCCCATTCAAGGTAATGGGCCTTCAATTTTGACCAGATACACTAGGAAGACTTTGGTGCACGGCAGCTTTTACGTTTATATGCAAGAGAAAATACAAGATGGCAGAATGAGTTAGCGTGGTCCTTAGAGTGTGGATTGATGTTTATTTCGTTCCTTTTCCACTCCTTGAAACAGTAACTGCTGCAGAGGAGAGAAATGAATGAGTGCGCTCTCTGAACAATTGGTTACACTAATGGATCAATTTAGCTCAGAGGAGAAGTGAAAAGCAAGCCACAGCTGATACACGTTCACTGCAAAAGTGCTGACAAATTCTGAGGTGATCACAGTATAACAAGAAAAAGCTTCTCTGTAACTCCAGAAAGGCTTTTATTAGCCACGTGTGTATGTATGTGTGTGTGTGTGTGTGTGTGTGTGTGTGTGTGTGTGTGTGTGTGTGTGTGTGTGTATATGAGCATCCCGTCTTAGCTTTTATCCTCTTACAATGTAATGCTTTCTTTCAGTCTCAGTAAACTTTTACTCAAGCTGTTTTCATTCAAGCTGATCCCTTTAAAGGACATTACTTTTCATGCATTACTGTATGTACTGGCGGTTATAGATGAGCACGGAGCGTAGTCAAGACTGAGGCAAAATTTTGCAGAGGCAGGATTTAAGCCCTTTCTGCACAGGAGGACCTCCTAGTGTGTTTTGTTTGGTGCATTTGCAGGATTAATCTTTGCTCAGATTTTCTGATTTGCTCCCTTCTCTGACTGGGTGTCCATGTTGAGTGGCTAGATGAGCCCCTATAATGCAAAATGCTATCAAAGCTCACATTAATAATCTCCACTGCGGGCATTATCTCAGTCGAAGAAAAAAATAAAATTCTGGAAAACTAAAGACACCAATTCACTGACATGTTGAATCATATGAGCAGATGGTCAGTGTAAAATATGATAGGTTATTTACAGGAATTATTACTAGACAGATAACAGACCTGGTAGATCTGCATGGAATTTAAAACACAGAGGACCTCTGCGATTACAAATGACAGTGGGACACCATGCAGCCCCCTGCACACAGGCCTTCAGTGGGACCTAACAATGACAAAGAGTAAAAACGTTCCATTTCTGGGATTGCTCCATTGCTGCTGGAAATTCACTCATTTAGGCCGGTCCCGTTTCCTTCCTCTTTCTTTGTGTTGGCGTTCTAACCTCCGGTGGATTTGTGAGGACTATGGTTAACTGCTCCTCAGATCTCTGCAGGGTAAATCCAGACAGCTAGCTAGACTATCTGTCCAATCTGAGTTTTCTGTTGCACGACTAAAACTACTTTTGAACGTACACATGTTCCACCAAAACAAGTTCCTTCCTGAGGCTATTTAGCAGAGGCCTGGTGGCTCCATACGGCACTCAGCGCCGCCCAAGACGATTGTGATTGGTTGAAAGAAATGCCAAGAAACCAGAGCACGTTTTTCTCCCATCCCAGATCGCTGTGTGGACTAGTCAGACCCTCCTTGGCAGAGGGTCTGGCAATGCGAGGCTAGAATTATAGTGAATTATTTCCCTTTGCCCCTGGAACTCCCTCAAGGACTGCTGGGGGTCCCCAGACCCCACTTTGGGAACCACTGGTCTAGCATGCATACCATGAAAGTGCAATGCTTTGATGCGTTTGATTCCAGCTAGGGATAATGACAAACCAGGCCCACTTGCATAATGACAATAAACTTCCCAAGCTGTAGCAGTTGAGGGACAATGTTGTGTTGTTCCAGATGCATATTTCAATCAGGGACTGTTTATTATACTGTGTTATTATGGTTGAGGGGAGGCTTATTTGTTTTTTTCTTCTCGCTGAAGGGAGGGTAGCCTGAGTTTTTGGGAGGGCAGAGTGTCTTTTATATTGTTTCTCAGATTTGTATCAGCCTTATTGGGCTTTATCCCAATCAAGCAAGAGGCTAATTAGACTAAAATGTCCATTTTAATCACCACTATACATATGCATCTAATTAGTGATCAGTGATTAAAAAGGTTACACGCCTCATTATTTCACAATGGCTCCGTCCCTCTACATCATAAAAGAGAGCAGAACAGCAGTAAAAATAAACGAGGCACATGCTTTGCCTCTTTAGTTATTTGGTTAAAGGAGTTGTATCAATAATGTTGTATATGTATGATGCCTGATTTCATTCAATTTGTGGTTAAAAAAATGGTATGGGCAGAAATGCATGTCAATCATATAGGCAGTCAGAGTGGGAATAATGGAATGTCATGTTGATTGCCAGCTCATCATCATGCCAAACGCTCAATCAGTACATTGTCTATGCAGAGCTCACTGATCTCCATCTGCATGCAAGTATGTCATTCTTGTATTCATGGTTTGGTGGGAGTGAGGGCTACCAAGGAACAAGCTCTTGGTTTGTTTGCCTTTGGCCCATGTGTGGCTCTAAATCCGCCCTTTGTGCTGAACAACAGAACACACTGAACTGTATGTAGTGATTTATGTCACACACACATACAACAGAAGTCATCCAAAGGTCCACATACAGCACTGCACTCATTTGTCTGCATTTCTGAGAACCCTCCAAACTCTCGGGGAATAGATCTGCCCATGAAACAAAGTCGGATTCACAAAATGTATAAGTAAAGGAAAATTTTGACAGGTTCCATTTTTTTATTTGCAGGTAATGAAGGATTAATTTCCGCTTATTTGAATGTTATCACAGTTTTTGATCCAAATGACTTTGCCTGCGTTGTCTGGTCTTGCGAGAATGACTAAGTGAGCACAGGTGGCCACATTTGACAGGCATTAGGAGGGAGCTCCAGCAGATTTGGCACATCAATGCAGACAGTTCAGAGTTATTTAGTCGTCTCAGGAAAGCTTTTTATGCAAAATGCAGGGTAACCAAACGGATATGAATGGGTAGTCAATGGCCAATTAATAACAAGCAACTTTCAACATTATTTTCTATATACTTATATATTTTCGGTGTTACTGTCTGATATATTATGTATTCTAATATGACTATATTTTTATCTAACAATTACCAAATGTCATCATCTAACTATGCTACAGCACCTAACCTATGCTGATCTAGGGACTGCCACTAATACTGCAGTTCTGTATTTGGTGAAAGAGAAAATCAGCCATGCCTCAGTGGTGGCTCATTTTCAAATTATGACATACAATATGGATAAATTACAGTGACTATGCATAGCGGCTTCTACTGCTCTATCCCACTGAGTTCATTTACTTATTAATCATTTATGTTCCTGATTGAGATTCTGGATTTTGAGCACTGACCACCCAAACAATTCTAAACAGATGCCATTGCCAATATAACCTAATCTATCCTACTGAATACCATATCATCGTCATACTAGTAAAAGTAAAGTAAGTAAGTAAAAGTCTTGAATACAAAACTTTACCTAACTAAAAGTCAGCATTGGTACCAAAATGTAATTACAATATCAAAATGTACTCATTATGCAGAATGCCCCTGTTAGTGTTATTACATTATACTGTATTATTGAAGATCAGCGTTTTCTGAACAAACAGTTCTTGGGTAATCAAAAATGAAAAAGGAGTGAACATCATGTAGGTCCACATCCTGTAGCAGGGCACTGCCGACATTTCCCAGCTGCCTTTTCAAACTCTGCGAAAGTTTTCGGGCTGTGAGACTCTCTCTGTGGCCTTTGGAGTCAGTGCATGATGGTCTCATGCTGATAATGGTTAATTTTCTTCCAAATTGCACATTTCCTGCGTTTATCAGACAACTAAATGGAAATTTGTATTACTCTATTTCTATTCAAAAATCTCAGCAGTGGAACGCATTGATAAATCACGAGCCATCCATTAACTTCATTTTAATAAGATATCCAATCAACAGGGCATGAGGCCATTCACATGGACCTGGTGTTGCTAATGAAAACGGTAATTTGCATTGGCCCGGACTGAGCCCGGTGGATAACAAACAAATCTCAGCAATTGCATTCTGCTGGGTGAGAGAATGGCTTTAAAATGGAAGATTAATTTGGGTCTGCATCTTGGCAGCACCAATCACTCAGTGTGGAAACATGTTGAAAATACAAGAGTAGAGACGGTACATAAACCGCACCTAGTCAACACAAATCAATGACAGTTAATTAAATGGGGAGATGGGGTAAACAGCATATTGAAACACCTTTTAATGGCAGCCCACACAGATTTGGCCATTCAGGCTGATAGTTGTAAATAAAGAATCACAAGCATTACAGTAAAGCCTCACCTCCAGGCAGCTTTATTGTTTACCATGATTTATAATTCTTATCTTGAGCCACAAGTCCAGGGTATTGTGGCACAAGAAAAACAAGTCAATGAGCTTATAAATTGAACTGAATTCTGAGTTTGCTCAGTGTGGAGAGTAAACACAGCTTTCAGCAGCTTATCTATAGGGTTTGATGACATTGCAGTCTGTTTTAAAGGAGACCTGTACTACAAAGCAGGATGTGGGGTTAGCGAGGTAACTTCTGGGTAGACCCTGGGTATTTTTTAGTGCTACGAAGTTGGTTCACTTTTTACCGGGATAAATCGCTTCGTAACAGATAATGTTCAAGATAAAAGATCAATCCATGAGCACCACCTACTGACCAATCAATTCTCTTTGAAAATGACATCACCATTCTCAGGAGATCCCAAGATTGAGAGGTGGGCATATATATATATATATATATACACACATGTATATGTATGAAAAGATTGATGTTAGGGGTTAGTGAAGCCAGATAACCAAAAGATATCCTGGGAACGTTGAACTTGCTTCGTAGAGGTCTGCTTTTGGGTTCACAGGAGAAGATGGTCTAACCCTACTCTATCTTACTATTTAGAAATGCTCCCAGCCTATAGAACTGCACAGTATATCTTCATAACAGCAGCACATAACTGCTAATGGATCACTAAGTACATAATTGAGCTGAGTGAGAAGAAAATAGTATCTAATTACCCTGAAACAATTAATCTGACTGTCACTGGCCCACATACAGTACTGTCAACAGCCTGTTAGCATTTTCCAAATGAGTGAACCTGTCACCCTTAAGAAATATAGGTAGTGCCACTCATGCTGAAAATTAAATAGCCATTCCAGGGTTCCTACTGTAAAGATAGAGGGTAACATAACATGACATAAACAGTGTGGAGTGTATTGTATTTTCTCACATGACACATTGAAAATGACAGCGTGGTAAGGGTTGGACCGCTACCTGCTAGCCATTCATGTTTTAATGCACTATTGTTGACAATGATCTGTTTTTAGCCATTGCAGCGATGCTGTACTTTATTGTTTTGCACAAACACTACATTATAAGAGCATTGCACTGAAGGAAATTTATCAACGGTATTTCTATTTTTTTTTTTTTATTTATTTAGTTAAATGTTTTTCCAAGGATTCATTAGTTCACTTTTTAGGTTGTCTGAGCCATTGTTGGAGCTGTCACACCACCGTCTTTTTTGTCTCGTTTTCAAGCTGTGAGTAGCTCTCCGTTGTGTTTTGCACTGTGGGACCAAAGTGTCCATCAACCACAGCTCGCTCTGCATTCACGTTTGTGGTTAAGCCCTACCCTCTCAACCCCTGCCATTAAGTTGAGCTACTGTTGCCTGTAACTGCAACACAGCCCAGTATCATTTACAGTAGGAATTACATCAATATTGGAAGTTTCCGCTCCTCTTTATTTATGTCCGCTGCCACTGCAAGAAATAGTGTTCCATATACTGTATGTAGCAAGGTGGAACTTGAGGGTGTGCATGTCAGGGTCGAAGACAGATGTGCTGAGCATCAGACTTCCATGCAGGACACCAGAGTTCATGTCCTGTCACAGACCAGTAATTAATGTTGGCCTTTTAGTTAACCTTACACACAATCTTTTCACAAAAAAATGATGTATAGTTCCATGAGAACATATGGTAGAAAGTGGGGAATTGGGCACCTGGGTAGATCAACTTGTAGAGCGCGCGCCCATATATAGAGGTTTACTCCTCGACGCAGCGGCCGGTGGTTCAACTCCAACCTGTGGCCCTTTGCTGCATGTCATTCCCCCCCTCTCTCTCCCTCTCTCTTTCATGTCTTCAGCTGTCCTATAAAAACAAAGGCCTAAAATGCCCCAAAAACAATCTTAAAAAGAAAGCGGGGATTTGAAACAATATACAGAATCATCTGACTTGCGATGCGGTTGCTGCAACGACATTCAACAATCATATTTCTTTTCCATTAGAAGCTGACTTGTGAAAGGCAGAAATCGCAGCACATCAGATATTGGTATTCACCAAGAGCTAAATCACCCCTTACCCTTTAAATTAGATTTTATTGCTTTAGGGCACTCTAAATGTTGGTTATTTCACATTCAGATGATTTGACACAAATAAGTCCCAGCTAAAAGATGATGAGGATGATGGTGATGATGATGATGATGATGATGATGATGATGATGATGATGTTTAACCCTCCTGTTGTCCTCGGATCTAATTTGACCCATTTTCAAAAAGTATCTATATCAGAAATTTGGGTTTCTTTCAACCAAATTGTCAAAGAAAGTATCGTGGATGGTTCCATACAACGCTCTTCACAAGTCACATAAATGATCAGGGGTCTCATTTATAAACTTGGCATACTTCCCACGCAACGGTTGTGATTTATAAAAAACAAACTTGACTGGAGAATGTGCAGTCCTCCACGCAAACTCTGACCCATGCTTACACACATTTTGGAGACAAAATAGACTGCAGACTGCAGAAAGTAAATGTGGGAATTAGATTACTCGTAATATTTTCAAGTATTGATGCCTCACGCACATTTCTTCGCTCCATATCATCCACGTTACCATTAAGATTAAATCCAGCAGTGTTATTTGAGTGATAACTATTCCATAAACACCTCCAACTCAAATTTTAAATAAAAATGTGTTCTTAATATTTAATCGGTACTGACTCACCTTCACATTGTCTCCCAAGGAGCGCAGGAGGAGGAGATGGCCCAACTGCATGGAATACAGGATTGCATCAAATACCCTAGAAAAAGACCCTTAGATAATGGCAGAACACAGTGTAAATAACTAAATATCTTTCTTTAATACTGTGCATATATCATCAAATGTCAAAGTCTGGAAATACAGCCGTTCTCTAGCGCAATCGTTACCCTTAATGTCCTCGTTATCAGGCCAAACTTTAATACTGTTAATGACAAAACCTGCATGAAGAAAAGTGTGTTTGCCTATTACGCTTCATTTTCGTCGTTCCTCGGGGTGGGGGGTACCACTAGTTGATGCTGTGTTGGCAAGGTGTTAACAATCACAAATAGTTGTAAACATATAAATACTGTGGTGAACCCGTGTGTAATGCTGCATGAGGACTACGCTAATGGAAGAATCAGGAGGAAAAGAGACTTCAGGGACCATGAGGATGACTGGCTAATATGGGTCCAGTAGAGAGGGCAACGCTCCGGTCCCGGTCCAAATACAGTTCCTTGCCACTCTGGGGGGAGTGTTTTTTTTTTATAAATATTATATATAATCTTCAACTTTATCACTGAGGCTTGTTTGGATATAATATATAGTTCTGTTAAATCTTATCATATAGGCTAGGTCTGGTATATCGAAGCTGTCCCTGAGTGCCGTAATGCCTGCCGTTTTGGACAGTATTAATAATATAGATGTCTATATTATGATGATGTCTATACATCAGGGTTCCATACACTGTGCAAGAACAGGCCAAAATTATAATTCAATTTGCAGCAATTCCTGAACGTCTGAGAAGTTTTTTAACTTTTTCTCCGCCAGTCGTCATGATTCAGTGTAACAACAGCCAGGGTCACTAACATACTGATCAGCATTCACAAGGTGCTTTACATTGACTATTTATGGTTAAAAATGGGCGTGTACAGGGCGGGATAACAGGCTGATTCACCTACACACACTTGTTTTTTTTGGCGTATGCCATTTTGGGCTTTTGGGCCTACGTATACTTATAGTAAGGATCCTACGCACAGTTTTATAAATGAGACCCCAGGTCACAACTTTCATTGAATTTGAGTGTTTTATTCAATTTTAAAGCATTTGGAGAAAATACTGACAAAAGAAAGTTGAAAAAAGTAAAAAAAATGTTGGTAAAAACCTTCATAAACGCGGGGAAAAAACCCAACAAAAATCAACAAAATCATCGGCAAAAGTGACAAACAAAAATGTCAGGAAAAACTTTTCACAATTCTTTTTTGAATTGTGAAAAGTGACAAAACAGCGGGGAAATCGACACGTGTCAAAAAAGAACAAGAAAATGTTGAAAGAAAAGTTTTTATTAAAATGTTGACCCAGAAAAAGTACAAGTTGCACGGTCGACGGGAAGACAACGCAAGGGTTAAGAATTTTCATTTTAATTTTAGACTTGTATTGAAAGTGCAGTGCCTCGCTGCTCTCCACCACAACAGTTCTACATCTGGGTTTCTCAACGGCTCCATTCAAGATGAGGCTTTCTCTTATCATAGTGGGGCTTGGAGTGGTCCCCACGCGGTGCAGTGAAACTGTGGATAAAATGACTTGCTGCACTTGATGATGCAATTACACCAGGCCCCCGAGGAAGCTGCCCTGATGGAGCGCTGGCATAACTTGGTTTGGAATTACTGCAGCAGTTTTATAATGAAGTCCGGGAATACACAGTTAGCATATGCCATTTGATGATGTGATATCAACTTGTTGTTTTATCAACTGCTGCTAAATTATTATTTCGTGATGCTTATAGCTTGGCTTTTATAGGGGGCGAGAAAGACAACACAGTAGACTTGTTTTCCTGGAAGTGCGCCATAAAAGCTCTGAGAAATGGGAATTTGTCTGAGGAAAGAGTGAAAGAAACTCTAATATTCACCCGTTTTCCTGTCTGAGGGATTAGCCATGGGGTCGTCATCACGTTATATCAGCGATCAATAATAAACAGAGTGCTTAGTCCCACTCAGATTCATAAATTGCACTTTTTGGAGTCTCATTACTCGGAACAACCACGACAACATGTGATTAATTACCATCTTCTAATTAGACTTGCAGTAGGAATATTTATCACATTTCCATACTGGTATTCAGATAATTCTCTCTCCCCATCTGCTCTCACACACGCACACACACACACACACACACACACAAGAGAGAGAGAGAGAGAGAGAGAGAGAGAGAGAGAGAGAGAGAGAGAGAGAGAGATCTGAAAAATCTGTTGAATTGAAAATAGATGGGCCACCAGCCAGAGGAAAATCAGTATTTAGGGCTGGATACTGGCTGAAGAGGCACATTGAATTAAGAAAATAGAATCAGGGGTACCCAATGCGACCCCAGCCTTTAAAGTGAAACACAGTGGAGCAGAAGGAAAAGGCGTGTCCTTCACCAGTGGAGGAGATTTACGGGCTGGATTATTTTTTATTCTGCCTTCTGTGGTCTGTGGCCTTTGAAGACAGGCCCATTTTCATCTGGGAAGCAACAATTTTATAAATACTCTGGCAATCCTCAGCCCACCACTGTTAACACATTTTTCTTTATTTCAAATGTCACTGACAACAGCTGAGGGGCTATTACCTGAAAATGGACCTCAATTGGATGATAATGAGGAGAGCTAGAGGTAGGCTGCATGGTGTCATAAACACAGATTGCAATTAAAAAGAAAAAAATCTTTAGCTTTTTACTGCATCTGTGACAGCAAATAAAACAAGTCATGGATATGCAGGGGCCCGGGGGGGGGGAGACTGAGTACCCAGGAATGAGGAGGGCCCAAAAAGATGCTAGAATGAATAGCTGTGGATGCGGGGAGGGGCCCATAGAAAATGCCTTTCTACAGGGCCCAGAATGTTGTGCCACGCCCCTGTGGATATGCAGAGATGTGTTGATGTATTTAAATGTTACCACCCACGTAGTCTATATCCACAAAGTTCCACCGGATTTCACTCATTTAGGTCGGATATCCGTCACCTTCCTCTTTCTTTGTGTTGCCGTTCTAACCTCCGGTGGATTTGTGAGGACTATGGTTAACTGCTCCTCAGATCTATATATATATATATATATATATATATATATAGGGTAAATCCAGACAGCTAGCTAGACTATCTTTCCAATCTGAGTTTTCTCTCGCACGACTAAAACAACTTTTGAATGTACACACGTTCCACCAAAACAAGTTCCTTCCCGAGGCTATTTTGCAGAGGCACCGTTGCGCCTTAGCACCGCCCAAGACGATTGTGATTGGTTTAAAGAAATGGCAATAAACCAGACCACGTTTTTCTCCCATCCCGGAATGCTGTGTGGACTAGCCAGACCTTCCTCCGCAGCGCTGTGGAGGAAGGTCTGGCAATGACTACCACCCATGCAACCAAGAGCTATGTGTCTAATGACTCCAGGTGAATCCAGCTCATCATAATTACACACAAACCTCCAGGACGTGACCAGCAGTTTCTGTTTCCCCACTCAGTGATCTTCTGATCCATCCTCTCGTCTGATATTGACTTTATTGGCATCTTGTTGCTAAGATACAATGCCAGATGTGTAGTAATTAAAGGTGTTAAAATGTGTTCCCAACAGAATTGAATCAATACATGCAAGCTATAATTTGGTCCCGAGTGAATGGCTGTACAGCTGAGGTGTCGCTTGAGTGTGTTTGAAGTGAAAACAAGCTCCAATGTAAGCCCTGCTGTGTAGCTGATTGAGAAATAACATACAAATACCCGGAATGATTCCTCAGTCCTATCAGCATTTGTTTCATCATTCTTCAGATGACACGCTAGTAGCTCAAATATATTACAGTAGCTGTGCTAGTGACATTTTAATCATGCAATGTTTCTTTGTTTTTAATGGAAAGGCGAACAGACATGGTGTGAAGAAAACATCTGTCCCACTTTTTGCAGCTGTATTAATCTTGAGTTTGTTGGACCGTAGACATACTCTAAACCTCTTTATGATTTAAGTTCTGTCTCAGAGTTTACGTTGTCCCAGATATGATGAATTCAAAGCTGAATGCTCCTAGACAAACATAATTTCTTTAATGACAGCTCAGAGGAATCAACGCTTCCCATGTCATTTTCAGTCCTCAGCCCTTGTTGAGTGTGGTCTCGTCTTAACACGCATTTGAGAGCAAAGTGAGTTTCTTTTCTGGACGTTCTGACTGTTGTGTGAGCCAACAGTGAGCACTGCAGGAGGCCAGACTCATACCAGGATGCCTCTGACAGGTACAGATTAGAAAAATGCACAATGACAATCTGGCAGCTAGTTGTCTTTCTGCTTGACCTCGCTGTTGGCTCAGTTCCCATGGACCTGAACCTGACACCTACTGGTTTAAAGAGTTACTACTTCTTTCTCTAATCAACAAAATACCCTGATAAATAAAAGTAGATTGCTCTGTTTTCTTACCCCTTTAAACCCAAGCCTAGTTCTAACTTATTCTTTATTTACAGGCTTGGGGCTAATGTATGTCTGAGCCAGGCAGGTCACATACTGCTATCAGGAATAAAAAAGATGCTTTTTCAACCTATTCAGCAATACCATCAATAGAAAGAAAAGTTTTATGCAATTTAAAATATTGTTTTTTCTTGTATATTCATAATTTCAAAACATGGCAAATGTATATGCTGTATATGTAAAGGAGAGTGTCAGTGTTCCCGGGCCAGTATAGTGTATCAGAACCATGCTAATAGGACACAAAATGGGCAAAAATATATACATTGATAGTTTGAAGCAAAAAAATGTAATAAAAATGTAATGGGTGTTGTGATTCTTCACATATCATAGCAATAAGAACTAAAATAAACCCAAACACAGTGACCAACAGTGTCTCCCTATGTCTTATTCATGCCAACTGCATGGGTGGAAGAACAGAGTTTACGAGTAGCGTGCTTTGACAGACAATGCAGAGAAAACAGAAGACGCAGAAAGCAGAAACACAGTAGAGATCATACAAGTGATGATGAAAGATAGGAAGGGTAAAAACATGTCAATAAAAATAAAGATAAAAGTAATAAAAGTAATACAAAGACATCACATGAAAGCAAGTCTATAAAATAGGTTTTAAGAAGTGGTTTTAAAGAGGTCACTGGTCCTGCGGGCCTTATCTCCTGAGGCAGCTCGTTCCACAGCTAAGGGGTCCTGATGGCAAAATCACAGCCGCCTTTAGATTTTAGCTTTGACTTTGAAATGGCCAGAAAGTCCACAGCTAAGGATCTAAGGCTGACAACTGGCTCCTATGGGTCAACATTTCTGCTATGGCGAATAGTGTTTAATGATGAAATAGAGGCGAATGTACTGGATTGTAGTGGGTGGAAGAAATAGTGGTGAGCAGAGGGTCACACAGGAATCAATTGTCGCTCCCATCCCATCCCATCCCAAGCCCATGAAAATACTCTTGTCATATTCCGATCACGTGACCTGTCCTGCAAAATGCAGAGAGAAAGACTCCCGAATCCGGTCCCGCTCCCGTTTGGTTCCCTATGTTGTCTGAAGTTATCAGACTCTGTTGCAACCCCCTGTAGCATGTTTGGTTAATCGTGGTCAAACCACTGAGGTTGCCTCGGAAATTTATATTACCTGCAGGCCTAGGCGATTTCATTACGTAATTCCTAACGGAGATCTTCTCACACTCCAAACACACATTTATCGATTTAGGGTAGGTTAGAAGAATCGCTGCCTTCCACATACTAAGTAGCCTAGGATTGCCTCGCAATGTTAGGGCGCACTCACTGCATTGCAGCGTCATTTTTTTATTTAATCTCCCGTTGATTTCTATGCTCTGTTCCGTCCCGAACACGTTACCAACAGTGCAATTGGCTCCCGTACCGCGGGACTGCCGCGGGAATACAGTGACCCGCGAAAAATTCCCGAAAAATTGTCAGTGGTGTCTAGTGGTGAGTTTCTCTCACTCACAATAGTCTATTATTTAAAGCAACACTATGTCACTTTTAGCTGCAGCTGTAGTCCCCCTAGAGGTTGTCTCATTGGAACTACAACTTCAACTACAACGAGTTGTAGTTCCCATGAGACAACCTGTAGGGCTAAAAGTTACAGTACGTAGTGCTGCTTTAAGGCTTCACTGGCAAAATACATTTTACAATCCATCGGTGATGCATCCTGGGAGAGAACAGAACACACTCTGATTCCTTTCCATCAGAACATTTATAACTCCACGGCTATCTCTCTCTCTCTCTCTCTCTCTCTCTCTCTCTCTGTCTGCTCCCTCACCAGGTGCCAGTACCACATGAGCAGTGTGTCTCTTTCTGTAAATGTCCTGTCATGTCTGACTGAAGCCGTGAGGAACAATGATGTAAAAGACACCCACTCACCCTTGTCTGAATGACAAAAAACATCATTTTAACAGATAGTTGGAGCCAGCAGTGCTACACTGTCTGTCTCTGAAAATGGCTTACATTTACATATACATCTAACACGTTGTTATGTCATGTATAAAGATGCAGCTGTAATTGAAAGGTGAGGGTTTTATTTTAGAATAACTAACATTCAGCACATGGAGAAGTTGAATATATCTCGCTTTGTTTGTTTTTTTTCTCAGCAAGGGGACTCCTCTGACCTTAACATGACATAAGCCAAGCTCCTCTAACGACAGTGTTAATGGGGCTCACACACACACACACACACACACACACACACACACACACACACACACACACACACACACAAACACACACACACACAGGTGAAGTACTGCAAAGTGCTAATGCAATGCCAAGCACAGGCCAGACTGCTAAGCTCAGGGCCCTGCTGGCTGGGAGGGAGGGAAAGGGGAAGTCTGCTTCCTGACAGTCATTCATTCCCGTTTACCATAGCACCGGAGTGAGCAGCCCAGGCGATAGGGGAGTCAAAATCCAGGCTGGAATCTCTCAGATTGCATCCGAATGGCCCTTTAAACAACCTGCAAGGCTGTCGCCATAACTCCATTGGAGCGATCTATCGTCTAACGGGCGCCACCTGAGCCTCCTTTGCAATCAAGATAACGCCTAAGGCAGGTCGTCCTGGCAAATGATGTGAGGGGCTCTTTTCCTCTTTTGCCTTATATGCTAATACATGTATACATGGAAATTAATTGATACACATACACCCACCTCCTCACTACTCTAGCTCATTTGCTTGTCATGCATCTGAGTGAAAGATTTGTCAAGGGCACAACTAAAGGGAACGTGGCAGGGTGTATCTCATGTAACAGGGGAGCCCATGAGCAGATGACAAAGTCTGGTAAGGTTCTGCATGTATCTACGGCTGCGTCCCAGCCTCACTGACTCACAGCCTCCAGTGTCTATTTATGCAGCGCACACTTGTCTGAGTGTTTGAGTTGTCCCCATATTTGGGAAGTTCACAGGAGCAGCAAAATGTTTTCTTGTTTTCATGTGATTTCAGCTGAAGCACATAACACCTTAATTAGGAATTCTCCAGCACGCATTTGCTGACTTCACAGTGCTCTGTTTGAGAATATCTTCTATTGCGGTTTAAGAGGCACTAATTGAAATTTGAAAGCAAGTGATGAACTGAATTAAATAGCTCTATTCTTAGCAGGTTGGATTGCGAAAGAAACCTATTAAAGAAAAGGTAAATTGCAAGAAAGGCATATTTTCTGGAAAGAACTCCAAACACCATGGTCATTGATGCAAGCATAAGCTAAAGGGACTAGTGCTGTGGCAGCTTAGCTGTTTTCTCATTATGCCCACATATTTCAGTGGTTCAAATAGGTCTGGTGTTGTGTTAACTGATGTGTCCCCGAAAAAGTCCCGAACCAATAAGAGCTTTGTTGTCAAGATTGCGAATGGGGTTGCCCTCTTCCTGAACCAGAACCAGAAAAATAGCTACATCCATGAAAAATAAGGACGGATCGTGGATGAGATCAACACAGCTGGAAGTAATAACTCTCACATCACCATATTTCTCTGATTATTGTGCAAAACGTTACCTGCTCTTAGCAACCATTACAGACGCACACATCTGTGGGAGCATTCCATCACACAGTTAGGCCAAAACAAAGAAAAAAAAAACGGCCACATAGGTCGTTTGTTCAAGCAGAAATTATGACTTTTATTTACGTTTATGACACCGCACTCTAGTGGCCGGGAGCAAAGCACAACGAAGGGTAAAGTATAAGAGCGCCAAATTTCCCAGGCTGTTCTCATGAACCATTCGTACATGTATACACAAAGTATAGCATTGTAATCGGTAAGCATTCCACGTATCTTTTCCTGTATGCCTCACAAGGACTGCTGCTGTATGAGAACGCTGCGGACCGCGTAGTGGCGAGGTCGGGGGTGGATGGTTGGCTCATGGAACTCTGGGCTTTCAAGCCTGGGAGCAGAGTTCACTTCCCGGGGAAAAAAACTAAATAAGTTCTCCCAGGAAACGCGTCTTCGTTCCTCAGGAGTGTTTTAATCCCAATGACGATCTTTTACCGTAAGTTAACTAGTCGTTTTGGTGTCTAAACTTAAAGCTATAGTGCATAGTTTCTGTGTCCCCCATGAGGAATTCTAAGTGATGACGACAAAACTGTGATATGTGACATGATACAAGCCTTCCGTGATCGTGCCATCCCCACCCCTCCTCCACACAGTTGCTAGTAGCCAAGGAGGACACGGAAGATTAAAAAAACGAAAAAGTCTTTGCATTATCTTTGCTTGAGTTTCTGCGCGCGAAAGTCACCGGACACCACAATCTTCTGAACATAGTCCTACTGAGAGATCCAGAGAGAGTTGTGTGGAGCTGATAGTCTTAATTAGCTTTGTAGCAACTCATTTGGTAATGGCTTGAATGTAACGGACGTTCATCAATATAAAAAAAAAGCCTTTTTCTGGCTAAACTCCACTACCAGGGCCTCTGAAAGGAGCGTCATCAGGCGGTGCCTGTAGCCGGCTCACAGTCACCTATTGGCTGCTAAACACATCTACAAACTGCCGCTCGGCTTCATGGAGCTCGGGAGCCGGTGTCACGTGACCAGCCAGCGGTCGCCTACTTTCTTAGGATATCATACGAATTGGTGTGCATAGATTTTTGTACAATATCACACAAACCGGTGGGGGGCTGGAGGGTCAAAGAAACACAGGACTTTCTCTGAGAAGACCGGGGTTCGTGTCCCGTTTGGAAATAAAAGTAAACAGATTTAATTTTTTTACTTTACAGAACCAACAAAGCTATGTCATGTAATTTCTGTGCCTAAACCTATGCAAAGGTGAGGCTCATTAAGTCAAGAAATCTAAAAAGCTTCTTGCTCTTGAGTTTTCTGTAAGTATAATGTGAGAGCCATGTGTCTAACAGGACAGAAGACATGCAACGTGTGTGCCTGATAATGTCATTCGATAATAATGAAATAACATTCAACTTGGCTTGTTTTGTTAAAAATGTCCCTTTTTAAATTAATAATTCATCAAAATGAAACAGCTTAGAGAGGGATGGAGTATGACATTCTTTATGCTCAAGGTTGGCATAACAAAGAAGATGAAGAATCCCTGGTACATCCTGTAGTTTTTCATTTTATTAGTGTTACCATATTCATTCAACACGCATACAAGTAATAACTGAGGCATTTACTGTATTTAATAGATAATAAGTACACCAAAACATCGACTGTAAAGGAGACCCAAAATGTAAAACACAGCCAAACATCTGAGCACCCCCACAGTCACAAACTTGCATTTTAGAGCAAATGAAGCCCATCCTCGTAGCCATCAGGGGGAAGCAGCCAGGTATGCTTCTGCGTTCTTACTCGAACAGCTGTGTGTCTACTGTTGCTGTGCGCTTCATGTCACACGATACCCAACTGCCATATGGCACAGACTCCGCCCCCCCACCATAGAGCCCATTTAATAGGGATAAATTGGACTCATTTGTCCGTCCAGTTGGCATGTCCTAACAGAGAGCATACATTCTTTAACAGAAAATTAATGATGGGGACATTTGGGGCTCATTTTTCCTTCTCTAATGAGCTGCACCTCGCCTCATCCTTTCAACTTGCTCTGCTTTTGTACAGATTGTTGCAATTGCGAAGCATGAAGTATATTGTGGATATGATTTGGATCTGTGAAAAAAACGGGGAAATTATGGCTTGTGTTCTACAGTTGTGCTGGCTTGCTATAGTTGCTTGTTGCCAGCTAGATGATCAGGGACCTGACTTTATTCTTGAATGTGGAGTCTGTGTTACTTGCTTTTGCCTTCTTGCTAAGAGGTTTGTTCACATAATCGTTACTGTTAGTGTTATACTGTCATTTTTGTAATGCCAAAATGAACACCAAATACCCATTGGGTTTCACCTACAGTATATATTCATTCAGCATCGCAAACCGCCATGAACTGCAGCGACTCCGGACACACTTACACACTCACACACTCACACACTTACAGATTCAGTGTTTTTAGCTGAGCTGGACCAGAGAATATTCAGTTAACACAGGTCGGTGATGCTGTTTTGCCCTTATTGTTCTCCGTGAAGTTTGCAGGAAGTGATGTAATGTAGATGTGGACTTTTGAGCCTTTTGATGCTACATTGCTTGTAAGAAAATAACAGGAGTAACAGGCAAACCAGCTATAAAAGTGACATTTCAAAAAAAAGTGTGGTACCTGATAAATATTCAAAGAAACTTGAAAGTGTTAAATTGAGAACGACGCATCCGCCAGGCTAAAGCAGTCAAAGAGTAAAACACTGACTGTCCAGTAATCAATGAAGATTAGTCTTACATTGCATTGCCAGACCTTCCTCCACAGAGAAAAACATGCTCTGGTTTATTGGCATTTCTTTAAACTAGTGCTGTCAAAAGATTCAAATATTTAATCGCATTAAAGTCATATTTAACTCACAATTAATCGCACTTTTTTTTTTTAATTATTCTTTTTTTTTGAAACATTGGAAGCAATACAATAGTCAGATTTACATTTATTGCATGGTCACAGTTCCAGTCTGTGGTCAAGACCAAAGTTCTCCAATTCCAACATTCCCATTTTTGTAAATATAAGAACACATTAGAACACGAAACAAAAGGGTGCATTACTATATGACAAATCTATCTAATACATATAGAAGCGAAAGACAACAAACAATTATTTTGTTAATAAAACGGTTCATAAAAAAAAAATAAAGGAGTACAGTAGAAGTAACCCTTGATTACCACTATCTTAAGAGCATTCAAGACAACATTCCTGAATTTAGTGTTTGATTAACATAGGATACCCATTTTGACCATAAGACTACAAATTTATTCATCTGCAAACGGAGTGAGAATGTTAATCTTTCCATCTGGTAGATTTCATTAACACATTCAATCCATCTTTCCAGAGGCGGGGGATCAGGGAGGAGCCAGTGTCTGGTAACAGTTTTCTTACAGGCAATAGTTAAAAAAACAGATACTTTGCATAATCCGGTAAAAAAAAAATTCTGTTTTGGAGTAATGAAAAACCTGATCAAACATTTCCAACCAAATTCCCTCCATGAATATGAGTTTGTGCATTTCCACTGTGATATGCAGCAATCATTCCACTCCTTATTAGTTATTTTCATGTTACTATCCCTTTCCCATTTTGTTTTCACATATAATGTTGAATTTGTTTGTTTATTCATAAATTCCTTATACAGCCGTGAAACAATACCCTTTTTGACTTTTGCCTGGTATGCCATCAGTATTTCGTGAAGCACTGGCTCCTGCACATCCAGGAACCTAATAGCTTCTTGATTGAGATAATGGCATATCTGTAGTTATCTCTAGAAGTCCTGTTTCTCCAAATTATAACTGGTTTTAAGTGTATGGAAATCTTTCACTTTACCTTTATCTATTAATGATAGATGTGTTGTTATACCCTTAGCTATCCAGTTCTGAAATCCAACATCTGTTTGATTGGGTTTAAAAATCAAGGTCGTAGGTACACCATCTTATTATCTTCAGATTATCATGCAATTTATATTGATGTTTAGCCTCCTTCCAGATTTTTAATTGTGATTTTATCCAAGGGTTTTCAATTTTACCTAGAGTCCTTTCTAAATCTTTATTTCCCAGTATTGCCATTAAAGGTGGATCTGACATAAGAAGTACTTCAATGTCTTTCCACCTAGCACGGTAGTTTGTATTACATAGATTCATCAGGGGTTTAATTTGTGCTGAGTAGAACTAATTTCTAAGATGTGGTACAGCCATACCCCCATTTTCTTTGGAGAGCTGTAGTGTTTTAAATCTGATCCTCGGCTTTTTTCCTAACCATATAAATCTAGAAATCATTTTGTCCCACTCTAAAAATTGCTTTTTTGTAATTTCTGCCGGGAGAGCTTGGAACAAAAATAGAAATCTTGGTAAAAGGTTCATTTTTACAGATTTGATTCTTTGCATTAGACTCATAAAGGGGATGATGGTCCATCTCTTTATATCAAGTTTTATCTTATTCAAAAGGTCATCATAGTTACACTTAGCTATAATAGTTATATCTTTGGGAATTAGGATACCTAGGTATTTTAATATGGTCCGGTCCCATTTAAGATTTAATTCAACGCTTATATTTTAAATGTCAATATCTGTGTCTTGTTTACATTTAATTTATAACCAGCATAGTCACCAAAGCTACTTAGAGTCTGAAATACTTTGGGAAGTGATGTGTTTGGTTCACTTATGTACAATAGCACATCATCGGCGTATAGCGCCACCTTGTGTACATCACCAGAAATATTTATACCTTTTATACTGTTTCTTTGCCTTATTAATTGAGCTAGCGGTTCTATATAAAGGGCAAAGAGTAAAGGGGAGAGTCCGCACCTTTGTCTTGTCCCTCGTTCTAGTTCAATAGTATTTGATAAATGACCATTTATTTTTATCTGCGCAGTTGGTTTTGTGTATAGTGGCCCGATCACTTTAACAAAATCTGAGTGAAATCCAAATCTTTCCAGTACTCTATACAGAAAAGCCCAGCTTACGGAATCAAAAGCTTTTTCAGCGTCAAGGCTAATCACTGCAGCTTGTATTTGATGTTTTTTAATGTAATTTAGTATGTGTAATGTACGCATTATATTATCATGAGTTTGTCTTAGTGGGATGAAACCTGTCTGATCAGTAGAAATGAGTTGTGGAAGTATCTCTTCAATTCTCTTCGAGAGAATTGATGTAAAGAGCTTGTAATCAATATTAAGAACAGAAATAGGTCTGTAAGAACTACAATCAAGCCGGTCCTTTCCCTCTTTGTGAATTACAGATATAGTGGCCTGTTTCCATGATGGTGGCATTTTACCCTCTTTTAGAGCCAGATTAAATATTTGAAGGAGGAATGGTGATAGCTCCATTTTACATTTTTTAAACCATTCGGACGTAAATCTGTCTGGACCATGAGACTTGTTTGCTTTAAGCCTTGATATGGCATAGGATATTCCTCTTTCTGTAATATTAGTCACTAGCCTTTGATTTTGATCATCCGACAAAACAGGTAAGTTAAGTTGTTCGAGGAAACCCTTGATTTGTTTTCCATCTTTTAACTTTGGCTGTGTATATAATTGTTTATAGTAACTCTGGAAGGCCTGTTTAATTTCACTTTGTTTATTGACGCATCTCTTAGAATTTGGGTCTCTTATTTTACATATTGTGTTGCCTATTTGTTGCATTTGTAATTTGCTCGAGTTTAGAGAGTTTAGCAAACTTAGCTCCAGATTCATAGTATTTTTGTTTGGTATAGATCATCTTCTTTCGTATTTCTTGTAAGTATAGTGCATTAATATTATTTCTCAATATTTTCAGCTTAATATTAAGCTCCAGTTTTAATTCTCTTTTAATTCCCTATTTAACTCTGATAATCTAAATTGCCTAGCTCTTTTTTCTGGACACAAAATGATATAATTTTACCCCTCATAACCGCTTTCAATGTGTCCCAGACGATTTCTGGACTCACCTCACCATTAAGGTTTTCTTTTAGGAAAGTTTTTATGTCAGATTTGATTAATTTGGAAAATTGTAGATCGTTTAGTACACTTGTATTCAACCTCCACTGTGTGTTTTTGAAATCATCATTTATTTCTACGTTTAGCAATAGGGGAGCATGGTCAGAAAGATCAATGTTTCCAATCTCGCAGTTACATATCCTATGGCGATCCCTTTTAAAAATGAAAAAATAATCAATTCTAGATGGGAAAAGTGGGTATAATCTCGGTTTGTTGAATGTAAGTTCCTCCAAATGTCCACAATACCATATTCTGACATGAGGATCTTAATTTTCTTCTGCAAAGACGTTTGGGGAATCCGTCTTGAGGGGTCAAGCCTAAAATTAAGTTGAATATTCCAATCCCCTCCACAAATAAGTATACCAGTTGATTGAGCCATTAAATCAAATAGTTTCCTATAAAATAAAATGTCACTGCCTGGGGGAGCATATACATTCAACAGTGTTATTTGGACTCCATCTATTCTTCTACAAAGTTTGTTAGGCCAAAAAGAACGTTAATCTCACGATAAAAAAATGTATGCCGTTAAAATGGGTTTGTGTTAACGCCATAATAATAAAGCGTTTAACTGACAGCACTACTTTAAACCAATCACAATCGTCTTGGGCGGTGCTAAGCTCTGGACGGAGGAATGGTGCCTCTGCAAAATAGCCTCAGGAAGGAACTTGTTTTGGTGGAACGTGTACGTTCTAAAGTAGTTTTAGTCGTGCAACAGAAAACTCAGATTGGACAGATAGTCTAGCTAGCTGTCTGGATTTACCCTGCAGAGATCTGAGGAGCAGTTAACCATAGTCCTCACAAATCCACCGGAGGTTAGAACGCCAACACAAAGAAAGAGGAAGGCAACGGACATCTGGCCTAAATTAGTGAATTTCCGGCAGCAACGGAGCAATCCCGGAAGTGGAACGTCGTGGATATAGACTAATAAAGATGGACAGTGCTAAGGCAATAATTCCACACAGGACTGAGCACACAGAGGCTTTTTTTATCTTTGAAGGTTGAACCAATTCTTTCTTCAAAACTAATATCAGTTTAATGGCAAACATGACAACGGCAACAGCTCTTAGCTGGGCACTCTACTCCTTCACCTTCTTTATCATTGGCCAAAGAAGGCTATTCTATTTTCAGCTTATTAACCTTTATTTGAGTACTCAAAGAAAACCTGGCTGAGTCCTTCGTCGAGCTATAAGGACTTTGCAATAAATAGACCATAGGAAGAAGCTAGGGAGTTGAAAAGAGTAATGTTTGCCTACCAGGACACAGTGGGTTGTTGAGGATCTTTGTTAAAAAGTCTTGGATGGGAATTCAATTTGTGCTAATGCTGTTGGCTCCGGCATGCTCTATTATTCACAGATTGCTTTATTCTGATGGGGAGAGCTGAGTGTTATTGTAGGTTGCAGTGGGAGATTATGTTCCATTAGTTTTTATGTTTTATCTAGATGGCCTCCGCACACATCAAAGTAGCTTAATTCCAGTTTGATACATGTCAACCTGAATAAACCATGAAGGCAGCATTGCAGAAAATCTCTTCAGCTAATAATAACCCATTTAAGGTTTTTTTAATTTTAATGATCAAGCCCATGTTTTATACAGAAGATATGCCTGCTGATGATGTTGAGGCGTGCAGGTTATCATTTCTTTTTCTGTCTCTTTCCTTGGGTGGATTTTCAAATTGCTTTAACGGAGCAAATAGCTCTAATACTCATGCTCTCAATTTTATCTGCCAGACAAGGACATATTGATCTCTGTTTGCTTCGGAATCTAAGTAGCACAAGAAAGGTATTACAGTTGAATATATTCAGCCGCCATGCAACAGCACACGGTGCACAGTGGGTAGCTTCAAAAACACGGCCGTTATTTTGGGTTAAGCTGTTAGCAATGGTTGGAAAAAAAGACTGTCACTTTTCCATCACTTTGAAACATGGTTAAAAATAAAATAAAAATTGAAACCGTCAAAAGGCAATTTGAAAAAGTCTCCCCATTTCCTTCTGCTGCTCACACTGCACCTATACGTTACCTGAGGGTAGTGGTTACAGCTGTGCTCATGACAGCTTGTGGATGAAGCGGCTCTGTGTGTCTTTATTGCTGTGCTCCCTGTTAGCGTGTTATTGAGCAGCAGCTGGCCCTCTACAGAGCGCCTCCCTCTGACTTGGTAAGGTTCTGGAGAGCCATCCGCCGCATTGGGCCTCCATTGCTCGCCCCTGAGACACTCACCATGTGTTTAGCCTGAATATCACACACACTGTTTTGCAGGGCAAACAGTAGACTTGCCATTAACAGGCGAGGGATGTGTATTTCATGTGATAAGCCTGGATGCTGGAGGTTTAAACTCAGATACAAGGTTTCCCCGAGGACAATCTATTTCCACGACGTTTTCCTTCCAAGATGCCTGGGTAGCTCACCTGGTAGAGCGCGCGCCCATATATCCTCGACGCAGTTCGACTCCAACCTGCGGCCCTTGGCTGCATGTCATTCCCCCTCTCTATCCCCTTTCACATCTACAGCTGTCCTATACAAATAAAGGCCTAAAAATGCCCAAAAATGTATCTTAAAAAAAACAGCTATTTGTGTTGGCGTTCTAACCTCCGGTGGATTTGTGAGGACTATGGTTAACTGCTCCTCAGATCTCTGCAGGGTAAATCCAGACAGCTAGCTAGACTATCTGTCCAATCGGAGTTTTCTGTTGCACGACTAAAACTACTTTTGAACGTACACATGTTCCACCAAAACAAGTTCCTTCCTTTAGCAGAGGCACCGTGGCTCCGTCTGGCGCTTAGTGCCGCCCAAGACAATTGTGATTGGTCTGGCAAAGCGAGACTAGCCTGAGGCTTGACTTGGGTAATCAATTACAGTGGACATCACTTCGTATTCATTTTTATTTGAGATTGAGTTTAAAAGTCTGCATGGCATTACCTCATGATAATGTAGCCTACCTTTGACAAAAATGGATTGATGTACACTATGACGAATAAGGAAGTTTCCAGAGTCTGAAGATTGATCTTCATTATTAAAAAAAAAGGCACACAATTATTTAAATGTATATTTCATTTGCATTTTTTGTTTGTTCTTTCTTGAAAGATTATTAATTTTACTCCTTTGGGCTGTTTTGCAGATACACAATATAAATATTGATTTAAAAGAAAACATTTTCTTCTTCTCTTTAGTTTTAGTTCAGGTATAATGTAGCATTACTCAAAAACTGTCATTATTTATGTTATTTGCTGTGGTGATAGCACCTGTCCCCTTCCAGAGAACATTTGTCTTCTTACATTTTCTGGTGATGAAATGTGCCATGGCAGCCATCACTGGTCATTACAGAGAAACCCATTTTGCCTGATTCCGGTTTAATTCTTTCTGTGCAACCTGGTTCTCATTGATGGACTGGGAATAAAATGGGCCCTGGACCTATGACCAGCCCAGTAAAACCCACCTGCAGATATTCCATCCATTCATCCATTAAGACTAATCGAAAGTCTTGCGTTGTCCCCTCAACTTCTTCCGGAACACGAAGTCCGCTCCGGGCTTAAAAGCAAGCCTTTTGTTTTAGGACTGGCACCCCGACCTCCTCCATCAATCTATTACGTGAAATACATACAAAGTACAGTGCATTACTTTTCGTAGCTATATGGTTGATGAAAAGAGCCTGGCAGGTTTGTAAGCACCCACACACACATCACACAACCTTTGAAACCATTTCTCTGAAAACGCACATTTTCTAGTTAGATGTTAGAAATAGTATAATTGAGGGGAGAGTAATGTGATTTGCTTCCTGGGGCCTTGAATCCCTGCGTGATGGCGGAAAAAGAAGCCCTGCCACATGGCGCAATGTTCTTTACTTATCAAAGGAGTTAATTTTACTCCTCTGTTGGACTGAAAAAGCATTTCGAGGTTGCTGTACTTAAAGACTACCTCAGATATAAAAAAGGAAACATAGCTCTGAAATGTTCGCTGACTAGCGGCCCTGCCTGCAGACTAGCTGGATGGAAAAGGACATAGAAGAAAAGAAACCAATCTCGAAACCACAACTCAATCGATGGTTAACCGACGTGGAATTGATCGAAGGCGCATAACTGGGGATGGCCTGCTGCTGCAGACAGGTAGGACCGTAGCAGCAGTTCTGTTGGAGGTGACTCTGTCCATCTCGAGGAGGAACAACACAAAACAATTGACAGAAAAATGTTTTTCCCTCGAGCTCTGGCACTGGGTTTCCAGCTCTGAGGTGTTCCCTGTCGCGCTCTTACAGATTTCCACAGCTGACACCAACAATCTGTCTTCCCCCCAGATTTGAATTGATGTAATGGTCCCTCGTCTGTTTTGTTGCAGCGGGATGCCATAGCTCTGAGTTATTTAATTTACCATGCATTGATTGGGTGTGACCCAACTCTTAGCACTCATTGTCTCATATAACATGACAAGACATATTGTTGCAGAGTAGTCTGGTAAATTTGCAACATTTAAACAGCTTTATTTCACTGGCAGCTCCTAGAAGGCTGTGGATTGATAAAGAGGTCCAGTCCTCTCTGCTACTGCTGTGACATAAAATGAGCTTCTCTCAGGGATTGACTCTGCATTGCCAAGAAAGGTGGAGTAAACACAGTTAACAGTCAATGTCAGCACAAGGCAACCTAAATGAATTTGTCAGTAATTGATTTGAAAGGTACTGTAGATTTGTCATTTCTCTTATAAGTTGGTGCTATGGCCCATCAGAGTGTGGTAGCTGTTGCGACACTGAATGAATATCCACTGGCCTTCCAGTCAATTTAGAAATGCCAAATGTTTCTCCTCCTGCTCTCAGTGCCTCCCTTAGCCGTTGCTGGAATCAGTTCAAATCTCCATTTCCACGTTTTACTAATGTATAAGAGATCAGAGGTCTGTCTACAGCACATGTTTCAAACTCAAGGAACCGCAGGCCAAATCCGGCTCCTCGCAAATTCTGATCCGGCCTGCATGTCAATTCAGGTTTACGATAGATTTTGGCCCACCTAGTTGTGCGCCAAACAAAAAAGACTGGAGACGGTTTTCAAACTGCAATTACACCACACTTAAAACAGATTTTGGCAGATTTACTGACTTCAGAGAATTTCACACACAAGTTGCACGAGGTGTTTGTTGTTTTAAGCCCCCAACATTGTCTTCCAGGCAGTCATGCATGGAAGGCACTAGGGTTAGGCAAGAGTTAGGGTTAGGGTTAAGGTTAAAACACCATCAAGCGTTGCACAACCGGAGAGTTTTCATATTCAGGGTGTGAAACAGGTTGTTGTTAGTGGGCTGTGTAGTAGCCTGAATTTATAAATGTAATTAAAAATGCATTTTTTTAAACTTGATTTGCTGAATTCTACAATGGTTAAGGAACTTTTTTTCTGACTTTTTTAGGGCTTTATGTGGACCAAACTGTAAATAAAATTAAATAAAAGCATGTCAATAAAAATCACATGTCTGGCCCTTAACATTTTTTTTACTTTACCAGTGTGGCCCTTAGAAAAAACCTTTGAAAACCCCTGATCTACAGTGTGACTGCTTAAGACAATGGAAACATTGGAAAAAACATTGGTGTTTTTGTTAAGTTTATTTACATCTCTTTGGTAACTGAATTTCTCACTGGCGCCGTTAGACAGCTGTCAGTTTCAATGTGCCCCAAGTAAATAACAAATTAAATGCAGGAAATGTTTAAAATAGAAACTCTATTAAGATTCAAAAAGATAAAACTTTATATGACAGATTAATCAGAGTCTCCGGTAGTCATGACAGCATTTCAAGAGTCTGAGTTTTAAATATGCATTGCAATTAATGGGCGGCTTTGTTCTTTCATTATCTGACTCGCTCAGTGTTAACATAAGATTTCCATAGTTGTTCATGAAGATAATTGTTTTACTGCCTGTGCACAAAACTGTCCCGTCTCTCAGTGGACACATACCGCTGATTCAGAGACAATCTCTTGTTTGAATTAAACTAGTGACAATTCAGTACAGTATGTACAATAATGACATATTTCAGGTTTTGTAAGAAAGATTTGAGCTCTACAGTTTTAGTTTTTTGATTTGGTTTTTAGCAATACATTTGGGGGAAATCCTGCGGAGGTTTATTTCCACTGTAAGCTCTTAGCTTTAACTTGTCATATGAAGGGGAGCTCGCCATGGTAACATTGGTCTTTGATTACTTAAATGTTGAGATCAATGGGCTCCATCCACTGTCTTTATATTTATAGCCCGTTCAATATTTAGATGGGAAATGACTTTCATTTCAGTAAGTTGATCTGTGCACCCTGGCCTCAGGAAGCAGTGCTCACTGTTGGATCTATAACGTGCTTTGCAGAAAACTGTCTCCACTTCCATTGTATTTGAAATTCAATCAGTGTTTACACCACACACTCCATTTCAATTGTACAGATTGTTGCATAATATACTAATCAAAGCCACTTCACTCAGGATGATAACATTTCTATATTAAGGCACAATACAAATGCACTGAAGTCAATCTTCTATATAGACTTTCATGATATTTATAACTTGCTCGTTGCTTACATAAACTGCAATTCCTTTTAGTTCCATTATATTAATAAGGCTGCAGTACAGTAAGCCATATTGGAGTGGTGCAGTCCTCTCCTTCTCCATCTAGATACACACAGCAACTGCAATGGGATTCATTTATCACGGTCCACAGACATTTAAACAAACACATTGTGAATGTGCGCAGTCAAACATGTTTCAACAGCAAAGCAGCCCACATTTTGATTAAACAAACATTTGGCATTTACATTATGTCCTGTCATTACATTATGTCCCTGGTTTGACTCAGTGTTTGGTTGTCTTTATATGATGGAAATATTCCAAGGCCTATTATTAAAAGACGGCATTGACATTTGTGGAGTTTAGCCCACCCGTCACCTTATGCAATATCAAATGTATGTCTTGACACCCAATCTGTATGTGTTTATTAAGATGCAAACACTTGAGTCAAGATATGGCTGTATTTGTTCTGTATTTATTTTGTTGTCAACAAATCTCATTAAAAAAGACAAAACCAAAGATGTCAGTGGGCTTCCAGGCTGAAATCAGCCTACGGTACGTTAAAACAGCTCCGTCTGTGACTCTCAGCCCCAACACCATTGGTTCCAACTGAAGACAAACATTTAAAAACAACTAATACATATATAGTTTCAATTAAAAAAGGCTCAGCCATTTCTTTAAACAGCTGGTCCCTATAGTGTTTAGCAAATGTTACTCAAACAGGAGGAAGTAGTGCATTTGTTAGGGGCCTATTTTCAGCAGAGGATGTATTCATATTGAGTGCTGTAGTGAGTATATGTGGCAGCAGGATGGTGTGTGTGTGTGTGTGTGTGTGTGTGTGTGTGTGTGTGTGTGTGTGTGTGTGTGTGTGTGTGTGTGTGTGTGTGTGTTTCACTGCTTGGTTGATCTGCTTTTGGGGCGGATGGGGTGGGGGGTTGAGTCAAAATAAACTCCAGTGTGTGTGTGTTCATGGTAATGATGGGACATGTCACCCAGTGTAACAGTGTAGCTCACTGATGTGTTTTAATAGTTTAGGACAACAATGGAGCTCTATGGCCCAGAAGAAGAAGAAGAAGATATGTCAGGCTTTGATACACACGATACTGGTTAGTAAACACATTCACTGCTGGTTTGGTGTTTTCATGTGTTAGTTAAAGTGAAATGGCAATCAAACAACATTGTTTTAATTGAATATTATTCCATTTTACCATTTGTATGAGCAATGTATCGGGCAATATCTAGAAATGAAAGATGAAGACTAACAAATGCCGAGTCCAATGAGTTCACACTAATGCAGCTTTATTCACACAACAAACAAACAACCTTTCATGAAAGGGAGAACAGTTGTCATGCACCAAATGTATATGCCAAGGTTTCTCGGAAAACTATCAGATATAATAATACTTTTTGGGGCTTCACACATTCCAGTCTAGCTATTTCAGTGGAACAGTTACTTTCAAACTAGTGCTTTTATGCCTATGCTTCTAATATATTCGCATATTCCAATCTATTCCTGTGTGTGAATGTTGTCCCCAGACTAACCTTGTGAAGTACACTACATACAAGATATGAAATACATTTGAAACATGTATGCTGAAATATCCAACCAATCACTGACTGTATGCTAAACGATTAACACAGGCTATCAGAAAGTCTGTGTATCCCTTCAACTGCCAACAAGCCTGCTTGCTTTCCTTTTTGTGTCATACTTGCAAATCTGCACTTTATTTTCTGTGCGTAATTCACTTATACATCACAAGGTGCTGGAGTATGGAGAGGGAGATAATCCGCAGGGACAGGAAGCAAAGTGCAGGGCTCCGAACACTTGTGAGATTGCTGTTTAACATAAAGACATCAGACACAGATAATCTCCATGCTGATGTGCCATGTCAAAGATTAGAGTCTCTGAGCCTGTGCCTTGTGCGTAGGCAGGACATTGTTGTTAAGACAACACTGTGCATGTGCTGCTGCTGCAGAAGTCAGTTTGCCTGACAGTAGCCATTTGCAGGCTGTTCTCATAAACAATTCATGTGTTTTTATTTAGTAATGTATGATTTTCACCCAGGAAATGGGTGTGTGCAGTATTTTAACCCAAATCACAATCTTTTTTTCTGACGTTCACTAGACGTCTTGGGGCCTAAAGGTAACTGTCATTGCCGTATGGCAGCCAAATTTTGTCGGCTAAAGTCAACTGCGACGGCTGCCAAACGTAACTGTCATGTGACTGGCGGTGGCTTTCATTTTGTGGGATGTTATATACGAATTGTTGTTCAATGTTTTAATTATTTAATTATTCAGTTAAAATAAATTAATTGGTAACTTCTTTCTAAATAGGTTGTTAGTCCAAGACCTCCACTGATCCTTGATGTGAAGACTGCATTGATGATTGATTGATTGATACCAATGCTGATATTAAACCTCGGCAAGCACAAGGCAGCAACCCTAGCTCTAGTCTGATGGTTCCCCCAGCCCTACGATAGTGGTCTGGTCTTACTGGTTATACTCGGTTGTTATAGATATCCAGCTTGTTCTCAAGAACCATTCATTCGAAAAGTTAAGCACTGTAATTCGTAAGCATTCCACGTTTTTTTTAGCTGTATATACCAAATTGACGGCTGCTGTATAAGAACGCGGCTGGCCGCCACCCGATGGGTGGGCATTAACATACAGGACTTTCAAGCCAGAGAGAGGAGTTCACTTCCCAGGGATAACTAAACCCTTTGCGTGTTCCTTAGGAGTGTTTGAATCCAAACCACGATCTTTTTCCTAATCTTAACTGGTCGTTTTGGTGTCCAATCTTAACTTTCGTCGCGGCAAAATGCTCATATTTTTATGGACTAAATTTAACCCAGCTCACAGTCGCCTATTCTCGGGTAACTGAACCTCCACCGCTAATACAACGGAGGTCTGTAGCCGCCGTCACAAAGCTCTGTAGCGGCTTAAACAACTACCAACTGCCGCTCGTCCCATGACGTGACCAGCCGGGGGTCTCCTAATTTTGTAGGATATCATACGTTTTGGTGTGCATACATTTTCGTACAATATCAAACGGACCTGTTTGTGAGAATGCGTTGAGATATTATGACTCACGCTGAGTTGTTGTTGTATGGTTCTGACCTTCAAACCAGCCCAGCTGTTGGAATTGCCGTTTGCCAGTGTGTGCGCTTGAGTTCAACTCTGACACAACTCTCAGCTACGAGCATGATGCAGAGAAGAAATCGGTAGACCTGATGCACGTGAGGAGAGCAAAGGGATGAAACTGCAGGTCAGCTGAGGATTTTTATAAATGTAATTATGAGATGTGAGGGACCTTGGTGCCTGAAACGAGCTGAATGATGTCTGATTCTCATTCTGGCTGCATCCAGCACAAATTAAGCCCTTGCTTATGTCATCTACTCCTCGGCTTTTAAGGCAAATATCCATACTTAAGCTGCAATGGCCCCTTCCATCTAGCTCTTCTTCAGATGGTAAAATACAGCTCTTCCGCCCTTCCACTCTAACAATCTTTCTGCATTTAGCTGGGGACACCACACAAGCCCTTAGGGGAGAAAATTGATCCCCTTGCTTATAGTCTTCTAGCCTTTCTCCACTGTCATTGAACAAATGCATCCTTTGAGCTTTCCCATTTTCTTGTCTTAAAAGGAATAAAACTGACTGGCAGGCTGCTCTTTTCTTTTTTGTCCTTCTGTGTTGTCACTGTTCTGTGTCTTGTTGTTGGCTGAACCTTTGCAGAGCTCACTGCAACCACTGCATTAATCCTCTCAGTTTGTAGGGAGCAGAGGCACAGAATCAGAAAGAATTCAGACTGGCGCCCTTGCCCTGCTATTATGGAGTGGATTAATAAAAAACTGGTGGCACAACATTAGCAACTAGGCTAATGCTGCCGGGTTCGTTGCCACGAATAGGAGACAACACAGACTCTTAGAAGCTGCGGTGAAAATGAGTCATTCTCCGTCTTCCTCTTTGCTTCTTTTGATCTCCTCATACACTGTGCCAGCATGACTTGGGGTTTGTGGAATTAGGTGCTTCGTGGGTGGGATGATTTCTCATGCGCCGTCAATGTCAATGAAGAAAGGATGACAGAAAGATACAAAAAAATATATACAAGCTCAATCTTCCTGTTGGAACCTAAATGTAGCATGTGGGGATGAGAAAACAAAAAAGAAACAAGTGATAGCCACTTGATAGAACAACCAATCTAAGCTGTTGAATTATTTGCACCTCTACTGTCCTCTAGAGGAAAATGAAGCACATCACAACTTGTCTCCTCTGCAGTTTCTGCAATAGAAAAACGGCCAAAGGATGTTTTGTAGAGGAGAGGAGGGGGGCAGTATGACTGAACACTGATAAATGACTCCTTTGCATTCCTTTATTCCAATGTTTTCACTGCAGCTCTCATTCAGCTCCCTTTATTCAAGTTTTACAGATATTCAGAGTCTTTCATATGCTCTGGCATTTCTATTAGACAGCAAAATGCAGGGTAAAATGCGTTGATACATATTTTACGATAAGATACAGAATGTCCAGCATCACTCACCTTGGCCTGTCTGCCCCCCCCGAGGGTTCAGCCTCTGTTTACCTGAGCACAAAGACAGCTCACTGACCTTTTGGACACATATCAGGGGGCCACCACTTGCCTCTGCATTTGGGTGGAGTTAATACTGCATTTGCTGTCTGTGGAAGCCGCTCTGTAAATTTAAGATGCTTGCTACCACTGGCCCATTTTACTGCAAAAAGTCTTTGGTGGAATGTAACTAAGTACATTCATTCAAGTACTGTACTTAAAGCTTTAGTGCCTAACTTTTTGATATTAGTCTATTACATTCAAGCCATTGCCACATGAGTCGCTACAAAGCTAATTAAGACTATCAGCTCCACACAACTCTCTCTGGGTTTCTCAGTATGACTACAGTATGGTCAGAAGATTGTAGCGTCCGGTGACTTTCCCGCGCAGAAACTCAAGTGAAGATAATGACCTCTTCTGAAGAGTCCGTCATGTTTTTTTAATCCTCCGTGTCCTCCTTGGCTACTAGCAGCTCTGTGGAGGAGGGGTGAGCGGTGAGCGGTGAGCGGTGAGCGGTGAGCGGTGCGCAGTCAGAGAAGGCTGGTATCATGTGGACTCTTTTGTTGTCATTACTTAGAATTCCTTATGGGGGAGAAAGAAACTACGCACTATAGCTTTAAGTCCAAATGTTGAGGTACTATCTTTTCTTTTCATGCCAATTTCTACTTCTCCTCCGCTACATTTCAGAGAGAAATATTGTACTTTTTACTCCGCTACATTCATCTGATGGCTTTAGTTACTAGTTACTTTACACATTAACATGTCTGCACACAAAATATGGAGGAAATATTTATTCATAATTTAAATTGAAAGTCCAAAGAGAAATTGAAAGTCCAAAGAGAAAACAAAGCGAGATCAAATTAAAAATATTATTATTATTTTTTAAATTTTCCATTTGGCTTTGGCTTTTGAATTTCAATTTATCATTAGCTTTAATTTTCATTCAATATTTGGCTTTTGAATTTCAATTTGACATTGGATTTTAATTTTCATTTAATATTTGGCTTTTGAATTTCCATTTAACATTGCCTTTTTTTTTACACATGTCAGTGTAAATGAGGAGGCGTGGCCCAAAGGCTGGTGGGAGGGTCTGAAACCAAAGGGGTGCAGAGGCACCTTATGAGCAGCAGGGGGAGCTTACTGCTGAGGAGCACACTGTTAAGCATCTGTCTGCAGCTTCACCACTAGGCTGGCTCTTGTTTCACATAGAAAATGATGATGGAGGCTAAACACAAACCACATTTCATGCAACAACAGTGAAGTTTTCATGTAGTTACTATAATTGGGCCCGTGTTAGTGAGGACTAGATATTTAAAGCTGATTCTGGTTCCCAACTTCGCCCCAGGTGTGTCTGTTTAAAACACGACTCAGACAACTTCTCTCTTTTGATGTTATATTTAATGAAGCAACAGTAGAAACATGGGTGTGGGTAGCTCTGCTTACGTGTGTTTGTGTGTGGTCAGATTTCGAGGACGCACACGCACACAATCTCAACTCAAAATTAAAAGCCAATGATAAATTGTAATTCAAAAGCCAAATATTCAATTCAAAAGCCAAAGCCAAATGGAACATTTTAAAAAATAATAATAATATTTGATCTCGCTTTGTTTTCTCTTTGGACTTTAAATTTGAATTATGAATAAATATTTCCTCCATAGATTAGACCATTAAACACACAACTGGTTGACTTCCAGCTGGTCGTTTCCAGTTTCTAAAATGGGAGGAGGAGGTGTCCCCCCCCCAACCGCTCAGGGCGCCTGTTCAGCAGTTGCAGCCCACTCACTCTGTAATCTCTCCATTAATGCATGTAAAGGACCTGACCCTGTGTGTGTGTGTGTGTGTGTGTGTGTGTGTGTGTGTGTGTGTGTGTGTGTGTGTGTGTGTGTGTGTGTGTGTGTGTGTGTGTGTATTTCAGGCCTGCGTGTAGTGTGTAATAACAACAGAGTGTTAATTGTAATTTCCCCATTAGGGATCAATAAAGAGTATACATTAAATTAAATTAAGCCTACTGTTTCTAACATTTGTGACTGCAGGAAAAGTGACTAGACTGAGAAGGCTAAGGCTACTCACGTCCCATTAATGTAGTTTACAAGGATCAACTCAATCCGTTGTGGAGTTGGGAAAACACAAAAATTTTATTCTACGTGTCACAGGAATAATCCACAGTATCTTCTTGCTGGATATTATAAAACTGAAACAGGACAGGATATATTTAGCCTAGCTTCCACTCCATTCCTCAATATAACAGCTTACACTGAAATAAATGTGCAAGAGTGCGCTCTCTTAAAGTAAAAGCATGCAATTACCAAAAAGGTTCTGGATATAAAACACTATTCTTGAAGTCAAGAGTAATGACTGAAAATATACATCTTCTAGGAAAAGATTTTAAAAAAACTATGAGAAAAATAACGGGCTCATCTTTGCCTCATACAGTATTAAATGTTTTCTGGGTACTCCTTGCCTGCAGTGTTGATGTAGACAAGATGCACAGTGTTGCTTAACCACTGGAGAATCTTTAGAAAGACATGTTTACAATAAGACATCTCATCTCATTTTAATGCCGCAGGCTTCAATTATTGTTGTTTTTCCTCATGGATCCCAAGATAGTTAGACTTTTAGTTTGGACTGAAGAGACACATAGCACTCACAATGGCGACAGTAGCTAAGTCTCCATCCACTTGTCAATCTAATTATCTGAAGTTCAGTAAAAAACTCATGCACATAAAGCTGGTGAAAGTGTGTTTCCATCCAACAGCTTTAAAGCGAATAAAAACCTGTTGCATAATGACATCACATGCTGTTTTGCGATTAAATTGGTATATCGAATTGATTTGAGACATTTTAAGGTGTTTCCGTTCATTTTCACACTGAATCACACAAGATTCAAGCAAACTTTTGCGAACAAAGTTTTGCTAGACAGAAGTAGTAGCTGTTGTTAATATTAGAAGCCGAGGAAACTACGATGGGCCTTTGGCCGAGGATCTGATTCAGCTCATCAAAAAGGTGGAACTTGCCTTTTATTTTCCATCTGGCACCACTGCGAGACAACTCTCTTTTTTGAGATCGCCGTATCGCTGTTTGAGTGCATTCCATTTACTCCGCAGGACGTCTCACAGCTTTGTTGGCCATTTCCTTCGCGAGTTCCTGATAAATTATGGCATTTCTTAGATTTTTGCTATCTAAAATAGCTGTTATATTTTGCTCGTAAATTAAATTCAAAAAGTCTCTTGTCTCCTTGTTTGTCCACTTACATCTGTCTTTGTTGACACCTGTCATGTGCAAACAGAGCGGAAATACTGGGCGGAAATGAACTAGTATTTATAGTATTTATAGTATGAACCGTATTTCCTTTGAGTCGATTTTCCTGAAATTCAATAGAATTTTACTGTTTCCATAAGGCCTTTTTCATTCGATATCACTTAATTTGGATAAAAACGTGTGGATGGAAACATAGCTAGTAATGTATTTGTGATTCCAACAGTGCTGGACCCTCTCCAGAGGTTCCACCTGTCCAACCATCCCGCTGTTGAGAACAGTCATATAGCAAAGTGGCTTTATCATTGACTGCCTTGTAGATGCTCAAGGTTACATTGCCTGTGGTTTTGATCTGAGCCCTCTGGGTATTTTGCATGTTAATTGGGATATGTTAAATCCACAAAAGGCCTGTATGTGCAGTATAGTACGTGCTTTGAATGTAGCGTGTGGGAAGCATTGCTACACACTAATAGTGTTAAACTATATTACTACAAGCATGTCCAACCTGCTAAATTGACAAGCAAACGCTGCTTTCAATATAATACATTGGGACATTTCAATTCATCTGCCTATCATGAATTGTGGCATGGATTTGATGGGGTGTTTGGTGCGGATAATGGATATAGACAGCTACGAAAATTCAAATGTTAATACGTCTAGTTATTTCTTATAAAATATAATGCTATATAAGGGCAGTCACAATGTTTTATATTGGAATCAGTCATGGATATGAGATTCAACATCTAAGAAGACAAAGTTACACTAATTTCTCTTTGCCAGTCATTGTAAAGACAGTGAGTGATGGAGGCAACAGCTGTCTTTTTGCTATAAATGGGTCAGTAAACAAGTAAAGCTCATGAGCTGTATTGTAAGTGACATGCTGATTATACATAGAAGACAGTAATATATACAAAACATATACGCTGTTATTTGTTTGTTTTCTTTTATTATACAGTATTTGGCCAGGATTTGGATGTTGGTATGAAAAAACTCCAGTTTTGACAGTATATGCTCCTTAAAGGTCCCATATTATGCTCATGTTCAGGTACATACTTGTATTTTGGGTTTCTAGTAAATCATGTTTACGTGCTTGAATGTTAAAAAAACACATTATTTTTCTCATACTGTCTGTCTGAATATACCTGTATTCACCATTTGCCTGAAACGCTCCGTTTTAGCGCCTGTCTCTTTAAGGCCCGCTCCTTAAAAAAAGCCCAGTCTGCTCTGATTGGTCAGCGTTTCCGTTTTTCTGTACCTGCGCTCTCTGTAGTCTCTGCTCCACCATTGCAGCCAGGGAATGATTGTAACGGCATTGTAGCGCCACTTTCTACCTATTTATAATATAGTTGTGACATCACAACCGTACGGAAGTCCTGACAGCTCGTTTACAGTTTTTTTTGGATTGCTTAAGCACGATTTTCAAAACAGGGCCCGTGTTTTCAAAACAATACACACAATTAGCACAACCACACACCCAATTAGCAAAACACCTTTGCACCCTTGCAAAATGAAACACTCTTGCAAAAACTATACACTAATTTATAAAAAACATATTTTGTTACCATATGAAACACACACCTTTCATTTGACTTAATTAAGTTTTAACCATATACACATTGCTGTTGCTAACCTAAAACACTTTTAGCAATTCTACTTCTCAGTGATTAGAGTACTGTAAATTAATTACACAGAGAAATGTACAATAAGTTCACCAAACACTACACTAGACCAATGCTGCAGACTGAGGAAATATAATTTATTTCTCTCCATATACCCAAATCAGTCGACATGGAGAATCAATAACAAAACATGTCCCAGTTTTCATTCTACGACAGTAGTGTGCATAACACTGTTAGCTCCACAAACAACAAACCTAAAATATTCTATCCAGTTACAATCACAGAAAAAACAGACAAAACAAAAAAAAAAGATCTGAAAAAGTACAGAATATATTAGACATTATCTCTTTGCCTAGCTGGATCCGGCCAAGAGAATTTCATCAACATCACAAGACAACCGTCTTGAATGTCGAATCCATCCTTGCACAGCTGCAGCGTAGATTTGGTCACAGGCATCCTCCATGGCCTCAATGAGGGGTACCTGAGTCTGGGGACAGAGATTGTAAACCCTTGCGTGAATATGGGCCCCCCTTCCTCCTTGTTGTTCTCGACCCTCAATCCTCATGTCACAGGGATGGCTATCAAAAGTGCTGATATGGTGCATCCAATGAGCAGCTGATTACTGTAACTGTAGACAGATTTTCTTTTACCTGTTTCCTTGTCAAAATGTCCTTATGACAGATGCCGCTGTATATCTGCTAAGATTTGGCTGACTCTTAGTCCAGTCTCCCTCAGCATCAATCCGTGGCTCACAACATGGTCCACTAGTGTGCCTCTACTTCTGGCTGGGACTCTTCCTCTTCTTCTACCTCCTTTTCCTCCTCTGTGGATTCTCCCTCTCACTCTCAGTCTTCTTCTTCTGACTCCTTCCATTTTGGTTGAAGGCAGGTGAACTTACCTGCTGCATTTTATATAGCGCTTAAACCCAATTGGTGTGTCTACAATTAAGCAATCATGTGTTTGCGTACCTGGTGGCTGTGTTTAACCAATTGGTTCATGGGTGTGTTCATTTGAAAGCCTTTGCTTTGAAATTGCAAGGAAGTGACATCATGATAAATTTCTGTGTCAAATGCATACAAGTGTGTTTAGTGTTTTGCAATCACTGTGTGTAATGTTTTGCAAAAAGTGTGAAGCTGAAAATGTGCTTACAGTTGTGCAAATCTAGGCCAGTGTTTTGCTCCTTGAATGTAAGGTTTTGCTAATTGTGGGAAAGTTTGTATGCAATTGTAAAAAACTGTAAAGGCACAGTAGTGAATACGGGCTGTGTACATTTCTCTGTGGATTGAGCATTTTGATACTTTCACAGTATTTATACAGAACCTTGACCTGCTTTATAATCAATAAAGACATGGACATCTCACGTTTTACAATATTGAACCTAAAATTACTTAACTAGACTGGGTGTTTCTCTCTGGTTGAAAGTTCAAAATTTGTGGATGTGGATTTGGTTGAGCAGGAAGTATACTCTATTGCACCTGTAACCACACCCAACGGCAGTACACTTCTACATCACTGCAGCAAGATGAGAAGCTAAACCACCAGAAGTCAGCAAAGACAAGATTTCTAGGGGGTGTTAAGCTACTCTGTAATGATTGGAGGAAACATGTCTGTCATCAAATCATTAAGAGTAAGAATAGGAATGAACGCTTTTTCAAACCCCACTCTTTGTTATCAAATGTCATCTCCTGAAATATAAATTATTGGGTGTAGTCTTGGGCACGTATTTCGTACAATAGTACAGACTTGGGTCAGGCCTGCTTGGATTGTAGACTTCTGTTAAATTATGTTTTCATGCTTTGGCACTATAATCAACATATTACTGCTTTATGGAGGCTGCTGTCACATTGGTTAAGGATCAAGAGCTAGTGTAATTTACATTGTATAATCCTACACTTGTCATCGCAGTCTTGTTCTTGACACTGAGCTTGGATGAATCCCCATTGGCAGAGTTCAGCACAAAAACTGGTACCTTGTAAGGAGTTGTTTTTTGAAAAGGAACCTTATGTAAGTGTGAGTAATGTAAAACTAAAGATAGGACATGCACAGTATATTCTGCAGTAGCTTGCTGTAATGTCTTACAGTTCATGCTCCTTTCACAATTTTTCCTTTGAGATTTCTCGATATACCCGGCTGTGTTTCAAACAATAGCTCTATGACTCAGTGAGACATGTATCTTTCCTCAACTTTGCATTAAGACACATTGTAGGTATTTACACTTCAAATTCCCCAACAAGATCAGTGAATGCAACTTTACAGAACAATCCTCCTTACCGCCTCTGCCACAAAGACTCTCCCCTGCTTTTATAGCTTTTGTAGCTTAGCAACAGCTTTGGTAAGTGGCTCAGAGCTGGACCGTAGAGGAGGGACGGTTAATGGACCAGCATGTAGAGTCTCTTGCTCCCACTTGCTTCCCATTGTTAATGTCTCTCTAATTTGAATTGTGTGTTTGTGTCTTAATGACACACATCATCCTATCAGTGAGCAAATACAAATGTGAGTATGGCCTTCAGTGCTGCTCACAGTTTATTTCATAAGTTGCCTTTTTATACCGCAGAGATGCAACCTGTAATTTCCCTGTGGCCTATTTAAATTTGGCTCACGTCATTGTTTTGACACTGGTGTTAAATAGCACATGCCATTTGCCCAAACCAAATGTGTTTTATGGTGTTAGCAAACATTTACAGATGGAGAGCTGCTTTAAGCATTAAAGGTGCAGTAGGTGAGACTTATAAAACTAACTTTCTGTCATATTTGCTGAAACTGACCCTATGTTCCAGTAGAACTACATGAAGCAGGTCATAGTGTGATTTGCAAAAATCCACCGCTCCCTGTTCAGATGCACCAATCAGGGCCGGGAGGGGTGTCTAACTGCATGTCAATCACTGCTCAAGCACACGCATTCATTCTCCCTTGTGGGGGGAGGGACTTCGGAGACTGTTTTGGGCTTTAGCAGAAAAGGGGGGAGGGACTGAGAAGTTGTCGATGTTCAAATTTTTTGGCTAAATCCTGGATCTGCACAATCCTACCTACGGCACCTTAAAAGGGATGATAGAATGATTATATAGGGTATTTCACAGTGTTCGTTAAGGTCTCCTAATAGGGTATGTAACATAGTTTGGGCTGAAAATGGCCCAAGTGATTTTCTGTGGGCCATTAACTACCCTGTGAATATGGCCCTATTTTGAACAAGAGCTTTTCTTCCAAATATGGTATGCTCATTAATATTTAGATGAGCTGCGCGCTGATTGGTTGAGCGGCCCACATACGCATACATTAGAGTCTTATATTACACACACACACACACACACACACACACACACACACACACACACACAAACACACTGTCTGTTACATGCCCTGACATGCCCGGGCGCGAGCCGGCTGCAGCGGCTGTAGCCGAGACAAAATGTTTTGACACTTTCATTATAACTAGTGTAGTTGTAACGTTAACCTTGGGACATAAAAAACCTCCACTAAAGAATCACTACTCACCTAATAGCTAGTAAACGCGGGGAGCGGATAGTGAACCCCTGCAATGTCCCCTGCCAGTACCTCGGCAGCGCCGCGTTAGATCCATAACTCCCTCTCCATCGTCCGATATACTCGTTCTAAACACTTTTCTCTGGGCCAGTAGGCTATTCCGTTGTACAGTCTGGAACACTGCATTTACAACCATGGTTCATTTTCAATATCCTTGAAAAACTTCCAAAGTTTGTTCTTTCTAAAGTCCTACATAGCGCAGCTCGTGTGGGAGATCCTGACACAGCTCCAGCTGTGAAGGGGGAGAAGCCGACAGGGAAGGCTGCAAACCCGGCCGGCAGCCGCCGCCTGTGCCCGCAGATTGTGGAGCTCGTGAATTCCGATACTTTCCTACCAAATTTGCAATTACCCATCAATTTTCATGAAACGGCCCATATTTGAGGTTAACATAGTTGATTTCTCGCATAAAAAAGTCTCAGAAGTGAATTTATTGGTAAAATAGTAGATGAACAATGTATACAATTTCAGAGATCTGCGTGACCTAGATTCAGAAGACTAAGCTGACCTCAGGTCAGTGGTGTAGCCTATGTAAATGTTGGGGCGTGACAAAGACTAGAGCCAGATGAGTAGGAGTTGAGAAGTTGACGTCAACTTTTAGCTTTGTCGAGATTCGCCCATTTTCAGAGGTTTCTAATTGTGAGATGTGCAAAGGAAAGTGATGTCAATGGGATTTTGAGGTTCTATGTATGTCCTATTTACCCACCAAACTGTGGTTTTTCAACTATGACGGTGGTAAAATCGGTATTGCATTCTATTACCCCTTTAACTGGGTACAGACATTTATGTTACATTTACATACATACATATTCATTTATATTCAGTTCTGTCCTGTAACCATCCTCTACCACTACAGTACGTATGTAAGCAATAGCTCACGACAGGCATGTTGTGATTATATCACAGCTACGGTACATAGCTAAAATAGATTTGTATTAATAAGAAAAGTTTTTACAATAAAAAATAAGTCCTCCTACATGACTGGCATGGCTGCCTGCACATTTCGAGGCGGTTGCTATGGAACATAGGTAACGCTACAGCTACACTAGCAGCTAGGCTATTTCTTTTGCTTAACGCTAAAGGGCTAGTTTGGATTCCCCAAAGTCGCATAATAACACAAAGAAACTAACCGATCCAGGCAGCGGTAGAAAAGCAACTCCCATGTTCTGCGATGTAAAACAACGTTTTTTGTCAATGGAGTCTGGTGGCTTTGAAGAGAGCAGAAATATCGCCTAAAGGAACACTTTTGCCGATTTTACACACATATTGTTGTGATATTGTTAGAGTGTGCTCTTCATTTGTTTTACCAGAAGGAAATAAGAAGAAATAAAAGCTACAAACACACAGCATGACATATTTAATGCAACCGTAACCTGATTCTCATTGTGCAAGATATTCATGGTGGAACAACTCTTTTGTCTTAGCATCGCACTGTCACTTCTCAAGTAGTGTGTGATTCCATTAAAAACATTTACATTCAGCCCCAACACGTTCGCTCAACACAGCACAAATCTGGTCACTGAGCCAGAGCGAGGTCTTCGATCCTGCTCACACCAGTCTTTGGAAGGCAGCAATGTGCCTCTTGAAATTATGCAGCGAATCTTGACTGTGTTGATAAGCCGCGAGATCAGCGGGAGATGAATCGAAGTCAACAGTACGCTCCGTGGCTGTGTGAATATAGCAGAAAGCAAATGCGGCTGAGGCAATGAAAGAATTATCGCAAACGCATAAATCCATTTCAGTGTTCTCAGGAATTGTACAAAAAGAAAAGAGATAGGGCGCCCGGATAGCTCAGTTGGTAGTGCGGGTGCCCATATAGAGGTTATAATCTTAAAAAAATAAAAGAGAGAGATATTAAGTTTGGTGGCATTTAATGTAACTTCAAAAGATTTAACGCTGTGTAGTCCTGTAAATCCAAAGCAAGGCTTATTTCTACCTGCAGCAGGAGACCTTGGATAAGACTGGAACATCATTTTTTTTGCAGAGCAGTGAATGCAGAGTGCACACTTCTAATTCATCCAATATATTAGGTAGTCTTTGCCCACTTCCCAGAGTAAATCACATCCCTACTCCAAGTTTATTCCCTCTTTCACTGTGTCAGTCATAATTGACTGTTTTCTACTTTTTAAAAACACATTATCCTCTTCAGTGCAGCATCATTTGCTTTGGAGACATGAGAGTGTACAGTGAAGGCTAAAAGCGTGAAAATACGCATTAGTGTTGTCAAGCCTGTATTACTTCAGAAAAGGTGTGTATCTTTATGAGGCCAGATGCCAGGATGAAGTGAGGGGGCAATTTTCCATACAATAAAATTCATTATTCGACACTCACAGCAACAGCTTGACCACAACACTGTAAGATGAAAAAATGTGAAAAGTCCTCCAAACCATACCATGATCAAGGTTATAATCGTCAACGAAAACAAACAAAATAACGAAAACTAGGTGGGGAAAAAACATTGTCGTTAACTGAAATAAAAATAAAAACGAGGCATTACAAAAAAACGATAACTAACTAAAACTGTAATGTCTGTTTGCAAAACTAACTTAAATAAAATCATACAGTAAATGTCCTTAGTTTTCGTCTTTGTCAGTGTCTTTCATAGAGCAAATAATGTTACATCTTGTTGACATTTCCTATGCCATAGACATATATACAGTTTCTGATTGGGAACCCAGACATTCCCACATTCCATGGCAAATTGAACACAGCATAGTCCATGGCGTCATGGCGGTACCGAAAGTCTGAAGAAAAGCGTGCTATTTGATTATGACTCATGTGTGTCAGATAAAAGCAAGTGCCTTGGAAGGTGGTAACGAGGTCAGTCCCACAGTGCACTCCAGGGTGCAGAAAGGCACTTTTCAGTCACGCTGATACAATTCCATGTATAAAGATATACTTGCAATGGAAGGTGGTAAAATGTATTAAAGAAAAAAAATCCCACGGAACACAAGGAGTCTAACCTAGCTTACCTTAAACCTACATTGTGTAATGTGTGAGTTGATTCTTAGCCAAAACCCCTTTGTTCATTCACAAATATGTGCTCATTCATGTGTAATTACTTCCACCAACTAATCAAAGTATTCTCGTGAGCGTAGAATCTGACTTTCAGAATCATTCAGAATACATACGATTGAGTCGCTCGAATGATGGCCGCCATGTTGCGCCTCCATCTTTAAAATACATTAGCCAAAGAGGGACGTCTCACGCTTTTACACTCAGTGGCACCGTGACGAATGCCAGGGGGAGATTACTTGCCAGGGAAGCGAAAAAGAGAATTAAAACGACAACGCGACAAGACCAGAGTTAATATTGGAGTGGCTAGAACAGCTGCGTGGAAACAATGGAGATACTGAGGCCGGCTACACACTGGCTGTGTGGCGTGAGCGTGTCAGCTGCGTGGCGTGTCCGCTTTTATTTCGGCTCCCATGTTAACAGATTAGAGCTTACACACTGCCTGAGAATGGGAAGGGATAGAAAGTAATATTCAGTTGGTTGTCATATACAATTTCACCGTTAGATGGGAAAAATTCACAATGTAGCTTTAACAAAGTAAAGGAGAACGCAAAGCCCCCTTTGCATGTATGAGTACAAAAAAAGACTGTCTGGGTTTGGGTTAAAATCAGCACATCTATTACATTACCTCACTTCTGGTTATGCATATGACACAAAAGGTGACGTTCCGTTATTCTGTTGTTCCCTAAAGGAAAAAAAAAATTCTGTTTAGTTTATTTTCAAACGGGACACGGCAACAGTTCACTTTTTTTGATCACATCATTAAATGGCGTGGGCTACAGCGGTTCTAGTGTTAACCTGAGAGGGGAAAAAATACACCGGACGGGGCTAAGCCCCCTTTAAGACCCCTGGTGAGCTGGCCCTGTCTTTCCTTTATCTTTCGGAAAACATGGTGACACTGTTTGAAAGATGCAGGAGAGGAAGCTCGCTCCAGTGAAGCAGGCCCGTGGGAACTGAGAATAATCGCTTTGACTTGTGAACTAAAGTGCCTTACCCTCCCTGTTGTGCGCTGTATTGTTTGTGTATGAAAAGTACATTTCTCTCCTGCTGGATAGAGTCGTAATCTGTGCCATGTCGAGTCCTACTGAAACATTCCCCCGCTCCCAATGGGTTCATTCAGTGACAGGTGAATAAAGAGAGAGACAGGCAAGTTTTGAAACAACTGCAACAGAGGGAAGGCCATTTCCACTGCAGTAATTTATATTCACCAGAGCTTGCATTGCCGCCAGGTGTGAAGTTTTCTGTGGGCTACATTTGTAGGAACGGTAACGAGGTCAGCCCCATAGTGCACTCCAAGGTGCAGAAAGGTACTTTTCAGTCATGTTGATACAATTCCACCTATAAAGATATACATGCCCTCGAATGGCCGCCAAAGAGCGGTTCCGAGTGACCTGCGGGCAGGTGATAAAAGATAGTAGAGAGCACAGCTGGTTTTGCCAGAGGCATCAAGGGGAACGCTATTTTTCTTTCTTTTTTTTGCGGCAAAAACATTTATATCCATTCGAATAACTCTGAACCATTAAAGGAAAAGAAGGGAAGTTTGGGATGCCGCCCTGTGGCTGTGACAAAGGGGATGAAGTTGGATCGGAGGTGATAGGCAGTGCATGCTTGGATTGCTTTTGCCAGACGAGTTAGAGTTCACTTGAATGGACAAATTGTTCACACCTGAGGCTGTGAGCTGCATAGATATAAGATCATGTAATAATGCAATTAGAGTAATGAAATGAGCGTTTCAAAATAATTATAATTCAAAAATAAATTCATAATTTTACATTAGTGGACTCGATTTAATTAAATGGTTTCATCTGGGAATGGAAAAAACCCTTAATTCCTCATTCCTCATTACACAAAATGAGAACGTGGTCTTAAAAACAAAAGTTCACAGTTTTGATTTTTTGTAAAGTAGCGTAGTAACATATTTAGCATGTATCTGCTCTATATAATGACTAAATAGTCTGACTAAACTTGACTTGGACTTGTCCTTAAAACAAGGGGGCTGTCTCTGCCGTAGAATGGAGCAAACGTTTTTGAAATTGGTGCTACATGGCCAGAGAAAACCCCCCCAAAAAGTTGTGGTATTCTCTTCTGTTCGAAAGGTAGAAAACCTACAACTACCAGAATGCACTGCGCCGCACAGGGCCAATAAGCGCTCCCTGTAGTGGCTCAGTTTATGCGAGCATAAACAGAATCAATATGGTAACAAATGATCTTATCTTACAGTTAAACGCTAAACTGAAATATGTGTCTGAAAACATTTGAGGCAAGAAATAGATGATACAGTAACATAATCTCAGGTTATATTTGATCAGTGGATGTTTTTCAGCCGCCGTTTTTTTTTGCAATACAGGGAACAGGATGGCGCCTGCTTCCTGTTCAATCTCTTGGGTGCACTAAATTTATGTTTCTGAAAGGATTCAAGGCAGGGAATAGGTAATCCGCTTCCATGGTCTTTGTGTCTGTATGCAGAAGTACGGTCTGTTGTTATAGCACCAGCCCTAGAGACAGCAAAAAAAACTCCAAGTTACGTGTGTTTCTGCTGGCCTGGTAAGATGGAGGGAAGTTTACCATAGTTCATTTACACATACTACCAACATTATCATGATACAAAGCTGATCGAAAATCAGCAAAGTAAGGACTTGAGTCCTTACTTTCTATTCCAACATCTTGGATTTGACTTGGACTTGCCCCAACAGACTTAAACTCCTGATTTGTGTCAGTCATTAAAGTGACTATATGTAACTTTTTAATGTTTCTGAAACTGTGTAATATTTCATCTGAAGATCATAAATGACCTGTAACAGCAAACGAGGCTAACAGTGAAAAGAGCACTAGTTTTATATAGTTTTTATTAGTGCCTTTGGTCCAATTTTCCCCGCAAAGTCCCAGAGTGATTTCCGGCAGGTAGACGGCGGTACAGTAACACATTCTGACGGGTCACAGATTTCGGTGTAACACCGGTAAAGCCTGTGTCAGTGTATCCAGCCAGGTAGAATGTAGCAGGAGATTTCTTAATATAGGCCTATTTGTATTTTCATGTTATTTTGGAAGTTATCTGCTGTAATTATGGCTGATACTAGGGCAGGACCATCACAGGAAAGAAGGAAATTAAACAAAGAAGAACTAAAAGTTAAAAGGGAAAGTGAAGAAAAGTCACAGCTCAGTCGGGCTTTCAACAGATGGAGATAATTACGGGATTGGAAATCATTCAAAACCGACTGCGAAATTGGCCCGCCGGTGTGTAATATGTTTATTTCATTCATAAGATAACTTTAGATTGCGCGATGTGGTTGTACGTCAGTAGCCGACATTAAGCGCAGACGTTGTATTCCTTTTAGTCCGTGTTTGTGATGGCCTACTATTTCCTTTTCTCTTGTCCCCCTGTACTTGTGTTAAGCCTCCTTGTGTTTCATGAAATGTGCTATATTAATCTAAGTTAGTACTACGTTGGTTGCTACAGCAACAACAAATAGCCAATTTAAGAAACTGAAAATTGTTGATTTTAAGAAGACCCAAGGGCTGAAACATCCTCAGAATAAATAGAGATATGCACATAGAGCCAGAGTGTAAGAAACTGGCATAATAAATATACATAAACCACCTGACGAGCAGGTACATGTGTTTTTAATATACAGTTTTATTTTCCAAAAGGACACTTTTGCATTCATTTTTCTCACAGCATGTTTCCTATGAATGTATCCGTGCTGGGCACACAGCTAATGCCCAGTCTGAAAAACACATGTATTTACAACTCAAGGCCCAGCCTCCACCCCCTCTGTCATCTAATGCTCATCTCTACATATTCAAAACTAAAGTCTCTTTATTGGGATATATTTCCTCACCACTTCCTCCAGGGAACAGTTTTGTATGGATTGTATGTTAATAAATGCTGTTTGTCTTCCCTCACGCAACAAAAAGAGGCTGGGAGTGAGAGCATAATAGTGCATGCACCCATTCTTTTATTCATAATGCACATACAGGGAGGATGCTTGCTGGTGGATTAGACAGTACTCTGCGCTCTCCTGCAGCTATCTGACACTGCCAAAAAACGTGCTGTTTTTCTGAGTCTATCATTCGATAGGGAGATCCAGGCATGCCTTCTTCACAATAGCAAGCCTGAATTGGACTGTTGATTGTAGTCTGTAGACTGGTATTGCCTGTCAGAGACTCTGATAGGCTTTGATTCAATCAATCAATCAATCTAATTTATTTATAAAGCACTTTAAAAGCAACCAACATTGCACAAGGTGCTGTACAGGACAAGGTAGAAATCATTTAAAACATGAAACAGTATCACAGTAAAAATGTTTGCACAAAAATGTCAGCCTCAGCTGGGAAATGCCAAGGAAAAAAGGTGGGTTTTAAGAAGAGATTTAAAATGAGACAGTGAAGAAGCCTGTCTAATAGGCAGAGGTAGCTCATTCGATATTTTTGGAGCTGCCACAGCAAAAGCACAATCCTCTTTAAGTTTCCGCTTTGTTTTAGGGACACTCAGGTGCAGTTGTTCAGCTGACCTGAGTGAGCGGGTCGGAGTGTAGGGGTGAAGCAACTCGGACAGGTAGGATGGGGCAAGACCAATTAAGGATTTAAACACAAGTAAATTAATTTTAAAATGGATCCTTAAATATACGGGCAGCCAGTGGAGTGAAGCTAAAACAAGGGTAATGTTCTCATATTTACACGCTCCAGTTAAGAGACGTGCCACAGCGTTTTGCACCATCTGAAGATGAGCAACTGATGCACACTTTATTTTGGCTAACTGCCGTAATTGGAAAATGCCTGCTTTAACCACTGGCCCAATCTGTTTGTCAATCCCTAAATTGGTAACGGTTGGCTTGACATATTGAGCCAAGGGACCCAGGTCAACAAAAGGGGTCCCAATGTGGACACCAAAAACCATCACTTCCGATTTTTGTTTCATTAAAACTTAAAAAGTTAGAAGCCATCCAGGCCTTTATGTCATCCAGGCATTCGAGCAGTGGTCTGAGAGAGTTGCTCTTTTTAAGTGTCACAGGAGCAGATAGAGAGAGAAAAGAAGAGGGCCTAAAACAGAGCCCTGTGGGACCCCACATGAGAAAGGAGCAGAGGAGGACACCGAGTCACCACAGCTGACACAGAAAGTGCGACCTTCCAAATAGGACCTGAACCAGCTCAGAGCTACACCCTTGATTCCCACCCACTGCTCCAAACGAGAAATCAGGATTTCATAGATCAATTTGTTAGATCAAGAAGCACCAAAACAACACAGTCACCGGAGTCAGTAGCTAGAAATATATCATTAAATGCCCTTAAAAGAGCAGTTTCAGTGCTGTGCAGAGTTTTAAAACTGGATTGGAAGACTTCAAGAATGTTGTGTTCTTCCAAAAAGGCCATTAGTTGACTGTAAACCAACTTTTCAAGTATTTTAGATATGAAAGGTAGTTTAGATATTGGCCTGAAATTGACTAAATCTGCAGGATTTTTTAATTAAAGGTTGGACTACTGCATGTTTAAAATTTCCAAGGACCACACCCGAGGAAAGGCTACTATTAACAAATGCAAGAACAGATGAACATATAGTAGGGAAAACTTCCTTAAAAAGTCGAGAACCTGAAGGCTTCAAGTGGCCAACAATCTTCTGTAGTGCAGACTGAGGAACAGGTTCCAGCTTTCCAAAGACAGCGGAACAGACAACAGAAATGGAGTAATCATAAGTAGAAGGTGTCATTTTAGCCCTAATAGAAGTGACCATCTCAGTGAAAAAGTGAAGAAATTGTTCACACACAGCATGAGTGGCGTCAACACAGGCAATTTGCTGGCCATTAAGAACAGAGTCAACAGTTTTAAACAACATACAAGGGTTGTTAGAGTTAGACAGAATAATTTCAGATAAATATTGCCTTTTTGCGTCTTTCAAAGTTGTCTGATAATGACGCCAGCAATCTTGTACTATTTGAAACGACACATGCAGTTTGTCCATCTTCCATTTGTGCTCAGCTTTACGCCACTCACGTCTTACAGCACGAACTGGGTCATTTAGCCAGGGCTCCGCTTTTGCTTTAGGCTGCCTACTCTTCAATGGAGCTACCCTGTCTATAACCATTTGACAAGTGGAGTTAAGCCATAAGCTGAGCTCTTCTGGATCATCACAAATAGAGTCTAGTATGGCACTATTCTAACTGAAGACAGAGAACTGAACAGCAGTGGAAGGGTTATTTATCCGACAGCACCTAGCACCAGCAGAGGGTTAACATTTTGCGCAACAAAAAAAAACAGCATAAACACACACACACATTGATTGAATGCTATGGCCAAAAAAAAAACACAATTACATACTATGGCAAACTCAGCAGGGAATCAGAAACAGGACAGACAAGGCTGAGGATATTTCTTGTTGAGCACCAGCCCCATCTTCTGTCTGTACCAGGCAAAGGCACTGCTATTTATCTTCATCACATGAATACCAACAGAACTGTCTGCGAGTGAATCAGGAAAAATGAGTGTTACTTTGGTGTCAGTTCGGATTGCATGTTTCATTCAGGCTCTCTAACAGAAATGTGAATCATATGTTTGCAGGCGTTTGTGTGAATAGAGAAAAATCTGCCTGACGCGAGCTTCTGTCAGTCTCAGAATTAATGTAGCATTACCTGAACGTGCTGCCGCATGATTTGCTCTGTTGATTTTGTTGATATCAAGATTTGCAGTGCAGACTGCTCCAGTCTCAGCAATTTGAATGATTACTTCAGAGTTAAGCCAGGGCTGCACGTGGCATGAGGACTCGCCAGTGATTGGTTGGAATTCCTGAGCCTACACTGGAATGCTCACATTGTAACTCTACGGAGAGGACTTATTTATTCAAATTGGATTGTGATTTAAAAACAAAATGATATATTTATAGCATTTTATTGTATATAAATATGTTTGTCAGCATTTTTATCTCACTATCTTATATCTGTAAAACCCTTTAATAAAGATGCGTTTGAAAGGACACTTATTATAATAATGCAGGTTGGGCAATTTAAAACTTTATTGAGCTGATAAGACAGTATAAATGTAAATTTGGGAACTAATGCACACAAGCAATTTTCAATCTCAGTTTAATTTAATTTAAATTGTCAGTAGTTATCTCAGAACACTTTACAGATAGAGTAGGTCTAGACCACATTCTATAATTTACAAAGACCCAATAATTGCCCCCACAAGCAAGCATTTGGTGCAATAGTGGCGATGACAAACCTTTTTACAGGCAGAAATTTCAGACAGACCCTGACTCTTGGTGGGCGGCCATCTGCCGGAGACACAGATACAGATATACAGAAATATGATTCATAATAATTATAGCAGTTGGTATGATGAACAGTGGCAATTATAGTACCGATAAAGATAATAGAACTATGACTAGAACTAATTGTAGTAGCAGTGCAGGGCGTAGCAGGGCATCGAGCAGGACCAGGGCAGCACCTGAAACCACGATCCAGGTGCCACCCCAATCCAAGGAAATCTGTGAGGCGAGGAAACATAAGGACTCCGGGGAATAAGCTAGTAACAAGTTAGTAACAAGCATTACTGGGACATGAATGTACCCAGATGAAAAGAGAGAGGAGACCAGTGTTTCAAAGGAAGTCCCCCCGGCAGTCTCAAACTATAGCAGCATTATTAAGAGCTGGTCCAAGGCAAACCTGAGCCAGTTCTATAATGGTTGGTAGATGAATCTGATGACTATAAGGAGAAGCAGAGTTAAGGAGGGGTGTGCCATGTCTTTTGATACACACCCTCCCCCGCCGGTCTACGCGTTCTCTGCCACTCCTCACTCCCTAACTATAAGCTTTATTAAAGAGGAGAGTTTTAAGCTTACTCTTAGATGTGGGGATAGTGTCTGCCTCTCGTACCCAGACTGGGATCTGGTTCCACAGGAGAGGAGCCTGATAGCTGAAGGCTCTGGCTCCCATTCTACTTTTAGAAACTCTAGGAACCACAAGTAACTCTGCATTCGCAGTGTTCTAGTGGGACAATAAGGTACGATGAGCTCTTCAAGATATGATGGGGCTTGACCATTTAGAGCTTTGTAGGTCAGGAGAAGGATTTTAAATTCAATCCTGGATTTTACAGGAAGCCAATGCAGAGAAGCTAATACAGGAGAAATATGATCTCTTTTCTTAGTTTTTTAGGTCAATACACATACTGCAGCATTCTGGATCAGCTGGAGAGTCTTAAGGGACTTGTTTGAGCAACCTTATTTCATACTAATGTTTAATAATGTTTGTTTGTTTATGTAAGCACCTTTCACCAAGGCAAATTCCACAGGTGCATGCTGGTCCTACTGTATATCTGCTGCCTATATACACTCAGGAGCCACTCAAAACAAATAATGGCTAAAACATCAAACAAAGTAATAAATAGCTCCTACACTTATCATTAATATTAGTTGCATTAGCAATTATATTATTGTTGGAATTATTAAATTGATTGTAATAAGGGAGGGTTCAGGAGCAGAACTAGCAGTTTCACGTATTTTCCACTTCCAGTGTCAGCCAAAAATCTCTACGTAAATGATTTGGAAATAAGTGGAATCTTTTTTTCCAGGTCTTTTACCAGAATGAGTTTCCACATTCTACAGTGAACGACAGAGAATGAATGTGAATGTGAACGTGTTTTGATGGATGTGTGCTGCAGTGTGAGTGTGATAAGCTGAATACTAGACGTACTCCCATTACTTTCCACTCGCTAAATTAACTGCTTGTTCATGTGAGGAGCCAACGCGTGGATGATCAGCGTATGGTTATGGAGATGTATGGAGGCTTGACACTGTATGAGGCATTCGAAAGTTTGTAACACTTAAGACTCCCATCATGCATCATCACGGTGAATAGATGCCAAACTCTTGAGTTCTCTTAAACTACCAGCTACTTTTCAACTGAAAGAAACTACTGCAGGCCCAGCTAGTGAAGTTCAATGACGTAGAGACTATTAGCATCCATCAAGCCTGGGACTAGCTCACGCATCATCAAAGCTTTCTGTACATAGTGTCTGCCAGACTCTTTCTTCTCTCTCTCTCTCTCTCTCTCTCTCTCTCTCTCTCTCTCTCTCTCTCTCTCTCTCTCTGGGATCTAGGGAACTTTTCATATTTAATGATTGGCAGTAAAACGACTCTCTTTTATGTAAGCCTTTCTTTGTCTTATTGTCAGTGTTGTTGCATTTCAATAATCATACGGTTATTCAAATTCAAACATATAATTTCAATTGTAATCACAACCCCCCCCAAAAAAAACAAAAAAAGAATCAAATTAATTTTAGTGCGCTCTTTTTTTTTCCAAATGTGGAGACCACTTATGATGTCCACATTAATTGAGAACAACCACTCAGTTTATCTACCCTCTGCCAGCATAGCACTTAATCCCAGTTTCAGCATCAGCTAATCAAACCCTGTGGATCCACCTTCAGCTTCATCCAGTGGCCTGTTAGCTCACCGTACTCTTCCTTGAGCTCAAAGCCTCTGCTTGTCGAAACATATTGCTTTTTTAACAAGCTGTGCTGTGCAGCTTAACATACAGCTAGTTCATACAGAGTTCAGTAGGCACTGGGTGGCAACAGACTGTGATGGTATCTGTATAATATACAACTCAAGTGGTCGATTTGTAGAGACATTGACAATTACATTTGAGCAGACTTGCCTATGAATACTTTATGTCCCCTGATTGTTCCAGACATTGGTTGAAATGCCCGTGTTTGTATGGCAGTCAGCACATATTTATCAAGCACTTTGTGGCTGTTAAAGTCACATTGAAAACCATCCAGCAGTGGTTGGTATGGTGAGAGAACAAATGCACTCTCATTTCCTCCTATTTGAGTATCATTTGATAAAAATTAAAAGTGGCCAGCTGTTTTAGTAAATTACTAAATGGACTTTAGGCTAAGAGCCACAGACAGGGTAGGCAAGTCAGAAAGCAATGAGAGACGGACTAAGACATTGTAGTTTTAGATCTTATCGTATTCTTTGCCAGAATTTGATGACAGTTAATTAGACAGAGAACGATTCCAGCCTCATCCTTTAACAACAAAGTAAATGCATTGTGTCCACACACCGCTACTAGGGTAATTACACTTGATTAGAAATGTATCCAGGAAGCATATGCAGCCGTCAGGCAGGCGGCGCTGAGCTTGGCCAGTGCTGTAGCAACATCATCAAAAAGGATTGCCAGGCTATTTGTGGATAGGGAAGCAGCCAGACGATGTGTTTACTGTCAATCTGAAGGAGTAGTGTGTCCAGTTCAGTAAGCCTTAGGATGCTCTAAAGGTTGTTTCAGAAGCACTTCCACCTTAACAGGAAGACAATGCTGGAGAAGATCTGTACTTTCTGTCATGAAACACACATATATACACACACACACACACACACACACACTGGCACAAAGGAGGAGCTGCTTAAGATTAAAAACAAAAATATCTCTACTGGGCTTAATAGTTGGACTCCAGTCTGCTATACTGTATGAAGAAATAGAATAGTCATCTCCGAGAGTTATCCATCCCACAGAACACTCTATTGTCTGTACTGGTTAGTGTGTATGCTGAATATGAATAGCATTACTGCATAGGCTGCAGTTTTGAAATTGTATGCTGGCAGATCTTAAAGGTGCAATATGTAATACATTTACTGTATTAAATAAAGAATGACCCCAATGCATCATCAGATATTAAGGAAACATGCTAAGTTGAAATACTATCTTTTCTGACAACAATGCCAGTATTTTCTTCTTTTGAAATTTCAGTTCCGTAACGGAATTTCTTTTGGCCTGTGTGTTGTTATCAACTGCCCAGTTTGACAGCCAGGCCGGGTTGCCAGATATACCTGTAAAAATGTAAACCCAGCGCGCTACAGCTGTAGTACAGCCATGAGAATTAGCCAGAGTTGGCTAATTTCCTCCTGAACTGGTAAGCATTATCTTCAGGCTAAGAAGGGGGGGCTGTAAACCGGAAAGAGAGGACCATGAGTTTGCGGTTCCTACCGTAATTGTGTCAGTCAGTGTGGTACAGAGCTCTGCGTGAGCCATCATCTAACGTTAGCTACTCCGCTGTGCTGTGGAGTAATGTCTGGCTATGTGAGTCTAGCATCTAATGTTAGCTACTCTGGTGTGCTGTGGAGTAATGTCTGGCTATGTGAGACTAGCATCTACCGTTAGCTACTCCGCTGTGCTGTGGAGTAATGTCTGGCTATGTGAGACTAGCATCTACCGTTAGCTACTCCGCTGTGCTGTGGAGTAATGTCTGGCTATGTGAGACTAGCATCTAACGTTAGCTACTCTGGTGTGCTGTGGAGTAATGTCTGGCTATGTGAGACTAGCATCTAACGTTAGCTACTCTGGTGTGCTGTGGAGTAATGTCTGGCTATGTGAGACTAGCATCTAACAACATTGTTGTGGATGCTGCGGTCTCAGCCTGGCAACCTCCGTGAACTTCGAGTCTGGGGAGGAGGGGGCGGGGGAGAGGACTCTCTCCAGTATTTAGAATTTGGTCTGCAGCTAGCTGTCAGGATTACATATTGCACCTTTAAAAGAGGTTTATGTCTCAGCTCAGTTTAACCATTTGTTTGAGTAAGAGTCCAGACCATCCTCATCCAAAAAAACACTATAAAGGTTGATTGTGCAAGCAGCTTATAACGACTCATATTTATGTTTGTTGTTAGATGGTGATCTTTAGTAGCCGTAGTAATTATTGCGAGAGCAAACGAGGAAGTAAGGTGACAAATTAAAAGAGCAGCATTGCCAACATAACGACTTGTCGCTAAATTTAGCGACTTTTCCAACCCCCTAAGCAACTTTTTTTTCACAAAAGCGACTAGCAACAAATCTGACGCCAGTATTTCGCAAAGTATTTCTCTCTTGTGGCCGCCAAAACTGTCACCTCTCTCTTCTGTTCTGTGAATGAAGAGCAGCCCCCCTGAAGTTTTCCTAAACCTAAGTCATTTTTTTGTTGTTGCTTAAACTAATTGAGTTTTACAACGTTAACTATGTGTCCAAAATTGTGACTATTACGTTAAATAGAACGGTCACGTGTTAAAAAACGGCCAGCATGCGGCCTAGTGTGACGTGTTGAAGGGTCAGCAGGAGTCAGTAGTGTGGGTCAGGTGACCCCTGAATAAAAATATATATCATAAATCAGTAATCAGAGCGTCCTTGTAACAGAGAGAATTCTATCAATTCCCTTCCCTGTATAAATAAAGGTTTCAATCAAAATTCACATAAGATTCTTGACCATTATGTGGTTAGCTCGGTCACAGTGTGAATTAGTTTCTACCTACACATGTATTTCCTTTAAAGCTGTGGTAGGCAATTTCTTTTTTTTGCATCATTGGGCAAAATTTTCATAATAATCTTTAGCATATTGTAATTTAAAGTTGCTATTTGTAACTTTCAGTTTGTGTTGATTCTAGTGGCCGCTTTGGACAATAGCGGTGACAATAGTAGGCCAACCCAAACATAGACTGAAAAGAAATAAAAATCAGGCGCTAAATGCAAGTGGGACGATATTTAATGTCGGCAACTGACACAAAACTACTAGTTTTCTACTTGTACTTTTCTGTACAGAAACTAGAGATGCACCGATAGACCGGCCGGTGACCAGAATTGGCCGGTTTTCACGTGCTCGGGCCACGACTGGCGACCGGCAGGTCAGTCTGACATATGCCGATTTCATGCCGGTCAACGCTATAATTAACTGACAACATAAGTGATATGAGTCACAGTTCTCAAGGACGCACATACACACGGACGCCACAGTACGGACGCCACAGTACGGTCTCTCTTTCATATCTCTCAACTTTTCCGCCGTGTGTGGCGTGTACCCGCTCGTGTGTTGGCGCACATGTAGGGAACCTCGTGAGTTAACTTGCAGCATGTCAGCTGTTAGGGAATTCTTCAGCGTGTGTGCAGAAGATAACAAGTTTGCAATATGCAACACCTGGAAGGAGATAGTAGGGCGTGGAGGGACAACACCAAAAACCAAAATCACATTTTATTGGTTGGATATTGGACGTGAAAAGAAGGAAATGGTTCTGACATTGCTCTTTAGAAGTGTGTGAATTTCCCACACCAGGAGTAATTTATAAAGTTTTATTTTATATTGATCCATTATCTGTTCAAAAAATGTCCTATGTTCTGTGCAAAATGTTCTATTAAAGAAAAGATATTTGTATGTGCTGTGAGGTGGTTAGAAAAATTGAAAACGGAATCGGCTAAAATCGGTATCGGCTGGCCTAATTCAAAGAAAATCGGAAATCGGAATTGGCCTAGAAAGTTGTAATCAGTGCATCTCTAACAGAAACAATTTCTAAGTGAAATAAACTAGACATTGTAAGGAATGATTTATTAGACCCAACTACTAAAACCCCTTAATCATAGTTGTTTAATTTTTTAACTCACCGGCTGATTGATTTGATGGAGTTGCAGTGAAAGCTGTAGTTTCTTAGCTTCCAGCACAGGGTTGGCCCTGAAAGATGCGTGCAAGCTTTACCCTGACATAATAGGATGCTCCTGTTTTATATATTGTCCATATTTGGACTCCAATGCAATTCATCATAAGCGTAGGAAATCTTGCTAATAGTTTGCTAATTATTTTGGAAATGATTACCAGGGAACAAGAGAATACTGCTGTACACTTAAGTTCCATCTTTCTCTTCGATTCTTCTAAGGTCAGACAAGCATCAGACAAAGTATAGGTATTATTCTATTTTACTAATTAGCATCCTACATTTTTGAATGCTTGTTAAAGTTCTGTTCAACGCCAGTGTTATCAGTGAAACAGCATTCACAGCAGCTGAAAATTAATGTAATAATTAAAAGACCGCATCACCAGTATGTGCATCCCACACACATGGTATATACTGTACATGTATTGTGGGTCTTTTTAGTTTGAAGTCCACAAATCAAAAAAGGAGAGCAATGGAAGGAACAGCCCTAGTGCTTTCAGACTTTGCATCCACTCTCTAAATCTCAAATTCTGAGCATGATCCACAGGCACCAAATGGCCTCACCACCACGTCGGCCCTGAAGCAGAACCCTCCCACATTAGATTGCCTCTCCCCTATCCCTGAAAGCACCCATTCACTTCAAGTCCCATTCATTAGAGCACATCATACCACCCAAGAGCCAGCCAGCCAGGTCTCTGAAAGGCCAAGGGAGCCATCCTGAGCATCCCCTTATTCACTTATTAGAACAAGACCTTACTCGGCAAAGGAGCAGAGCGAGGGAGGGAGCAAAATCCATTGCTCTTCCTCACCTAATCTTCATTAGGATTTCACCCCCTCTCCCCCCCACACACACACGCCCACATCATGACTATCTGCGTGTGGTGTTGGGCCGGGGGATTAAAACCTCTGAGTGCACCTTTAGAAAATAGGAATTGGAATTAAGTGAGGTTCAGTATTATCAGCCTACGTACATGCCATAGGTGGCTGCGAGTCTGTCAGCCCTGAGGTGAACGACTTAATACCAGCCTCATTAAGAGCATAGTCCATTACTGATAAGGGTCCCCCTTGAGACGTGCTAATTAAAAGCAAAGGGGGGTGTCAGAGTGGGCGAATTGGACACATTTAGTGAAACTTGAAGTTTTCGTAGCAAAACAAAAGCCTGGCTAATCTGGCTTCCTCTTGTGTGAGATTCTGTGTCTGCCCTGACGTACCTACCAGGGTGATTCAGGTATTTATTACTGCAGGCCATATTAAGACTTGAAAAGGGCACAATGATTTGCACAATGATCCTGCCAAATTAGATTTGTCTATGTGTGTGTATCAAAGGCATGTGTGTGTGTGTATGTGTGTGTGAATGTACATTTTAAAACTGAAACTGAATGTAGTCGCCCACTTGGTGGCAGAAGAGCTCTACTGTTGGGAAAAAAAAAACATCTCTTTGCTGCTCTCTCCCTGTGCAGAAAAAAAAGACTTCTGCTTGGAGAAGTAAGAAGACAGAAAATCAGTCGTAGATGTCATGAGTATCACACTGGTTCTGGGCAGATTGACATACCAACTCTGCTGTTTTCAAATAAGTTGATGAGGTATTGCGGAGGAAGACAAATACAGGTTCCTGTTGGGATTCAGAGAGGTATTCAGTCTATTGGGGGAGCTGGTATCTGGACCATTGTGAATATTAGTTCTTGAATTAATCCTGAAGGTACTTGAAGTGGAGAGGTAATGGCTATAGCTACTTATATTGTTACCTTTGAAATGAGTCTAATGGCAAATACATTTAGAAGGCCATAACACTGCAGCTACAGCGTGACTGCAGCAATGGTGCTCAGCAAGGTTAAACGTATTCCTCTATTACTGGAAACCACAAGTAATCTGTGTCATATGCTAAAAGCATTTTGGCAAGGGGAAATTGTTGAGCTTATACAAACCATGTCACCCATCAAAATGCCACATCTCCTCCTAGCGTCATATTGTTGCACTTCAAAGTTATTCTTTGAAAAAAGTCCTACCTCAGTGGATTTTATGTTGGAGGGATACAGTGTTCGAGAAATGACTTTCATCCTTGAAAAGGGGAAGAATAAGTGACTGTCAGATAACATTATGCGTGGTGGTCCACGTGCAGAAACAAACATGCATGCCTTATAGAATGACTCGAGCAAGCAGAAAATAAATTTCCTGCTCCATGCACTCCGGTTGTCTCTGGTTTCATCCCTATCCATTTCAATGCCGTTGCTAATGCTGTCATTGATAGTGAGGGCAAGGTCTGTTCATACACAAACCATTTCTCCTCTGGGAAGAATTGATTTAATGACAACATCCAGTAGCTGCAATCGATGGGGCAGAGGGAAAGGTACATTATGAGGAAAGGAAGACGGATAATGGAGGATCACAGAGCCAATTCCATCATTCTAACTAGCATCCTTGAACACTCCTCCCCTCCTTATTCCAAAAGTAGCCAGTGGAACAGACCAGTGTCTGAACCACAGAGTGTATATAAAGATGGACGAAGCATCTCTACTTCTCTAAGTGAAGACAAAATATCCCAGATACGGGCACCGCCATCTTGTAATTCTGGAGCCAGAGTCTGATGCAGTAGTGATCGGGTGGTGGGGCAGCAGTATCCAAGTCCCACCCATACACCCGCCCGAGTCAATCTCAGCTGTCAATCATGACGTTTTTTATAGCATCAAATAACTACTAAAAACCAACCTGATCAGAAAATTGAACATGTGAACAAACATCAGCGTAATAAGAACTACCTCAAATGACAGAAACCAGCTTTTGGAAAAGATTTATTTGACGTGCACTTTTATTTTTTCGTTTGGTCCATGTCCCATCCCCTAACATGGAGGGGGCGGGGCTTATGACCTATATACCGCAGCCAGCCACCAGGGAGCAATCCAAATCTTTTGTCTTCACTTAGACAGTCTATGCATCAAGCCCTGGTCTGAACATGGCTCATTGTTTTCCCCGAGTAAATTATTGCTACACCCCTTTAGTTTTGACCACCCACTTGCTCCCTGCCAACCAGCAGAGTCACATCTGGGATCACAGTAGCATGCACACTAGATGATGATCATTTTCGTTTACAACCCCTCTGGTTTACCCCATGTGGCTCCTCAGCTAACTGCTGTAACTGTAACTGTAGCTGTGGATAATAAGAGATAAGACATGCTGTTGTTTTGGCCTCTTCTCCATTTTATAATCAAGCACACACACACACACACACACACACACACACACACACACACACAAACACACACACACACACACACACACACTTTAAAGTGTTCTCAACTTTAGAAATGTAGTCTCTCTGTCTTGTATCTCAGGACCACATCCACTCTAAGCACATTTGATGAGCCGTCTCATCAAACTGCAGTGTTCTCACGGTGTAAAGATGCATCGTGGGTCCCACACCCACCTTGACATTGTTTATGAGATACAAAGAGCTTCAGCTGCTTTCATGATAATGAATGTCAATCTGCAGGGCATAGATTCTTTTTTTCACTTGTCCCAGATATTATGACTTCTGTTTTTTGCATCATTTATGATGTTGCGTATTTATATAAACGTTTGTTTCACTTCTGTATCCTCAGCTCATTCATGGGGGGACATATACTGCTTGTACTGGGCAGTTTGATGGAAAGCTAGAGTTAGTGACACAAGCAAGGGCGTGGGTAAAATAAAATCCTTTCAAATAATAAATAAAAGCCAGGCCATTACACAATTGATAGAGATGTACAATATGTGAAAAACATTTTTACAAGTCAAAGTCTGACATATATATATATATATATATATATATATATATATATATATATATATATATATATATATATATATATATACGACGTTCCACTTCCAGGACATTGTGGGACTTTTTAACCGATAACACAGGACCAGGAATTGTCAGCTCAGGCAGGTGGTTCAGAAGCCTGGCGGCCCCCACAGTTGAGGCCAGATCGCCTGTTGTCTTCAGTCTCTACCGAGAACTGCCTGAGACCTGAGGCTGCCATCCAGCTCCTGATGGGCTAAAAGGCCTGAGATATAGCTCGGAGCGAGGCCTGGACCAGTCCTCAGAGCAATCAGTCTAATCTTGGTATCAACTCTGGAACTGACAGGCAACCCATGTAATGCCAGGATAACAGCAATGTGCTTTCTTGTGTTAAAGTTATGATCCTTTGCGATATCAAACCCCATTTTTTATACTATCTATGACTGGCATTTTATATATATATATATATATATATTTATATATATATATATATATATATATATATATATATATATATATATATATACACAGTGCTGCTCATGAATATAGGAACCCCTGTTAAAGTTGACTAAAAAGAGGAATAAAAAAATCATCTTTTGGAAATGGATCTTAATGCCTTAATTGAAAAAATTAGTAAATATCCAACCTTTGAGAACACCAATTTTCTTTGTGAATGAATAATGTATTGTAAGTAAATAAATGTTCTTCCTTAAAATACAGGGGGCTTAAGTATCGACACCCCTATGTTGTACGCAGATGACAATTCAAAATATATCAAAAATATAATGGAAAGTATGTGTCATTCGGCATTTTTAAGTGGGTATATGGAAATCCTGGAGCTTTCTTAGTGGGTATACTGCATATACCTGCATATCATGTAGACTACACCACAGTGTGACTGGTTGTGTTTGATGAGTGAGCCCTGCTCTGACTACCAGACTGAAAATGAATGACTTCTGGGTGGCAATCACTTTCTGTGTGTAATGGCCCCTAAGGTGAGCTCTCACACTTCACTCTCAGTGAGGCCGTGATGTATGGAGAGTGGATAGTACATTTCTTGCATCTGTTGAAAGAACAACGGCTATCTCAGCACTCCACATAATCAGCACTCTGGACCAACAAAAATTGCATTTGAACATCTTTCCATTTTTAGAGTGATAATTGGAATGCTGATTACATCGGAGAGCCTGTCAGAATGCACAAAATCCATCATTTGTTTCCCAGAACAACTGAACTTCTGCTGTGCTGTCAGAAAATGCAGAGCAATATTCCAAGCTTTTCTCAAGTCCACTCGGTTGGTTCAAAGCTGCCATTGGCTGCTGCGGCTGTGTTTCTCTTCCCTTTTTTCCCCTGAGCACTGAGAAGCCCAGGTGTTGGCAGTGAGCAGCTTGCATGGCAGCAAAGTGATATTTTGATGAGATGACAGTCAGCTCGCTTTGCAATTCTGCTGTGTGTGGCACAGCATTGTGGCCCGGCGCTCCGGTGGGACAGGCAGATCCATGGGTCTACACAGCTGGCATCTGCTGCTGCCAACTGCGGCAGCTCCCCATCACAGATGTTCCTGCAGCCAGCACATTGGCAGCACCTAGCCCTTTGTGTTGACCTCATTCATGAGCACAGCTAGCCTCAGATGAAAAGTGGAATGTTGCAGCCGACAGTGAACCTGTTAAAGGAGTGTACTGAGTTCATGGGAGATTAGCTTGTTAGAGAAAGTGGAAATAAAGAGGACACAGACACCAAAATTACCCAAGTGTCCCCCGTCAAGTGATAGTAGCCAGGGATCGACTGATACAGTTTCTTCAAGGCCGATACAGATTATTAGTATCTTTAAATCAAAATTAAGATTTTGGAATGTTACAAACTCCAACACAAAACAAAACTGAAACTGACCCTATGTTCCAGTAGAACTACATGAAGTAGGTCATTTAAAAAAAAAAGAATCCAGCTCCTCTGGCACCACTTACAGCCTGTAGTATGATTTGCAAAAGTCCACAGCTCCCTGTTCAGATGCACCAATCAGGGCCAGTGTCTAACTGCATGTCAATCACTGCTCATACACACGCATTCATTCTCCCTTGTGGGGGGAAGGGCTTAGGAGACAGTTTTGGGCTTTAGCAGAAAGGGGGGAGGGACTGAGAAGTTGTCGTTCACATTTTTTGGCTAAGTCCTGGATCTGCGCAATCCTACCTACAGCACCTCAGTGGTGAGTGGAACCAAAGCAGAGGGACAGACACAGAGCTGTAGTCGAGCCAAAGTAGAACACTTTTTAATTCTTTAACTTTATCAGAAAAATTACAACACAAAGAAAGAAGAAGGTAACGGACATCCGGTCGAAAAGAGGGACATTCGGCGGAATTTCCGGCGGCTCCTGAACAATCCCAGAAATGGAACATCATGGATATAGACTAGTCTCCTCATACAACACCGTATGTACAAACAGAGCATATATACTGTATCTTTGTGTAGCAGCATGGGGTTCATGTGCTGTGTCCTCACTTTCTTCATCTAAGCTGGTAAATATGTTTTTCACAGCACGATACCGCGATAATCACTTCACAACGAGAGGAGATTAATTAAAAGAAAATATATCTGATGGTGGTAGGGTAACAGGATCTATTATATGTTAAACATCTGTCATTTTCTTATGGTTGGAATGCTTGCTGTTTGCTTAAGGAGATTTTAGGTGCTACACGTACACCATCACTACCCCTACAGTCAACACCACTATCTCCCTGCCACCCTCAACGCCTCCAATCCCATATGCACAGAGGCAGACGCAATTATTTCCACCGAGACAGAGAGAAATGTCATCAGGACTCTCCAAAAGCCTCCACATTCTGTCACCTAGTGTTTTTTTTTTTTCATTTCCATGATTCCCTTTATCAATTAAGTCTGCTCTCAAGATTGTCTCCGGCAATTTCATTACAGTCAATTAGCCGGGAGAGAGAGAGAGGAGAGCTTTCCAGTCAGCGAGGGAGCTGCAGACGAACACCATGCATCTCCGTCTCTGCATACCAAACAGTGACAGCAGGAGGCTGCCGGCCAAAGAGCCCTCATACAGGCTGAGGTTTACCTCTCTAAAGCCTAATAATGTTTCTGAGACGCTCAGTGGGGACTGCACGGACACAGTGCTGGGGCTTTGTGCTGCAGATATTTGTATAAAGAAAGCGCGTGATGGACACGTTGGTGACCGTCAATGTAGCAGCGTTTTAAATCATCTCCTTTGTCGGACGGCGTAACACAAGCTTAAGTCAGCATTCAGACGTGTGCAGTGGGCAGCAACACAGCTCAAGGGAGAATATTCATAAAACTAGCTTTAATGAAGACAGGTCTTTGTGATCTGTCAGCAATGTAGTATGTATGGGGAAGCATTTTTGCTCATTAATGTGCTAGCTGAGATCAAGAGGCCATTAATAATAATTATTTAACAAGTTGGGTTGTAATAAAAAAAAAGAAGGATGTACTGTAGATGAAGAATATGCTGTAAATGTTGACTAAAATATGCGCCTGTACATATCTGAGTATTACACCATAGGACTAAATATTATATTATATATTAATATAAATATTAATGTGTTCAGTTCTTCCTGTTATTTTCCTGCACTTTCTCGACCTTTTTGGTTTAAAGAAATGCCAATAAACCAGAGCACATTGTGTGGAGTAGCCTGAAAGGAAGGTCTGGCAAATCGAGATTAGGACATATGTCCTCAACATACATCCTGTGCCACGTAAAGATCAACAACACTTTATTTACAGTTTTGACACTTTGAAACTTGTGCCTCATGTGTATAAACAGTTAATGAATTACACCTAGACAGCAAAAGAAATGGACACAGCCATAGACTTCGACAGAGACCAGTGAAGTCAATTAGAAGCACTTTCCCGGTGATGGCTAAGCGTACTGCGCAGCTGCTGCGCAGCCCCAAACTGAGCTTGAAGACGTAGATGTGATGAGAGCAACCAGTCTGAAAGTTGTAAGTCTTCTGGTAGCTGTGCCAAGACAAATCTGTTTGTTCGTGGATGTTACTTCATATGAATTCACTTGCCACATACCGAAGAATTTCCAATCCATCAAAACGTTGCTGAAATATTTTGTTCCAATGCTTTCATGGACTCTCTATGGGCTTCTGCCTTGACTGTATGCATCCATGTTCCCCCGATTGCCTGCGAGCTTCTCCTGACTAAATGGTAATTTCTCTACTGTGTGACAGAAAGTCATGTGGTTATGACACAATAGTTAGCCTATTTTTACAAAAAAATGGATGCTATGGGGCCATAACGTGAGATACAAGGTAATGGAGCCTTTTATACATTGCTGTGTTTCTTTAGAAATAAACAATGGACAAATAGAGTCTTTAAACACTTTAGATGTAAAGTTATTCGCTGTCAAAGTGACACCAAAATGAATGGGAGTCAATGGGATGCTAACGGGAGGTGATGGCTTGTTAGCCTCAGAATCTCTCCATAGGAGGTAAGCTTTCCGGATGCTCGCTTACCACCTTGGAATTACACACTATAAGATGTATGCTTGAGTGAAATCATACAGCGCCGTTATACAATGTAATTAAGCATTCATTAACAGTTATAGATGCTTCAGAAGAGGCTTTAGAAATCCAAGCTTTAGAATGTCCTTGTATTGGGGACAATTTTATAATAGTGTGTTATAATTATATAATAAAGGGTTTATATATGTTAAATGTGCGGATACATACAATAAATGAAATTATTACGTTTCTTCATGCCCACTTGTCTCTTCCAATCGATTATCTGCCATCGCACTACCTCTAAAATTAATTTTGCATTTAGTCTGAACAGCTTTTAGAATTATTATTTTTCTCACCCAGCATATTTTCTTGGACATATTAATGTTGGAATGAAATGATTCTTCTGGTTTGTCCCATCTCTGTGTAGTTCATCTGGTATACCCAGGGCATTTAATGACATGGAAACATATGGCTAAGCTGCAGCTGGCTAACTCTCCTGCAGCAGATCAGCCCGCCAGAACTCCTGGGAATCCACATGGGTTTTTGGGGAATAGCCAACATATGCCTGACGATGCAGTTTACTGCAACATTACCTGTATTCTGTTTTTGTAACATGCAAGACCTGCTGCTGCTGCTGCTGCTGCACTATAACAATCACAAGCTGGTCTTTATTCTTGATCTTTAAATAGGGATTTGTTTATAAAAATCTGTAAATCAGTACAGGCAATCTGTTGTTAACATTCTAGCATAGACATTGAAACCCACATAACAGGAAGCAGAAAGGTAGGCAGCATAGTTTCTCTCTCTATTTGACTGAATTCAAAGGTTGGGGATTATGGTTGTTTGGATGAAAACCAATTTTACCTTTGCTTCTCCTGTTCTCACTGTAATTAATCAAACAAAACCAATCTTTTAAAACTTGTACCAATTGCTAATAAAATCACTAAGAAGATTTTGTTCCATTCATGCCTTTGTCAACACATTCATTTGCAGAGTGATGATAAGGTACAGTGCACTTATGAAATGAATTGCTTTCATTTGCCGTGTCTTGCTATGCCTCCTGTTAATAGTGTTCTTTTCATATTTTCCAAGGAAACTGTGGGTGGTAGACCGCTGAATCGAGCTGCTTCTCACCCACACAGCAATCACATATGGCCCTATTGAGAAGGTATATCAAATTCAAATGTTGGCACCATGATTAGTGTCTTTTAATTTTATGACATCGACATGGTTTTATGACACAGCACTGAAGTTTGTCTGTCCGCCTCTTCTTCACACAAACACATTCCAAGGACAAGAAGTTGACAGACATATCATGCTTACATTACAGATTCCTCCTTTCATAGATGATCTGCTTAGATTTTTAAAGCACCTGACTGCAATTAGAGAGATAACCAATATACCATCTTAATGTTTTACGATACGGATATTATATCAATGCTCTACATGGGCAATATGATGACGAGTACTGACATAGAAATATTTGCTAATTAATGCTTTAAAGGTCCCATGACATGGTGCTCTTTGGATGCTTTCAAATAGACCTTAGTGGTCCCCTAATACTGTATCTGAAGTCTCTTTTATATAGACCTTAGTGGTCCCCTAATACTGTATCTGAAGTCTCTTTTATATAGACCTTAGTGGTCCCCTAATACTGTATCTGAAGTCTCTTTTATATAGACCTTAGTGGTCCCCTAATACTGTATCTGAAGTCTCTTTTATATAGACCTTAGTGGTCCCCTAATACTGTATCTGAAGTCTCTTTTATATAGACCTTAGTGGTCCCCTAATACTGTATCCAAAGTCTCTTTTATATAGGCCTCAGTGGTCCCCTAATACTGTATCTGAAGTCTCTTTTATATAGACCTTAGTGGTCCCCTAATACTGTATCTGAAGTCTCTTTTATATAGACCTTAGTGGTCCCCTAATACTGTATCTGAAGTCTCTTTTATATAGACCTTAGTGGTCCCCTAATACTGTATCTGAAGTCTCTTTTATATAGACCTTAGTGGTCCCCTAATACTGTATCTGAAGTCTCTTTTATTTAGACCTTAGTGGTCCCCTAATACTGTATCTGAAGTCTCTTTTATATAGGCCTTAGTGGTCCCCTAATACTGTATCCAAAGTCTCTTTTATATAGGCCTCAGTGGTCCCCTAATACTGTATCTGAAGTCTCTTTTATATAGACCTTAGTGGTCCCCTAATACTGTATCTGAAGTCTCTTTTATATAGACCTTAGTGGTCCCCTAATACTGTATCTGAAGTCTCTTTTATATAGACCTTAGTGGTCCCCTAATACTGTATCTGAAGTCTCTTTTATATAGACCTTAGTGGTCCTCTAATACTGTATCTGAAGTCTCTTTTATATAGACCTTAGTGGTCCCCTAATACTGTATCTGAAGTCTCTTTTATATAGGCCTCAGTGGTCCCCTAATACTGTATCTGAAGTCTCTTTTATATAGACCTTAGTGGTCCCCTAATACTGTATCTGAAGTCTCTTTTATATAGACCTTAGTGGTCCCCTAATACTGTATCTGAAGTCTCTTTTATATAGACCTTAGTGGTCCCCTAATACTGTATCTGAAGTCTCTTTTATATAGACCTTAGTGGTCCCCTAATACTGTATCTGAAGTCTCTTTTATATAGACCTTAGTGGTCCCCTAATACTGTATCTGAAGTCTCTTTTATATAGACCTTAGTGGTCCCCTAATACTGTATCTGAAGTCTCTTTTATATAGACCTTAGTGGTCCCCTAATACTGTATCTGAAGTCTCTTTTATATAGACCTTTAGTGGTCCCCTAATACTGTATCTGAAGTGTCTTTTATATAGGCTTTAGTGGTCCCCTAATACTGTATCTGAAGTCTCTTTTATATAGGCCTAAGTGGCCCCCTAATACTGTATCTGAAGTCTCTTTTATATAGACCTTAGTGGTCCCCTAATACTGTATCTGAAGTCTCTTTTATATAGACCTTAGTGGTCCCCTAATACTGTATCTGAAGTCTCTTTTATATAGACCTTAGTGGTCCCCTAATACTGTATCTGAAGTCTCTTTTATATAGACCTTAGTGGTCCCCTAATACTGTATCTGAAGTCTCTTTTATATAGACCTTAGTGGTCCCCTAATACTGTATCTGAAGTCTCTTTTATATAGACCTTAGTGGTCCCCTAATACTGTATCTGAAGTCTCTTTTATATAGACCTTAGTGGTCCCCTAATACTGTATCTGAAGTCTCTTTTATATAGACCTTAGTGGTCCCCTAATACTGTATCTGAAGTCTCTTTTATATAGACCTTAGTGGTCCCCTAATACTGTATCTGAAGTCTCTTTTATATAGACCTTAGTGGTCCCCTAATACTGTATCTGAAGTCTCTTTCCGTGTGTCAGTGAACAGGCTGAGCATTCGCTTGTTTGAAAATCCGCTTGCCCCTGGGGCTCTTTCTCCTCGTCATTGGTCAAAATTGACATTGAAACTACACTCCAAATGTATAGAAACAAGCAGGGACAGGGCTAGAAGGGGGCATGGGATGGCAACCCACCCCCCCACCAGAAATATGCCCCCCCCAAATCCATTGGGCTAGAGTGCTGTCAATCTGCCACTGGATCAGAGTGAAAAAAGAGCCGTGTTGGCTAACAAATCTCACCCCCTTGTCACGGTGCACAATCGCTCATGGTATATCTGGACTATTTTTCACGTTCCATCTGCCTCAGTAGGCTCGCTGTATTTTAGGAAGACACATTGTCCTGTTGTCCTGTTAGTGGACGAGCTAAGCAAATGAGATATCACTTTTGCTCAGTAGCTTTCTTGAATTGTGAACAAAATGCCAGGGGGGGCGTAAACAGAAGAGTAGAGAGTGAATAGAAAGAATCTCCGAGAGCTATTGTGACTGACTTGTGCACAACGCAGGATTTCTGTTTGTCCATGTGGTTGAAACATAATCCTGGAAACCAGCCAAGAAACCTGACATTTTCCACAATACAAAGAACTGATGAGATGTGACTACTCTGCTTGCCCTCACATCTGCAGGTCCATTTGGAGCGGTTTGGAACAGCAGAGTCATCTGCATCCTCTCAAAATGAATACGGATTCACCATTCCACAGACTCTCTCTCTCTCTCTCTCTCTCTCTCTCTCCTAGCTCTCTCTCTCTCCGAGCTATGTCCACTCGGGCCCACTATGTGCCATGCTCGGCAGATATGGTGTGATTTTCTGAAATTCGTCATGCCTCTGCATTGTGTTCTACTTTGCCAGAGCAAATTTGTCTGAAAGGGTCTGCAAACAAACAACTGCAGTATCTTCAAACAGTGTGCGAGGTGTGATATTTTGTGTGGAATTCCACTCACTTATCTGAACAACTGTGAAATCACAGAAGCTGCTCATGTGTTGCATCCTCCGCTGCTATTGAGCGTGGATAGCCATTTCCCCTCATAACTAATGGAGAACTAAGTGAATCCTTCAGAGCCTTCAGTTTGACAGCATGCAGCTGCTTAAAACAATTGCCAAAAGTTTTCATGGATAGGTTCTGAGACAAGTGAGGAAATCAAGCTGATAGTGAGGTCTTTTCAAAGGGTCAACATATGGAGGGGAACTGAGGTGAAAGTTGCTATGGCACTTAAAATGGCAGGGTATGAATCCTTACAATATGTTGGATGGAAATGACTTTGTCACTGTTTAGTGTGGAGTTAGCCTGTCTGAGACATTTTTTGCAAATGTGTGTTTATATAAATCAGCAGTGTTCTTGTGTGCTCCGTTGCCCAGTAAGTAGTCTATATCCACATCGTTCCACTTCTGAAATTCCGCCGGAGGTCACTCTTAACGGCCGAATGTCTCAGCTTTTGAACATACACATGTTCCACCAAAACAAGTTCCTTCCAGAGGCTATTTTGCAGAGGCACCGCGGCTCTGTCTGGTGCTTAGCTCCACCCAAGACGATTGTGATTGGTTTAAAGAAATGCCAATAAACCAGAGCACGTTTTTCTCCCATCCCGCAATGCTGCATGGACTAGCCAGACCTTCCTCCGCAGCGCTGTGGAGGAAGCTCTAGCAATGCGAGACTACCCAGTAAGAGACAGAGAGAGGCAAAAGAGACGTGACAAGCTTCCCTCACTCCCTATTGCCCAGCATCCCCCCCGCCAGCCTCTCGATTTCTCTCTGTGAATTTACAGTGTTCTCTGTTTCTTCTTCCAGTGCTGAGACAGATTATGCATCAGGTTTTAATTGATCCCTCTGGGGTGGGATACTCACAGTTGGGGGAGACTAAGATACACAATGGTGTGAACCTCAATCCTGTGATTTCTAAGCAAACACTGCGTTTTGAATACCTAGCTCCAGGCAGGATTAATTGGTTTTGCATAGACGCTCGTGCTTCTGTACTGCAGAGACATTCAATGGAAGATGGGATGTTTTTGCAGTTATTTAAGTAGTGTAAGCACATAAAATGGAAGTAAGACATGTCATGTGTATATATATATATATATTAGATGTATACTAATATACTGTACACAGTCAGGTTTTTGGTGTTTAAAGTGTTTGCACTTTCAGGTATTGAGCCCTGAACAGATAAGAACAGCATCCAAATGTCTGCAGTTATTTAGTCTCTCCCCCCCCCTCCAATTTACCACAAATGTCACACCCACTTCTTCTTGGAGTCATAACTCAGTCAAATCTAAACAAAAAGGTATCATACACATACACACTGCTACAGCCAGTGGAATCTACTCTTTATAGTGGTGGAACTGTAAATCCATCCATAACTCAGTTTAGTGACAAGGTGCTTCTTCAGTATCAAAGCAATGCAGGTGATTGCTGTGATAAACCGTTATAGACATAGCCACGAATAGTGGTTAATCCAGAAGAAACTCCCAGCTGCTTGGATAACTTAGGTTGTAAAAGTGTCTGGATTTGGACGAGTCAGACATACCTTCAGAAACTGTGACAGTATTACAATCATGAATACAGGATAAGAATGCTCCGTGTACAGCCTTTATCATGTCTTAACCCTTGTGTTGTCCTCGGGTCAAACTTGACCCGTTTTTAAAGTTTCTATATTAAAAATAGGGGTTTCTTTCAACTAAATTGCCCAGAAATAACATGGTTAGTTCCATACACGAAACATGCTGTACCTATGCATCAACATATGTTAACTATTAGCTAAAATAATTCATAATATCTGTAATATATTTAAACTAAAAAATTAGGCATAATGTAAACGGAGTGTCTATTTGCACCCCCGGTACGAATAGCCTCGGCCACACAGCTGAGCTATTCACACCCTGTGACGTAACAACAAAAACATGTTGCTCAGGTGCACCAAAATCCTGGCGGACGTTCATCTTCCATGACAGCAGAAACTGGCATATTAGGAAAGTTTTGTCTCTAAAGTTTATAACAACTGAATTTCTAGCGGATACTACAGTTGCACTTTCTGTCTTCAGTGAAAGCATACAACCGTTAGTTTGTTAGTTAGTACCTGTTTTTTGCATACAGTATAACCATACTGTACGCAAAAAATAGGTACCTAGCAACCGAGGCTTGAAGACACCAATTGGTAAACTGTTGTACAACATCCTGTAAGAACTGCTAAGTGAATGGTTAGAACACTGAGCTTTGGTCTGGGAGTCTGGAGTTTGATTCCCTGGTAAGGTGATTTTGTTTTTTTCATTTTGGATTGGATAATTTGCATACATAAATTTTTTTGCAGGGTGGTAGGGGAAGACTCATGAATATGCCTGCTCTGGTTGGGTTGGTTAGGTTTAGGCAAGAGGAGTTATGGTTATGGTTAGGGTAAGAATGTCAGGGCGATAATATTCCAAAAAGGTGTAATACATGAGTAGTATGGATAACTGTGTGTAAATATATGCCAAAGTACTGCAAATGCACAGGGGTGCAAATAGCATACATTGATATTTGTACCAGACGGGGTATTAATAGAACACATTGCTGTGTGCACCGGCGGGGTACGAATAGCATTCATTTCTAATTGCACCAGGGTACGAATAGCATACACTGCTAATTGTACCAGGGGTGCAAATAGCCTCACCCTAATGTAATATGAATTACATTTTTTGACCATATATTCTAAAAATAATAAGTGTAAAACTAGCAGTAATAAGTTGGAATGAAATTGGCTAAGAAGATGGAACACAGAATTGGGTGATGATTTATACTACCCAATCAGAGCCAGTTAATGTGGCTCAGGAAAGGGAAGTTTGGGGTGCTCAGCTGGAACTGCTGCCCCCGCGACCCGGCCCCGGGTAAGCGGACGAAGATGGATGGATGGATAATAATAATAAACACTGCATCAAGGATAGGGATTTTCACTGATTGGCCACAGGAAATGAAACGCCATTTTCGACAATATTCTGGTTAGTGTGGACTTAACTAAGATGAAGCTTACATCTCCGTAATGCAACCAAACACAACACAACTTTAGTATCAAACTAACTAGTTTCAACGTATCGTTTAGTGTGGACTTGAAACCCAAACTTAGGAGAGAACGTACACTAACCTAGTGAAACAGGCTGCAGGGTGACTAGTACGTATGTTAACATTTTCATTTTGGAGATTCTATGTTTGGGTCTGAACTCTGCAACCTCTCAACTAACTTCCATCAAGATTTGGGTATAATGGAATTTGTGGAAAAACACAGTGAGTTCTTATTTGTTTCCTTATGTCCTGGGATCTGTCTACAGCATGTGTAGAAGGGTTGTTGGTAGGTGAGTGTGAGCATGACTCACCATCAGAGCCTTTAAACTCTCCCTATCCCCCTGGGGTATTAAATGTCCTCATCCTTGTCCCCGGACTCTTTGAGAGCAGATGATCCTCATTAACGGTGCCCGGATGGAGGGCATGTGTCTCTGCAGCCTCTCCTGTCCTCACACTGAGAAACCCAATCCGACAAATCCTCTTATAAAGATATCAGCATCCCAGCCCGGCTCCCGTCCTCATCAGACATCGATGCCGGACTCATTCATCCTTATTTGCACACGGCATTGATCAGGTGAAACTAGGACAGGTGGAGTTGTAATAAATGATGAATCTCCTTCGCCAAGCATTTTTGCTGGGACCTGACACATGAGGTATGGCGATCACAGTTAATATCGTCTCGCCGGCATGCAGATGAAGAGTCAGGTTGCCTTCCCATCAACTACAATAATTGAACTGTCGTCCGAGACCGCCGTATTTCCCAGTTCTCTTCACGTATTCCTCTTTCCTATATATTTCATGAAATTTTCATCAGCGCAAGCGGGGAGTTATTTCCTGTCTTCATTTATTCAGCTAACTTGAATGCAGTTGAAGACTTTGCTGACAGCGAACAAGATCCACAGCCATGTTTTATCAGATGAAAGCGGCATGTTGATGAAAGAGCAGTTCAAGAGAGATCAAGGCTCTCGACCTACAAATTGCGTGCAAATGACAACCCACCTGTTTGTTTTTTTAAGTCACTTCCTGCCATTTAAATCCAACTCTGCTGCTCCCTTACTTACTGATGCCTCACACAGATCACAGCTGTGGGCTCAGAGTGTGGATGACACCACAAGGTAACCAATTCACTAGCAGCTGCTGTGGTGGATCAATTTAGTGCGATAACATCATGATGCAAAGGCAGAAACTGAATTCCTCTGGAAAATATTCAATGTCAAGGAATTGTATTTGTGTTAAACAAAGAGGGAGCTGGTGTGTCAGCTCTATCTCTTGTCTGTCCTACACGCTGTATCCTTGGATAAACACATTTCTAAAGGCTCAATTGTGAAACCGAACATTACTGTGCATGAGATCTCATTCTTCTCAGAAAAACAAGTATGCCCTCCGGTGGGAAAAACCAATGAGTTTGTAATGCTGTAACTCAGTGGGCCTTCGTTTAGGGGCGTCGCCATTCAGTCGATTCCTTTCACTTCAAGATCATAGTGACTTTTGACATTTTCTAACAGATTTATGTTGCTATGTGCACTCAACTTAGCGGTCAAAGCTGCTGCAATTTGTTTCTATTTCCCAATTGTGTATAAAAAACCTGATGCATTCTTTGATTGGACGCCATCTACTCTTTCAGAAAGATTAACGTTTTTCAAGCGACCACAGGTTCAGAGACCTTGAATATAAATCTAAATTGTAAATAAATTCATGATCCCAAGAATTTGACTTGGCAAAACATGAAACCTGAACGTATTTTCCCACAGATATGTAAGTCTGCCAAAAACAGAGGTGAAAGATTTTTCGTCAGCGATTTGACATTTCATGCAGTCACACAGTGCTGCCAAAAGTTTGAGGACAAAAGTTCAGTTCAATTTAAAATGGATTTTATTTTACCTCAGGGCACATTCACTCAAGACTGTAGAGAGAAAACCACAGATCAAGGTGAACTTTAATACATCTGTTTTCCCATGCTGTTGATGATGTGAGAATAAACCTTGGGATTTTACTTGGCTTATTTTACTTTACATGAAACACTTTTAAAACTTAAATGTTTCGAAGGTGGGCTACGTTTCAGTGTTTCTATCTTAAGAACGCTTCACTAATAACTCGGCTCTTTGATATCAACCACTCTAGTGGGTAACAGACAACTTGATCATTATCACATAGCTATATATATCTCATAGAAATCACACAAATGAGGCCAGTGATTGTGCAGATCTAGGAAACTTAGGATGCACTGCCCTAAACATGGTATATCATTAGTTGAGAGAGAGAGCCACATGTGGAGGAGAGACAGATATTCAAAGGAGCAAAAGGGAATCACTCCCGAGGAAAGCTCTTAACATCAGAGTGTGTTTGAGAGGTGCAGTATCACCTGATTCCTAGTCTCGCATTGCCATAGCTAGTCCACACAGCATTCTGGGATGAGAGAAAAACGTGCTCTGGTTTATTGGCATTTCTTTAAACCAGTCACAATCTTCATGGGTGCCTCTGCAAAAGAGACTCGAGAAGGAACTTGTTTTGGTGGAACATGTGTACGTTCAAAGGTTGTTTTACTGAGATTGGACAGATAGTCTAGCTAGCTGTCTGGATTTACCCTGCAGAGATCTGAGGAGCAGTTAACCATAGTCCTCAGAAATACACCGGAGGTTAGAACACCATCACAAAGAAAGAGGAAGGGGACGCACATCCGGCTGAAAAGAGTGAACGGAGCAATCCCGGAAGTGGAACGTCGTGGATATAGACTACCTGATTCCTCACTGAATGTGACCACAACTAAAGCTCACATAAACACCCAAAGGTGGCACTGGGCAGATTAACACAGAGAGAGAGGCAGAGTAAGGGAAAGTCAGCCATAATTACACAGAAAGAAATATGACTTTATATCAACATGTAATAAGTCATTTTAATGTCCACCAGCAACACATTTCTTGACATCCCCCAGCTCTCTGTTTACTTCCATTAATCCTTGTCCTCAGTCAAAAAAAAAAGAAATCCAGGATGCTTCAACTGCCATCTGCTCAAATTGGCTTAATAAAAGCAACACCATCAAATTGTTAAATTAGGCCTTTTTATGATTATGATGGGAGACTCTGTGATTATGCTGCAGACAGCCCTCTGGTGGACTATCACTCTCTGCCTCTGTTTTTTTTTTGTTTTTAAATAACTATTATGTTTTAGTCCTTTCTCTCCCTGTCCAGCAATTTCTTTTTCTAATTCTCTTTTAGAGGAGAGACCTGTTTCGCCAAAACTCTCTTGAGAAAATGTAGGCCGTGTCAGTTTAATTACTGAGCTCTTGTTTGTTTTTGCTGCGAGATCATCTCCTCTAAAATGCAGTTCCCTCTAACAGTTCCCTAACAGGTCGTCTGACACTGCAGGAATTGGAGCCATTGTGGTTCAGGCCTTGATGTAGGTGCTGATGTGAAGTAGATAATACACTCCTGTCGGAGGTTTCTTTAGGGGGATATACTGCGAAGGGCTACGTTCAGGAGGAATGTCAGCGTGATGAATGCCCACAGTCTGTCATTAAAAGACTTCAAAACTTGGCCAGGTCCCAAGGCTGGGCAATGTGTCTCCATGGCGCCCAGCAGAGCCGCAGGGTTGGAAGATGGATGTGAGCGTTGTGGCGCTCACTCTTCGTACAGAGCACACCGGTTGACCGAGGAGGGTGGTGGTGCGGGGGTCAGTCCAGGTCTGGGCTGCCCACAGCTTTTGTATGTCTGTCTCATTTCACAATTCATCAGCCGAGCGTGACTGTCAGGCGAGCCTTCAGCCCCAGCGATCCATCAGGGCCTGTCACCAAGCCATCACAACTGAGAGATGAGGCCCCGGCATTCCAATTCCATTAGCCCCATCAGCCCCGGCTATACCGCGAAGCAGCCCAGTCAGCCAGCCGGCAACTTGTTCGGGACTCAAAGAGATAATAAAACCGTATCAGCGAATCAGAAACAGCTCCCATCTCCCTCCACTTCCCCCCCGACTTCCCGTTGGATATGCTGCTGTATTAAAGCCACGCTGACTGACATTACTTTTTCTTTTCTGTCCTTTCATATTTTCTTCTCCCAATGAAATATTTCTGCTTCGTCCAACTCTTTCCACCTCACGTCAGCCAATTTTCTTTGGGTCCATGGAGAGAAAGAAAGATAAGTAAGAAAAAAACATGAGTTTTAGATTGGTAATCCTGGACATCAACAGATAGCTGTCAGCCGCACGTCGATGATGGGCTGCCTCTTCATTCCAGGATGTAATGAACACAATTTATGTAATCATAATCACATATGAGTCCTGTGGAATCATAATGGTGGCATTACAGTAAGGTGACACTATATTCTGTGAGGCCAGATAAGGATTTCTCTGTATTGAAAAAGCAAATAGCTGATGTTTCTGAATTCTCAAATGAATATTTCATGGAATAACTTTGTCCATTGCTAAAAATAATTAAGTGAATAATGTTGTCGGTTTTTTGTTGTTCTTAAAGAGTAATTTGGATGACAGAATTGGTTAATTGAGTGATTGTTTAATTGATGTCCTCATGTAATACTAATATATGAATATACAATTTAAAAAGAGTATGTGATGATTTGAATTTTCTAATACTAAACCAATTATATCCATGGTTATTTGCAAGCTCTGTGTCAGGACTGCATGACAAGCCTGAGTGAAAAGTTAGGACCAGAAGAAAACAAGAACATTTATATTCTGTTTACATTCAGTTTTATTCATTTGCAATACTGCCTACACAAAATATATTACTTCATTTATATTTTATTTTGGCTTAAGTTTTTTACCCTGTGGCCCCCTTCTAGCTTTGCCCCTGGTGATAGGGGCTTAATGAAGATGGTTAGGGCCTGCAGTTTATTGTAATAAACCAGTCTGCAGCTACCAGTAGATTACGTATTAATTGGAACAATATACCTTATTAATGATTATTAATATTATATAAAAGGTAGAAAAACATGTGCTGGTGTTGGGCTAGAACCTGAGATATTTTGTTTTGTGGAACTTTATCAGGTGCTGTCTGGGACCACAACACAGCCAGTAGTAGGGATATCCACATATTTAGGGACAGAGAACTTGTGAGGGATACTGCAGGTGAGGGAGACCAGGTTTTTTTAGTCTACACTGTGAAGGTTTCACATGCTGGACATAAAGCTAGCAGGCTCTCTATACACCTATGACCTGCCGAGCCCTAATGTCAAACTCGCCGTAATAACATGTCTATATTCCGTGATAGTCATAGTTCTATTATTTTTATTGGTACTATAATTGCCACTGTTCATCATACCAACTGCTATAATTATTATGAATCCTATTTCTCTATATCTGTATCTGTGTCTCTGTGTCCCAACCGGCAGCGGCAGATGGCCGCCCACCAAGAGTCAGGGTCTGTCTGAGGTTTAAAGGAAGTTTTTCCTCGCCACTGTCACACCAAATGCTTGCTCATGGGGAATTGTTGGGTCTTTGTAAATTATAGAGTGTGGTGTAGACCTACTCTAACTGTAAAATGCCCTGAGATAACTCCTGTTGTGATTTGAAATTATAAATAAAACTGAATTTAATTTAATTTAATAGATAAAATAGTGGCGCATATCCAAGTAGAATGAAGTCCGTCCACTTCCAGCAGGTTGGGGCGTCCGTCCGTCCCTAAAGAAAGACCAGTTATCAACAAAACCAAATCCCTGTTCCCAACAATTGCAAGCCAACCAGCAATGCCCTGATTCTCGGTACTTGATGCCAGCCCCCCCTTAGATTAGCCTGTATGTTGGAAGCTCTGGCTTCAGGCAGTAGACAATGGCTGGCGATGCTAATCTCACATTAGTGTATATACACGATGTTTCACTTCCAGGATTGTTCAGGTGCCGTCGGAAATTCCACTGGATGTCCCATGGATCTTTGGCCGGATGCCTGTCAAAATTTGGTTTATTATTTTCGTTTATATTTGGGCTCCCATGTTAACAGGTTAGAGCTTACACACTGCCAGCCTGAGACACGTGCCTGCTAGAAATAGAAGCGGCGCCTATTTTTCACGCGAGACGTGAGCGTGTTGGAAGCGTTTCCAGGCAAAATAGAATAGGAAAATATGTGTATATGTCATTTAGACACGAATGCACATTAATAAATGACATCTTGATGTTTGAAAGTCTAGGTTTTAACATCAATGTAGATATAAATGTAATACAAAATTGCACCTTACACAGAAAAATCGACACAGCTGACACGCAGCGGAGACGCAACAGAAACGCCACGCTCGCGCGACGCGTGCAGTGTGTAACCGGCCTTAGTTACTAGTTACTTTACACATTAAGATTTCTGCACACAAAACACATGTAGTTTATAAAATCTGATGTTTTATTATAAAGTAAACTAGCCAACAATATAACGGCCTACAAGTCCAGCTGAGATGATGAGACCATTAAACACAACTGGTTGGATCCTTTAAAGGGACTTCCAGAGACAAACTGCTCCAAACAGCTCTTTTGTAGTCCAGCCTTTATTTCCGTGATGAACGTGGTCACTTTGTAACACACGTTATAACGCTCGCCTAGCTGCTAGCATGGCACGCCCTCATACTCTGCAACTGACTAGCTAGCAGTACTTACTGAGCATGTGCGACTCCCAACAAAGATGCAACAGTGAGATGTCTCACTCTGTAGCTAAAACAGAGAGCTCAACACACAGGGTGAAAAGAGGAGCTGCAGCAATGTGAAGTACAACAAAAAATATGGTTATTTTTTTGAAAATTAAACCACATAAACCTATTCTGGTACAACCTCTTAATACAATTATGAACCTGAAAATGAGCATAATATAAGCACTTTAATACTTTAAGTGCATTTCTAAATTAATACTTACATACTCGTACTCGCTAACATTTTCATTGCAGGACTTTTACTTATAACAGAATGTTATTACAGTGTGATATTAGTACTTTTACTGCAGTAAAGGAGCTGAATACTTCTTCCACTGCTGGTTGTGGGTTGCCAGGTTGCGCTGACAGATGGGTTGCAATTAAAAAAAAAACATCCACAACTTATGTATCTATGGTTGATGATTATTCATGAAGTTTGAGGGCCATGCAAATCACCGGAGTTTCTCAGGAGAAACCACAAAACAGGATGGTGCCGTGAGATGGACTGTGAAGCTCGTAATAAATTAAGCATAAAGTCGACTACACACCGAGCCGTTAATCGGCCGTTGGACAGTCTGGCGAGGTCGGTGACTTGAGTCTGTTCGGTGCCGTTGTCCGTCCGAGGGGCCGTCGGCGTTCATTTTGACCATTTTGACATGTATAATCGGCGGGGCGGGCAATGCCGGCAGTCGGACTCAAATGACCCGTCTGATTGGTGGAGAGCTAATCCGGAAACGGGGAGCGGGATGAACGTGACTAAAGTTGGAGGAAAATCTTTTAAACTGACCTTTGTAAATCTGAAATGAAGACCGATTCAGCAACTGCACGGCCTATTTCTCTCTTCAAATGTTCTCAGAAACACGTTTCGAGATTGTATTTTGAACGAGCCGCCATGACAGTCTGGCTTTGAATTTCCGGAGAAACCAGACCCACGTGACGCGTTCGTCCAATCAGCTGCCGGTTTAAATTTTTGGGCGACAATACAGATTGGCGCCACCTGCTGTTATGGAGACGTATTACGTCTCGTCTCTTTGGTGTGTTCCAGGGCACTTTTTTGACCAACTTCGGACTGATCAGTCCAACTGTCTTTTCTGCCGACAGTCGGCCGTCTGGTCGGTGTGTCTGGGCCTTTAGAGAAAATATAATAATCTGTCTTCAGATTACAGTAGGGTTCACAAAATAACCTGAGTCAAATAAAATAGAACAGTTTACCTGAAACAATCTTATTGAAGACAAACAAAACTCACAATTCTTAAGTGACTTTGTCTAACATGTGACTTTGACCCTCTTTCTACTTTGCTCTACTTTCTTTTGTACATTGACAGGGCATTGATCCAAGCACGTATAGGCGATATGCCCTCACATTTTATCAACAATACCCCAAGTGACAGGATTATGTCCTGTCGCGCTGCCTTCTCTTTCTTTAGCCAAGTGCCAGTATTTTCAAAGAACCCCGGGTTTTTTTCGTAGGTAGGGAAAATGAGCAATGTTGTCTCATCTCCAGCATTGGCATCATTGCTTTTCTCCTTAATCCTCCAGGCAGTCAATTTGCAGCCAGCGAAGTGTGAAGCTCTATAATGATGGGTTATTGACCCGTTTGCTGTTTGGCAATGAGGAAAGAGGCAAACTGAAAGGATAGTTCCTAGTTTCCCATGTGATATTCAGATGGCTCTTTGGCGCTGAGGGTAATGTAACTGAGGGTAATGTTTGCTTGTCTGATAATGGCCATACCAATATCAGCAAATGCTTGCCAGGAGTTATGCTTAATGAAACGAGTGTATTGATGTGCAATTCTATCATCTTCTCTTAAATTTTGGGTTAACACGCTCTGCCAAAAATGTTGATGATTTAGGGCATGTTTGTTTTAATTTTTTTTATTGTAAAAAGAATTATGGATTAGTTCCTTTTTTCTCACCACCCAGTACAATGCAGTTAAAGGTGCTGTAGGTTAAGACAAAACATTTGAACATCGACAACTTCTCAGTCCCTCCTGCCTTTCTGCTAAAACCCAAAACGGCTGTAGGTGGTACCAGGGGAGCCAGAATTTTTCTTTTTAATGACCTGCTTCATGTAGTTCTACTGGTACATTGGGTCAGTTTCAGCAAATATGACAGAAAGGTAGTTTAATAAGGCTTACCTACTGCACCTTTAAACACACAAAAGACAAATAAGTAAAGTAATGTAATGTCTGGTTTTATCTATTCTTCTATTTTATTCAAGACTCTAATCTTGGTATTTTATTTCATTTGTCATCATTAAAATATTTCTGCTTGTTTTATTTGTAAAGGGTCTTTGAGGACTTTGAAAAACACTATAGAAGTCTTATTATTATTATTACTATATTAAGACTTTGCAAACACCGTCAGGCACATTGGTTTACTACTACCATTGGATTTCCCTCCATTAGAGTTTCTCATCAATCAAAAAATGTAAGCTTTTATTGATAAGGCACAGGATAGCATTCTAGATGCAAAGTCAAGGACACGCTGGCAGCTACTTAAAAAAGTTACCATCAACTGTTGCTAGCACCACAAATACAAATACAACACTCATATCTCCATATGTCTGTGTTCACTCCTTTCCAATAAAATCCAACGTTCCAATTTTCAGGAAAGAAATGACATTTGGAGCATGATATCTCACCTAGAAAAAAATGACATAATCCAGCCTTCCTAGAAAGCAAGGTTCTTTTTGTGGCACTTTTTGTCTGTTTCTCTCTCTCTCTCTCTCTCTCTCCTCTCTCTCTCTCTCTCTCTCTCTCTCTATTGTTCTGTCTCTGTCTCTCCTTCTCTTTCCATCTCGATGTGCTTCCCATGAGGTTCTAGTGCTTATCTATCTTGACATGAGGGAGGGGAAGCCTGAGGGTAGGGCTTGACAGGGATTCCTCTCCATGATTCCTGGCAGCTCTCTCCAATCCCCTGCTGTCACTGTAGGGGCACATAAGGGAGTTATAAAAGAATGCTGTCATGTCACTGTCACAAACACTGTTTGGAACCCAGACGTCCGGCACCAATTCCGACTGTTAGCTGCAGAATTGTGTTTTGTGTGTGAGTGTGTGTGTTGTGGTTAGGGCAAAGAGAAACTGTATTTCTGTGTATACCTGCCACGTTCTGGTCTAAATTCTCCACATGGTACCTGTCAACTATTCTGCTCAATTTAAAGCACATATTAAGTTTAATACAAGTTGGGCTTTATTGGGTCGTATTTTGTATGATTACTTTGGTTTCAATACTCACAAAACCAAATGAAATGTGATCTGGGAAGACAATGACATTAAGCTTCAGTGCGTAGCTTTTTGACATTAATGGACGTCCATTACATTCAAGCCATTGCCAAATGAGTTGCTACAAAGCTAATTAAGACTATCAGCTCCATACAACTCTCTCTGGATTTCTCAGTAGGACTATGTTCAGAAGATTGTGGCGTCTGGCGACTTTCCCGCGCAGAAACTCGAGTGAAGATAATGACCTCTTCTGAAGAGTCCGTCATGTTTTTTTAATCCTCCATGTCCTCCTTGGCTACTAGCAACTGCGTGGAGGAGATGTGGGGATGGTGCGCAGACAGATTTGTTATCATTACTTAAAATTCCTCATGGGGTCAACAGAAATGCGCACTATAGCCCCATAGGACAAGAACAATGAGCAGGCAGGCAATCAGACAAACACACAAGCCTATCGCCAGACTACAACATTCATATTAGATGATTCAGCAAAACCCTCAATTGCATTCGCTGCCAACATTTTCAAATTCTTGCTTTCTACAATATAAAATAACGTTCCTATACAACGAATCTTCATACATTTTGAATGAGATGTAATGGTCCCTGGATTACCCTATTTATTGACACGAGGAAACATTGTCAATTAGCACATTTGTCAAGTCAATGTTAACGTATCAGTAAAATGTTCGAATCTAGCAATACAATATCCACAATCTACTTGTTTTGTTTTTCAAACAAACTTGTGTTTGGTTATGTTTAGGCACTCACATACACAGATCATGGTGTTGTTTAATACAGAAACAAGCCATCATATCAGCCAGATTATTTTAACCATTATATTTTGTGATCTTCTCTAAAATATAAAATCTATAATAATACCTTCCTCATAATTATGATCAATATAGTGGGTCAAAGTTGAAATAACGGATGGTTTGGGTAAAGATTTTACAATTTGCCTTCCTTTGTTGCCATGCTTCAAGATTTGCTATTTACTTGGGGAGACCCAAGTTGTGATCAACTAGAATTAAGTTTTAAATAGTATAGAATACTTTTATTTATTTTTTAAGTGTGATCGTATGAGCTACTTCTCCATAGTCAGTGTGTTAGCTACAGTTAGTCTATATCCACGACTTTCCACTTCCGGGATTGCTCTGTTGCCGCCAGAAATTCCGCCGTTTGTCCCCCGATGTCCGTCCCCTTCCTCTTTCTTTGTGTTGGCGTTCTAACCTCCGGTGGATTTCTGAGGACTATGGTTAACTGCTCCTCAGATTTCTGCAGGGTAAATCCAGACAGCTAGCTAGACTATCTGTCCAATCAGAGTTTTCTGTTGCACGACTAAAACTACTTTTGAACGTACACGTTCCACCAAAACAAGTTCCTTCCAGAGGCTATTTTCCAGTGAGACTGGCGCTCCATGCAGCACACAGCACCGCCCAAGATGATTGTGATTGGTTTAAAGAAATGCCAATAAACAAGAGCATGTTTTCCTCCCATCCCGGAATGCTGGGTGGACTAGCCAGATCCTCCTCGGCAGCGCTGTGGAGGAAGGTCTGGCTACGCAACACTATCTACAGTAGATGGCAGTTGGCACGCCCCCAGTTTGGAAAAGCAGGCAGCAGTACCAGTTTGTTAGTTATTAAAACGCCAGAGTCACACAATAACACAAACTACCTGACTATTCGTGGCAGCCTTAAAGCAGCAACTCCCGTGTTCTGTTTTTGTCAAAGGAGTCTGGTGGCTTTGAAGAAAGAATAGATAACAGCTAAGATCATGCATCAACAACACAGGAAACTCTCAAGCACACCAGATCAATCGTTAAGCACTGTCTGACCTCTCCATATTAAGAGAGGGTAAAGTGAGCCACCCTTAGCTCAGAGCAGACCAAGTGGCCCATAGTGAGCCACTGGACCATGAGGATTCATGAATAAAACATATGTTGGGGACCAAGAGTCTGGTTAAACCTGATTTTAACCAAAAGGCCTCAGATTAAACTGACCTCTGGATAAAGGACACACATGTGCTCAGAGACAAAGGAATCTTGGCCTGCATGTAAACCCCAAAGCCGGGGTAATTCACACCTCTATGCGAAAGTGCCAGCCAGAGGGGAAACGCCTCACAACTGGCAGGAAATCAAAGAACTACAAGATTGTAGTCTTCACCCTTTCAAGATTTTCGAGTCTTCCTATTGGTTCAGCGGGACCATAAACACAGCAGTGGGTCTTAACCTATAAAAAGCCTGATCCTAGGAAAATCCTCGTCTTCCATTGCAACTCCGTTGCTGAGGGGAGCGCGCAAGCGCTTGTGCTGAACTTCCATTTTCTGGAGAAAGTGGATTTTATTTCGGTGGATCCTTGAAAACGCACCAGTGTTTTCATATCTGCAGTGAGAAGGAAACAACGTTTTCTTCTCAAAGTCGACTAAACTTCCCCCTTTCTGCCTTTTTGGAGGAAGTTTCTCCGTGGCTGCTGACGAGCGCCAAGGGATTCGTTCTGTTTCATTTCTGTGGAAATCTCTGGACAGAAACAAACGGACTGAACACACCGTAAGAAGGCTTACGTCTGGGCAGAGATAAGTAGTGTGTTTATTAATGAGCAAGGGGTTCGCTACCATTGTTGCCATTAAGGTGATCTGATTTAATCATGTACTGGTCCATATGTGATTATTAATCTGTTCTGTGAATGTATCACTAGATCATGGTACTGTTGATGTTGTGTTAAGTAGCTGGTTAAAACCATAAGCGCTACCTGCTTAATCACTCCTTTCACGGAGTTTTAATTACTGTCTGCGATAGAATCGCGAAATCAGCTGTTAGCCACTGGAGTGGTTATAATTACCAAAGTTTCCCTCAGTAAGTCAAAAGTCTCAGTCTGTCCTAACTACACGTGTGGTCCAGACCTGAGTAGCTGAGGGGGGCGGGTCATTATCGATAACTAAGATCAGAGTGCCTCTTTTCTTTACTCTTCTTCTCTTTCTTCTTTTACTAACACACACACACACACACACACACACACACACACACACACACACACACACACGACACAGGCTAGCCGCGTAGCTCCCAAGCTAACGCTGTAGTTTAGCCACGTGGAATCGGCTTACGTTCGTACAGAGCTAACACAGGAACTGGTTACCATACCGGCTAAGCGTGCGCGTTGCCTGGCAACCCCCGGCTTCTTCGGCCCTTCTCCTTCACCCAGCACCATTACCGCCCTCTTGAGGCTAAATAGTTTTGTGCAGCTCACAGGAGTAGCCATTTTTGGAGTTGTTTTTGTGTTAGAACTACATTTCGACACCGCCCCTCCTTTTTCACTCACTCTCTCTCACACACACACTCACACACACACAGACACAGACGTGTCCATGCTGCTTTGTTTTTGCTTTGTTTTGGTTGTGATATTGTAAAAGATATATAAGTTTATTATCGAAGGATTATTGATTAGCTACTGATAATTGTGATGTTAATAAATCTTATTATACTTAATTAGCAGTTGCTTGTGATTATTTGTGTACTTGTTGTAATAATTGCTGGTCGATCAGGTCCATGCTTGGAGTCACCCCTTCCTTTATTTCCTTTTTAAAGGATTACCACAGAAATGAGACTGTTCCACAGTTTGATTATTGGTTGCTGACTTGCAGGGTGGTGCCCCGTTTTGATTGTTTGTCGATTTGATAAAGTTATTAATAACCATATTCATAACTTTATTAATATTGATAAAACATCTTTGATAATTTGCCAATGATCAAATTGCAAATGATCAAATTGCCAGTTGTGAGGAGTTTCCCTTCTGGCTGGCACTTTTGCATAGAGGTGTGAATTACCCTGGCTTTGGGGTTTACATGCAGGCCAAGATTCCTTTGTCTCTGAGCACATGTGTGTCCTGTATCCAGAGGTCAGTTTAATCTGAGGCCTTTTGGTTAAAATCAGGTTTAACCAGACTCTTGGTCCCCAACACATAGCATGTGTGTGCTGTTGATCAGAGGTACTAGCACTATGCGGACACCCAGTCCGGAACCCACTGTGCCATATGGTGTGTCCCTGTTTCATAATTGAATATTTGTTTGAAATCAAAATTCTAAGCACAACAAGCTACAGGGCTATTGATGGATTCCGCTGTGGTCTGTGTATTGTATGAATTTCTGATTTAGAGTCAGAGATTGTAATGAGGAGCTGTTATGTGAATGTTGAACAAAGACACCATGCCTCAGGGCACGTTCTTTCATGTAACCGAATGGCTTTGCAGTAATTGCGGTTGAAAAGTGGAACAAAATGATCTGCTATTGGCAAAACAGGAAAAGAATAAACGTCATGGAGTATTAATATGTTAATCTAGCTATTTTGGAAGGGAGAAGTTAGACATCATCTTGATTCCAAAGCCAAAGTGCTCACAGCGCAGTGGTTTACTGCATCGTATGAACATTTCTAGCAGCTTTTAATTAAGTTTAAAAATATGTATTAAAAAGGGCAGACCCCTACTTCAGGAAATTGTGATACTTCACATATCAGAGTTTGTCTACACTCATTACTGAGTGTCATAATTAAACATTTTCCAGTGCTGTTTTTTTTCTCCTTCTTATTTCAAACATTGGTTTAATAATAACGCTATCAACCTCAGCCGAGCATCCATCTGTTCTTCCCGGTGTGCACTTAGTCTCAGTGACCTTTGCAGCTCCTGGACTTGTTTCTTTGGTAACAGGAGTACAGGTGACTTTCCTCTGCATGGCTGCATTTGGCGATCCATCGCCCCGGTAGCAGCAACAGCCCCTGATGACTTCCCGACATACAAGAAGTTCTTCATCTGCGAAATGGCCGCCTGTGTTGCTATGCACCTCGAATGTGTAATTCTCTCCCTTTCACCTTGACTTACCCATCTCCGTTCCGCAGATCGGAACTGTTTCATGTAAATGGGCTTCTGCTCTAAGCTTAGATGACAGAGGAAAAGGCTGTACTATCTATCAGCAGCGGGAAACCTTTACCAGGGACGGAACATCAAATTCAATTAGCAGCCGAGGCAGTGGCTGTGGTGTCGGCATGTGTCTGGAGGGGACAAACGCTCACCTTGGCCCCTGCGGTCCATCAGAGATCCAAGGATTACCTCGCTCAACCACCCAGCGACTTGTACTGGTCCACATCTGTCATGCTGATGGCATATTTCTATTTGATCTGTTCAAAAGAAACCCTCAACATACCCCGCTATGCAGAAGAATAAAAGTTGTTTTCAGTAACGAAGAACAAAAATGTACATGCACAGAACTGTAAAACACTTTCCAAAGGGGTAAAAATGTATTTAAATGGAATAAACAGGAAGGTTAATAACAATTTTCATCCAGGGACACCCCCCCACCCTCTTATTGACAGTTGCATCTGGGACAATGCCAGTTCACTCACTTGGAAGGAGCTCAGAAAAGAGCAGCATGATTATGAAACACATATCGGTGTCGGACGTCACCTTGGGCTGACTTTGTTTTTTGGATCGATTGCAGAGAGATTGCACATGACTTCATATCTTTAATTGAACAACCGCCGTGACCTCACTCACCCCATTGGAAATGCCAGGAGCCAGCAAAGCAGGGAGGAAGAAATAAATTGGGCCAAGGTTATGGGAAAAGGAGCATGTAGTTAGCGTATTGAGAATTTCGAGAGATGTTGAAAAAAAAAGGACTTTGAGAAAGTGTTCTTCTTCCCCGGCGACCTCAAGTAATACAAGATAGATGTTATGTGTGTGATGCCATTGAGCTTTGACAGCCAAAGCTGGTTTCCTTGTCAAACAAGGATTGCAGTGTCTTTTTCTCCTCTAAAGCTGAAAATAAAAAGCCCAGTGTTGGAGATAGACGCGCTGTGGTTTATGCATTATTACTGCCCGGGACAGCGAGGAGAGCTTGTTATTTCTGCAACATGTGTGACCTCTCTCAGGAAATCCACGCGGTAATGACTACTGATGATGTGCACTTTGGGGTATTGAAATGCATCCTTGATAGTTCACCACATGTATGCTAAATTAGCGACAAACTAAATCATTTTCCCTTTCCATTTCTTCCTCATTTAATGCGTAATGGGTTATGCTTATTGGCTTTGGAGGAATTTTAAGTCCTTGGTAATTAATCATTTAGTGAGTTCTTAGCTTTTAAAACATCTTATGTTTCAATGTTTGTTGGAGGATGGTTGGCACGATTGTTCAAAATATTTCTCATTCCTCAGTGTTTTAAATAAATGGAAACTCAATCATATTTGCATACTATGCATGCTTACTCGAATGGCATGAATACCTGTGGCATATTATAATGTCCTTTTTAATTGCATTGCCCTTGAACTGTCATTTGCCCTTGCCAAGTAGATAATGTCAGCGTTGATAAGGCTCATGGTTACAACCGTTACACATTATACAGGCTCATTTGGCTCTCGTCATTTCCCATCCACTGAGATTAAGTTACCCCACGGAATGTATATTTGTAGTAAAGATAAGTGGCATATTGTGTGCCATGCTGGCTGAATTCTGAGCAGAAAATGGTTTGGAATGAAATATTCCATTTGTTTTGACTCTTCCGGTTGTGTCTGTGTGAAAGGATTGTTATTATATTCAGCCCACTGTGTAAGTAAAGTGGGACTTCACTTTGTACAGCACAAAGTTAAAGATATAATTTATATTATGAATTTTCAGACTACAGTGCTTACAGTAGATCTCATTCCATCAACTGTTTGATTCTGCTGAACATTATTATTCTGCATCTGAACTCTACAGTAACCTTTAAAAAAAAAACATTCTCAAGGCCATTCCCAAATGGCATATCAAGTCCCAGTGGGATACTTAAAGGTGCAATATGTAATACTGTATGTAATACTGGCAGCTAGCGGTTAAAATAGTTACTGCACTACCAATTCAAAATACTGGAGAGTCGTTTCCCCCGCCCCCTCCTGCCCAGACTCGAAGTTCACGGAGGTTGCCAGGCTGAGACCGCAGCATTCACAACAATGTTGCTAGACGCTTTTCTCACATAGCCAGACATTACTCCACAGCACAGCAGAGTAGCTAACGGTAGATGCTAGTCTCACATAGCCAGACATTACACCAAAGCACAGCGGAGTAGCTAACGTTAGATGCTAGTCTCACATAGCCAGACATTACTCCACAGCACAGCGGAGTAGCTAATGGTAGATGCTAGTCTCACATAGCCAGACATTACTCCACAGCACAGCGGAGTAGCTAACGGTAGATGCTAGTCTCACATAGCCAGACATTACTCCACAGCACAGCGGAGTAGCTAACGGTAGATGCTAGTCTCACATAGCCAGACGTTACTCCACAGCACAGCGGAGTAGCTAACGGTAGATGCTAGTGTCACATAGCCAGACGTTACTCCACAGCACAGCGGAGTAGCTAACGGTAGATGCTGGCTATATTGACAGTCATAAAAGCCCGTGCTCACGCGGAGCTCTGTAACCAACTGACAGACACACTTTTTCGGCTTAAAATTACAGTATGAACCGCTAAAAACACAACAACCTCACTGTCCTCTCCACACGCCAGTCAGGCACACTTCCTCGGCTTAGAATTATAATACAAAACGCTAAAAATACCACTACCTTGCCGACGGAACACACTTCATTGGCTTAGAATTACGGCAACAATCGCTAAACACACTGCAAACTCACAGTCCTCTCTTTCCGATTTACAGCCCCCCTCTCGTGGCTTAAAATAACTCACCGTTGTCGGCTTCAGCCGCTGAAGAGGCTACACGCTGTAAACAGCCATGAGCTGCTTGCCTGGTCCTCCCGGTAACGTTAGCAGTTAGCAGGGTTAGCATGGCGGCGTTAGCCAGGACCAGTCGGGATCACTTTACTGACTATGTCTCAATTCTTTTTTTTTTTTCAAGCTAGAGTAACCAACTCGGGTACTCTAGCTATATAATTCGATGTGAGTACACAAATGTTGAAATGACAAAAAATGCCCAGTAGCTGTGATAAATTAGCATGAAGCTAATGCTTACCTGTTCAGGAGAAAATAAGCCAACTCTGCGTCCTTTTGGGATCTAAGCTGTCTCCATCTTTCAAATACATTACGTCTCTGGTCACGCAACTGTTAGAAACATGCTGTTTTCTTTTTTTATGTCATGTAGAATCTATCTCCGTTGATCCTGTTCGTTTGTTTGCTGCTTTCATGGCTGTACTACCGTTACAACTGTAGCGCGCTGGGTTTACGTTTTTACAGGTATATCTGGCAACCCGGCCTGCCTGTCAAACTGGGCCGTTGATAACAACACACAGATCAAAACATAAACATAAATTCTGTCACGTAATGTAAATTTCAAAAAGAAAAAATACTGAAATTAGCATTGTTGTCAGAAAAGATAGTATTTCAGTTTAACATGTTTCCTTAACATCTGATGAGGCATTGGTGTCATTTTTGGATTTATTACAGTACAAATATTACATATTGGACCTTTAAAGTCATGAATTCATCGCACTATTATCAGGCTTTACCACAGCTTTAATTATAGGAACACGTCCATAGGATAATAACAGCAGACAAAGAAAAGGGTCCATTCAGCACATGAATGTGGCCACATGGTGAGCTGAGTGAATGAGAACTGAAACGCATAAATTGAAATTAATCAAAGTAGCCATTGTACATTTCTACATTTGAGAAGTGAAAGGAAATTAACAGAGGTCAGTCAAATGCTTAAATCAAATGGAAAGAAAGTTTTTAAGGGCAATTGTTCATGTGCAGCAGTGTTTCATAGACTGCAGCATAGTAGCTGTATGACTGGAACTGAATGCTTTCTATTGTAACGCCTAACTTTAAGTATCGCTCCATTGTGAGCATCAGCATTTAAAGGTTATGGAACATTGGCCTAAATCAGCCAAATTATCTATGTGATTAGATAAAAGCCATTTTAATCATGTGTAGGATATACTCCCAGTGGTACACCCACATAATGTTGACTGTATGCTTATTTTTTAACACTTTAGCATACACTATGAAGAGTAATAGCAGCATTTAGACAGCAGTAAACACTTTACCTTAGAAAATGCCATTATTTAGTTTGTCTTGAGTTGCTGGGGAGGACTGAGGCCCCACAGAGACCTCTTTATTATGCTCTGAGGCTGCATCCGAGGGCCGGAAGAAAAATAAAGCAGTCTGCCCTAAGACGCACGGTTTCATTAGTATACATCTTGGTGAGCCCACAGCCATGGTTACAGTCAAAAGTTGAAGTCAAGAAAATTATCTCCACCAAAAGCTTTTTTTTTTTTTTTTTTTTTTTCAGCTACAGAAAAGGTCTTGAATTATCAGAGCTAAGACTTTAGAATTAAATAATACACCCCCTGGTTGTAATGTACATAAATGTCATTTGGTTTTGTAGCTTATCATTCATTGTGCGTCAAACCTACCGAATTCAGTAGCCTGACCTGTCTGTCTCTTCTTCTAAGTAAATTTCTTCCTAAACTTGTGGAGACTGAACTCTGAGCTGCCTGATGGCCTGAGGTCCTTCATAACTGTGTCCACATTCAAAAGCGTTCAGGCATTGCTCTGTGTGCGTGTGTGTGTGTGTGTGTGTGTGTGTTTGTGTGAGATAGTGAGTATGTGGGGAAAAAAAAACTTTTGCAATCTTAATACCGAAAATTTATTGGTGAAAAGACAAGATGAAACCCATCTGACATCTGTCCAATGATTCAGCATTGCAACAATGGAACTGAGAGTTTGCATGAAGTGAAAGGCACACCACACATGTCGCATATTTCTCAGTACTTTCTATAATTAAACTTGGATAACTATATGTTGTTGCTAACACTTCAGTCCTTGATATAAGTGCATGCAGTCAAGTCACTTCTGATTGGCAGGTATTTATTCTCTACTGAAGAGGCCTGATCATTTCTTAATTTAATTATTATTATTAATTATTATTATTATTATTAATTTAATTTCTTAATTTTCTTAATTTTTTGAGAAACTTAGTATTTGCTGTAAACAAACATTTATTGAATGGTACAGACAGTTTCACTTCATGGACGTCCCCTCTTTCATATGCAGACATTGTGCAAGTGTGCAAGTCCCCTCTGCGCAATTTCTTTATTATTTCTTTATTATTCTTATTATTTATTATTTATTTAATATTATTTATTATTTATTTTTAAACATATTCCAATATTCTGCCATATATTTCAATGTATTACCTTTTATCCAACTTCAAATTTTTGATTATGTCCCCAAAAGGAAACTTGGTCAACATGTGTTTTATCTAAAAAGATTTTTAAGATTTAATTTTACAATTTTATTAAGCAGACAAACTGACCAACACATATATAATAAAAGATGGATACTTGGTGTCTGTGTATCGATACAGTATTGCCACGGAAAATATTGCGATACTATGCTGTGTACTTGCGCTATATAAATATATATATAATAGAATTCACTGGTAGGTTAACCAATACAACTTCTGTAAAACCTGATTTTCTAAAAGAAGCTTTTTCTCTGTGAGAGATTGATTCCCCCATCTGCTGAGAGTTTGAGCCTTTTCACCCGTTGTGCATCTTGGGCCGACATCAGACATATAGTCAGAGCGAGAGTGGCTGGCTCTGCTGGCCCTTCCCCTGCCTCTGTATCCATATCTGAGGGCAGATAGCTGGACCAGCACTCTGAGATTGTTGTCCTCGCTGTCTGGCCACGTCGTTGTCTCTTGCGTGAGTGTGTATGTGTCACGGTTACCGCCAAGTACGGTTCACTTCAGAGAGAAACACATTGTGTTTATTTGCCAAATATTTCAGAAGCATTCCTTTTCACCACAACCAATTATGTAGCAAGTGTATTTACAGTGCAGCTCTGGCCCTGCAGCTCAAAAAGTGAACAGAATAATGCTTGTCCAAATATTGTGCAGAGGCTGCTTAGCGAGGTACAGTGGCATTTCTTTGCTAATATTAACGTTGTGTCTGTTTATTTTACTCCTGGTAACACAGTGGTGCTACTGGACTGGCAATTGTTGCACCTATAGAAGTCTTGGTAATGTTTTTACTGCTGAGATAATTAGTTTCAGTATCTGTGTTGGGAGATAGCAGATGAGTATATACCACACAGTTGATGTTACCAATAACAGCAGGAGGAGAAATAATGGATGTTGCCTTGTTGAACGGGAGTATCTGCAGAAAAGCGCTCTATCCTCTAAATCGAGTTCAGTGAGTCTTACAGAGGATGCTGGAGACCTGTGACCTGCGCTGTAACCTGGTAATAATCCCACATTTCTGTTTCTCCTTTAATCCTTTGGAGTTCCCTGGGAAAGAACCATAGATGGAGAAGTAGATATGGTTTATTAGTGTAAGATATTATGCCACTACCTCATGGTAAAGATGTCTCTTTAAATAAATCTGTACGTCCTGTACCAATTCTGCATATTTTCTCATGCAGAAAGTGCCCGTTTGTCAAGCGTATGTGTCTTTAGTTGCAGGGCTCAATTTTCTCCAAACAACCAACCCGTTCTCACTACCAACACGTAATATACGGACGCTTGGGCAGTGGCTCTCAACGTCAGATACCTTTAGCGTCTGTATGGCACGCACCGGGCAGAGCAGCAGCTCGACCTCTGCGCTGTAAGATGACGTAGTATTAAGAGAGACAACGGTAGAGAGTAGTAGGAAAGACCAAAATGTGGTTGGGGTGGTGGATGGGTCAAACAAAACAGGACCAGGGTTCATGTTGTTAGGCTCCAGTCAGACCCGGAACTGAGAAACAGGCACACAAACACAGATGAGCAGTTTACAGTGTTTATTAGAAACAATGTTTGATAGTGGAGGAGGGAGATGGCCAGGATAGCTGCTCCAGGTAGGGGCGAAGCCGGAGATCAGAAGGCAGGTGTGTGGCCAGGCAGCAAAGATGACGGCTGGGTGGAATGGCTGGTTGAGAGCGGAGTGGCGAGGTGAGTAGGCAGCGAGGAGGCAGATGAAAGCTGGTGAGCAGCGGGTCCAGAGGCAGAATCTGAGCAGAGAAGGAATGCGTGAGCCAGAGCATAAATGAGGCAACAACCAAACTGGAAACAGAGAAAACAGGGATCATTCTCTCGAGCACAGAGTAGAGCCACGTTACCACGAGAATGGTTGCAACGAACTGGCGCTGAAGAGGTGAACAGCCCGGGTTGATAACTGTTGGTTGATTACTGGAATGATCTGCAGCTGGCTGGAGCAGAGCAGGTGAGAGTGGCCACGCCCCTTGACCTAGAACTAGTGACATGGAAGCCGGTGGAGACAGACACAGACAACACACACACAAGGGAAAGGGGAACAGGAAAACAATTCAATTCAATTTTATTTATAGTATCAAATCATAACAAGAGTTATCTTGAGACACTTTACAGATAGAGTAGGTCTAGACCACACTCTATAATTTACAAAGCCCCAACAATTCCAACAATTACAGTAATTCCCTCAAGAGCAAGCAGTGCGACAGTGGCGAGGAAAAACTCCCTCTTGGGAAGAAACCTCGGACAGACCCAGGCTCTTGGTAGGCGGTGTCTGACGGGCCGGTTGGGGGTGTGATGAACAGTGGCGATAATAGTCACATTAAGGCAGGGACAGGGAGACAGACACTGATCCACAACACATGTCCCGTACTTGTCCCGCGTGTCACTGAAACGTACATTTCGTAACCCCAGCCACCATCTTTTCCTAAACCTTACTGACCAGTTCTTGTGCCGCATGTCAGTCAACACGTCCCGACCCAGAGCGTCAAAAGCGACATCAAGAGTCCCGGCGCCAAAGGAGACTTTAAGCGTGAATAACAAACGCCAAAGGCACATGACCAAACGTCCGTATTTTACACGATGGGAGAGTGGGAATGTACCCAATGACTGCTCACTCCTTGTCTCAGTTGCCTCTGAGGAAAGATTTTTCCAGGCCGGCAGGATCAAACACAGCTCCTTCGGAGAGCGAAGGTGTCATGCGACGGTATACCACACAGGTACCCCGGGGGCCGCCACGACTTTGTCCTATCTGACACACTCAGACCTAATTCCTCTTCTGCTTAACGAGCCACTTGATCATCCTGCTAACTGGTGACGCCAGATCAATTGGAGCAGAAGCAGGAAAAAGCAAGGGTAACATTTCTCCCTGCTGGAGATATTTGAGGCTGCTTATCATTAACGGGCAATAGAGCAAGACGGGCACTGCTGACCCCAGTGGCCCCTGGGTAATATGGTGGACTCCAGTAAGGGAGCTTGTTAGTAGTGGGATTGGGGAGGGGGTTGTGTTGTAGCTGAGGAGGGTGTCACAAGCCACTTTGCTGTTTAGACATTACAGAATCTGCAGCATTTTGTCTTGTTTTACCACCAGGCCTAAATATTCAAGAGGAAGTGTGTACAAATCCTCATAATATTAATAGGGGTGTCAGATCATGTCATTGCCAGATCTATCTCCACTAGTGCTGTGGAATACATCTGTGTTTATACCACAGATGCATTCTGAAATAGGAGAAAAATCACAATCACAATCGTCTTGGGCTAAGCTAAGCTCTGGATGCAGCAACGGGGGCTCTGCATAATAGTCTCGGAAGGAACTTGTTTTGGTGGAACATTAGTCTATATCCTCGACGTTCCACTTCCAGGATTGCTCTGGTGCTGCGGGAAATTCCATGCATGTCTTTTTGCCGATGTCTGTTTCCTTCCAATTTCTTTGTGTTGTTGTTCTAACCTCTGGTGGATTTCTGAGGACTATGGTTAACTGCTCCTCAGATCTCTGCAGGGTAAATCCAGACAGCTAGCTAGACTATCTGTCCAATCTGAGTTTTCTGTCAAAAACAACTTTTTAACTCACATACGTTCCACCAAAACAAGTTCCTTCCCGAGGCTTTGTTGCAGCGACACCATACGGAGCTTAGTGCCGCCCAAGATAAAGGTGATTGGTTTAAAGAAATGCCAATAAACCATAGCACATTTTTCACTCCCATCTCGGAATGCTGTGTGGACTAGCCAGACCCTCCTCCGCAGCGCTGTGGAGGGTCTGGCAAAGCGATACTAGCGGAACATTTGCACCCCGCAAAAGAAAACGCCACATACAATATTATTACTGATCGTCAAATTATGTCTGTTTTTTTTACTTTGTCATTTGCAACATTGACATCCATTTTTTTTTTCACACAGGCAAAAGAGCTGAAACGGGCCCAGCACCACACGTTGTAATAATTGGTCTACAACAGAGCAGAAACACACTGACAGACAGACAGACAGACACACACACACAGACAGACAGACAGACAGACAGACAGACAGACACGCCACTTAGTTTGGTTTGCTTGATTTTTGTGGTGTTAAACATAACTTCCAGCCCTTATTCCATTTTACCCTGTTGTAGCAATCCACAGACAGAAGAGAAACAGGGAAGTATAGGGGCAGTCAACAGGAGAGAGAGAGAGAGAGAGAGAGAGAGAGAGATCAAGCAATTCTTTGTTAAATCAGACATTCAGCACCCCCATAAAGCCCAAATGGAATGATCTTTGTTTCATAACCACATTCTCCACCACTGCGACGACTCAACTCTGAGATTGGCAGTCGAATCATGCTCATAGACCAGATCGTCAAATAGTCGTCTATTTGGGGTCACCCCTACATTTTAATATTTGCCAACTTGCTTTGCTCTATTGCTGTTTGCTCAGAAACATACACCAATTGGCATTGTTGTTGATAGGCCATACCTTTTTGACACAATATATTCTGCAATGTGGTGCCAGCATTTATGCTGTGAGCATTAAGGCCTTGATCCGTCTCATATTTAGCTGAAGCCATTTTGCCATCTCAGTGAAAATGCCCAGCCCTGACTCCAGCTTTCCAATAAGCACACCGGCACAACTCAGCACATCAGCATGTACCTTCTTTTCCACAAACCCAAGGTTAGCATCTCATTGGGAAGCTCTGTGATTTATCAGAATATAGTGGCATCCAGTGTGTGTGTGTGTGTGTGTGTGTGTGTGTGTGTGTGTGTGGGGGGGGGGCGTCAGTGGGGACTCAGATGCTTTGTTTGAACTTTAAACATAGAGACCTGCTCTCGCTCCTTTGCAGGGATCTAAAGATGGTCTCTTGAGATGCCACTTTCGGCACAAAAAGGCATTTCTAATGAAGATTGATTTGGTTTGCTCTTACAGTGCATGTGTGCAAGTCCCTGGTACAGTATTTGCCATTTAACAAAGAGGCCCGTCTGTGTTTGTCTAGTCAGTTCTTGTTTGCTGAATTAATTAATATAAAGGAGGGAGGTGAGAATGAAGAGAGGCGCAGGGATTATCCCTGATCCATTCTGCATTACAAGACAGAGACCACAAATACTGAACAAATATATAGCATAGGTTGACTTCATAATTATGTATTCTCCTGCATTCAGCAACAACTACTGCATGCAGAACATACGGCATGACAGTCTTGCATTACACATTTTTCAAATGAGTAGTCTGACAAGTGGTGGATTAATGTAGTCTATGGAAAATAGTCCTGTAAAATCCGGTCTCATTGCAGAAATACAAGTACAAAGACTTCCCTTCAAGGAACTGACACTAACAGACAGACATTCAAAAAATAAGTATGTTTGCAGAATAGTTTTGAAATTCAAAAACGGTAAGATGCAGTACAGTGAAGCACTGCAGCTCTAGTTTGAATCACCAATGTAGAATAGCAGAATAGCTGCTACTGTGTTGTGATTCAGGTTCTGAGTGGAACCAAGACAGCGAGTTCTCTCTGCAGGTCAAAATACCACAACTTCTTCTCCAATTCGTAATTCACGTTTAAGATGGCCTAATTCATCCCAATGGTGGCAACCTCATTTTCCATCTCCATGTGTGTATTTGACAGAAATATCCCAAGGGAACATTGCACCTTCAAACCTTCATACCAAGGTCTTTTATAGGGGACTGCAGTGATATTTGACTAACCCTCATTAGCCTGGCCTTATTTCTAGCACTAATGCCCCTTCACTGCTTGTAGCACTCTCTCCCTTCAAAACCTGAGAGGGACATTTCTTTAAAGAAATTGTCACAATGTGCACTTAATAACTGGGCATATGAATGGTGACAAAGTCTCTATTCTTTCTCAAGCCCGTTGAAATGAGTTTTCCAACAGATCATAATTCTCAGGCTACAGATCCTTGTCTGCTATTTTGCGTGTGAAACCTGACATGAGTGCCACTGTCGGGACTATTTAAGTGGAACTGTAGGTGTCTTTCTTGCAGTCACTCCTGTTAGCTAAGACGAAAACTCTAAGACAATGGGCCCTATCTTGCACCCGGCGCAGCGCAGCACAAAGCCCGAGTGTGTGTCTTTGCTAGTTTAAGACTAGTCCAGCGCCCACGTCGTTTAAATAGCAAATGCACCTGCGCCCATCTTTGCGCCCTTTGGGCGTGCTGTTCTTACAGGGAGGTGTGCTCAGGTGCATTCTGGGAGTATTGCTATCTTGAGGCAGCGGGAAGTGATCACGCCATTGGCCAACAAAAACCTGGTCTGAAGTCAATAACGCAGCATTTCATTGTTATTTTAACAGAGCATTAGTAAAATGCTCCTAGGCTCGTGCACAGCGCGTGCACACTATGCTTGTTACACACACAGCGAAGTGCAGCAGCACACAAACACGCAAAAGATTACAAATACAAATATTACAGTGTGAAATAGTATTATTGTGTACAGTATATCTATATATTTTACATGTTATTATGGTTACTGGCACTTTCACTTCACGCACAAGCAGATCAGTTCAATCTCTCTTTCCTGCTCAGCAAATCCTCCATCATAACAGCAATGCTCCAAGGTCCAAACGCGCCTGGCTTTTAAAGGGAATGGGAGATGATCTCTGATTGGTTTATTGCATGTTACGCCCAAAACACACCTCTGATTAATGAAGAGACTAAGTACAACCCTTTAGAACCATGCGCCCGGTGCACAGACCCTTTTTTCCACTGTTAAACTAGCAAAGTGGATTCATACAGGCCCTAAACGCACCTGCACCAGGCGCTTCACTAGGTCTCTCTCTGGTCTCCGATCCGTGACTCCTGTGTGCATGACCGACACCCTCCATCCTGACACAGCCCATTCCAAAGCAAAGCCTCAATTAGTCCGACAGCTTTTCAATCAGGGCAGTGACTACGGCTACCTCCCACCATGAAATGCAGTTCTTATGATGCCAAGAATATATAGGCTTCAAACGTTCTCAGCAAGAATCCATATTTTCGCTGAGAGTGCGATGCCTACCTCCATAGATTGCTTGTCTGAGAGGTGAGTGTTCATTTCCCCTGTCGATGCAAACCTTGTAATGATGCACCATCTGATTACTTTACTCAAGCTCCCGCTCTGAAAAAGGTTAGTTTGTGCTTTAATACAGCTTTTGCTAAGCAATCACCAGTGCCATTATCATAGGGGGATGTGTTTGTGTTGTTTATGCGTGAATGGCTTCAGATGAAAGGTGATTGCCAACAGCTGACAGCTCTACGGTTCAGATCAATTTAGGAATGGAGGTAAAATGTTGAGTTCATGTTCAGCTGGAGAGCCCTGGATCAATGAAGTTATGGCAGGAAATTGGTAGATTGGTAGCGGCTCTGTTGATGCAGGACGGTACTTTGGCATCACTTTTCAATTTGAAAGAGCTGAGAGGTGTGTGGTGCCTATTGTTAACGTCTGCTGATAAGTACAAACCTTGAAGTCTTAACTTTTTGGATTTGTTTTTATGTTATCACAAAACTTTCATTCAATTTGTGTTCATAAAAAACTATTCAATTATGACTTAATTTTGTCACGCATTAGAGCTGTTTATTAGTTTAAAGTGGCCACTTAACGGCATTTTAAATTGACCACACGATCACTGTAAACAAACAGGATGATTCTATTCAGCCTTTACAAAGTGTGGTTGAATCTTGCAGAAACTCTGCCACATCACTTAACAGCATAAAACCTGAAGTCAGCGCTGTTCTTGCGCTGTAAATGGAGTTAAATCTGTCAAGATTTGTGGCGATGGCAGCTGGTTGAAGGACTGAAAATTGCTTGCAACCTGAGCACCACTTCAACAACAACTATCTCTTAAGAAAAGATAAAGCGAAAACCTTTGACCTCAGAAGCAAAATGCTCTCTGAGACAGGAAGAAAAGATCTTCTAAGAAGCTAAGGGCAGATGAAAAATGGTGAGAAAAAAAGGAAAAACAAATGCAGAAAAGACACATTAGACGACACTATGAAAATGTAGACTTGGCTGCCCTCACTATTTTCAGGCAGTGATGTGAAGACTATTAAGAGACTGCAGAAGAGAGGAGCAGCGGCTTTAGCGTGAACTGTAACAGCTTGAGCAAACTCTCCACAGAGGAACTAAACTCACCATTACTGGATCTCTCTCAGCACCGTGCTTTCCTTTGGTGTAAAGTCTCAGGCCAGCCAAGTTGGTGAAACGTATCTGAGCTGAGTGAAATGCACTCAAAACCTGACAGTAATTCTTTTCAAGTTAATGCTGCAATGCCCCGTTAGAGTAAATACATTTTTAAAAGCCACGTTGTAATGGTTAAAATGAGCAAATTTGGCTGCCAGTGGAGTTCACTTGATGAGATTTCTTTAAAGGGGAACTATGCAGTTTTTTTTAGCTTAATTTACCTTAACTGAACAGCTTCGGAGTCACTGAAATGGTTATAGCACTTTTTGGCACTGCACACATACGCCCATTCAGGAACCGGCTAACAAGGTAGCGATGGAGTTTTTCACACTGGTCATGGCTGAGACGGTTAAAAAGAAGCAGAAAGCTCGGAAAGCATTGTAGAGGAACAGAGAAAGAGGAAACGGCAGACTGACCGAGAGAGGAGTCAGACACGAGGAAACATAGGAGCTGTGGGGGGGGGGCTCTATAGAGAAACCTGTAAGGGGGGGCTCTTTCTCTATAGAGAAACCTGTAGGGGGGGGATCTTTCTCTATAGAGAAACCTGTAGGGGGGCTCTATAGAGAAACCTGTAGGGGGAGCTCTATAGAGAAGCCTGTAGGGGGAGCTCTATAGAGAAACCTGTAGGGGGGGCTCTTTCTCTATAGAGAAACCTGTAGGGGGAGCTCTATAGAGAAACCTGTAGGGGGGGGCTCTATAGAGAAACCTGTAGGGGAGCTCTATAGAGAAACCTGTAGGGGGAGCTCTATAGAGAAACCTGTAGGGCGGGCTCTATAGAGAAACCTGTGGGGGAGCTCTATAGAGAAACCTGTAGGGGGAGCTCTATAGAGAAACCTGTAGGGCGGGCTCTATAGAGAAACCTGTAGGGGGGAGCTCTATAGAGAAACCTGTAGGGGGAGCTCTATAGAGAAACCTGTAGGGGGGAGCTCTATAGAGAAACCTGTAGGGGGAGCTCTATAGAGAAACCTGTAGGAGCTCTATAGAGAAACCTGTAGGGGGGGCTCTATAGAGAAACCTGTAGGGGGAGCTCTATAGAGAAACCTGTAGGAGCTCTATAGAGAAACCTGTAGGAGCTCTATAGAGAAACCTGTAGGAGCTCTATAGAGAAACCTGTTGGGGGGCTCTATAGAGAAACCTGTAGGGGAGCTCTATAGAGAAACCTGTAGGGGAGCTCTATAGAGAAACCTGTAGGGGGGGCTCTAGAGAGAAACCTGTAGGGGGGCTCTATAGTTCTATAGAGAAACTAAAAGTAAATGGGTTAGAGAGTTTTTTTTTTAACTTAACGGATGTCACGTTCAACCTATGAAGTAACTTCTGCCGTGATCTTTTTCTAAACGTGACTAAGCACTTTTGGTTCCTAAACATAAACAAACTGAGACCGTGGCGAGTTTTTTGGAAACTTTACGAACGTTGCGTTCAGCGTTACATGTGTTACCAGAAGTGAAGTAACTTGTGACTTTAACACAAATCACGGCCTTTTTCTAAACTTAACTAAGTCGTTGTTTTTGTGCCAAAACATAACCAAACTGTGACGTGAAAAGTCGTTTAAATTTGCGACCTTTACGTTCAAAACCGCGACCGTTGCGTTCACTGGTTTGGATATGAGGTCATATTTATTTCCGCCACCGCTAGGGGCGCTAATTTATGAAACACTCATGTGGGTCGTATTAGAGGGGGGGGGGGACAAATGGCCAATATCATCGTACAGTTTGGAGGATTTGTTGTAAGTAGGTCAGGACGTCCTGCTTCTGCAAAGTCTTGAAAAAAAGTTAATTTCAAGGAATTGTTAAGTGAGGTTAATTTATTTCAAAGCCAACTAATATTTAAAACTAGGGAATTCAGTTACCTAAAGTAAGATCAAAGTACTTAAAGTACAACAGTGTTTCTTGTTCTTTGAGAGCTCATGTAGAAGACCTGTATGGACCTTGGTGAAATAACACTGAGCCATGCTAATGCTGAGGCATGCTAACGCTGAGCCATGCTAACACCGAACCATGCTAACACTGATCCATGCTAACACTGAGCCATTCTAACACTGAACCATGCTAACACTGAGCCATGCTAATAGTGAGCCATGCTAACGCTGAGCCATGCTAACGCTGAGGCATGCTAACGCTGAGCCATGCTAACGCTGAACCATGCTAACACTGATCCATGCTAACACTGAGCCATTCTAACAGTGGACCATGCTAACAGTGAGCCATGCTAACAGTGAGCCATGCTAACAGTGAGCCATGCTAACGCTGAGCCATGCTAATGCTGAGCCATGCTAACGCTGAGCCATGCTAACGCTGAGCCGGCCCGCCAGTCCACCATGTGTTGTCCAGACTGCCATTTGTGTTATAATTGTTGCCATGCAATTTAGTACAGACATACTTAACTATACAAACCATAGCACTTTAACTTGCAATTTTTGTCTCCGTATTTTCTTACTTTCTCTGTGTGTCTGTGATAATGCTTTACATCCAAAGTCCTCCTCTGGGGATCAACCAAGGTTCATCTTCTATCTTTTTCTTCAGAGAAGGAATCCTAATGGCTTTGGTGATCATCTGACTTTTCATTTGGTATCATCATCAAGTCAAACTGTGTATTTGTCCAATAATTTGGTTTATGACCAAAGGGTGTTAAGTCTAATGTGAGAGAGAGAGAAAGAGAGAGAGAGAGTCTAATGAGACTGTCTGGTTTTGTTCATTGTTTACTTTAAACCATCAGAAGCACTTTTGTTACTGAATGGCAGAGATTGAAAAAAAAAATTAACAAGACTAAACCTTGAAAAAAAGACATTTCGTCTAAAGAACAAGTTGGAAATATAACCTCATGCAAGCCAAAACACTATATGAGACTTTTTTTGTCTTTAAAGTTCAGGGCTTGAGATACATGTTGAAGCATACTGGATGATCATCTTTTGTATCTGGCTAAAATAACAATTAGACAAGTTCTTCTTCTAATGAAGAATGAAGACAAGTGACAATTACTTAAATGGAATCAGTCTTTTATGGCACTAGATAATCCAACACATAGTCAAATCAGCTCCAGACTAGCTTTTAACTCTAAATATAAGATTATCATTAGCTTTTGCAGTGAAGTTGCCAGCATGCAGAGCTGCCCAGTGGAGTATTTAATGAGTTGATTTTATTCCATGATTTATAAAAAGGCAAGACAACATTTCAGAAAGCATGTGGCCCTTTGTTGGAAATCTCCTGAATGAAGGGTATTGTATTGGAATATACTTGTAATGAGCATATGCATATGAATTATGCATTCTGTGAATGATAATGAATCCCATAGTCATTGACGATGACAACAATCTGTCATTGTTTTGTTGATTACCACTGCTGCTGCTTCCTCTGTGCCCCCCCCCATTACCCTTTATGACAAACCTCACACTCCTTTAAGCATTCATTCTGTTTGAACAAACTGAGGTGAAACATGTTTTAATCAATGCCATGAATCGTACTCTCCTGGATGTCTCCAGGATGTTTGTCGCATTTGGCTCAGTTAATTCAATTAATATGACTTTTTAATTTTAATTTTATCAGATGATCAATGTAAGATTTTGTGATTTCTGTAACCATTAAGGTAGCTTTGAGATGAGTGGTTTTCTTCCAGTCAGCCAGTTCTTATGTATAGATCAGATCTGATGAGCATACAGAATGTATTTCAGCTCCTCAAAGACATATCATCCCTAGTCTATATCGACTACGTTTTACTTCCGGGATTGTTTAGGTGCCGCCGAAAATTCTGTCAGATGTCCCTCAATTTCGTGGATTTCTGAGGATCAGATCTCTGCAGGGTAAATCCAGACAGCTAGCTAGACTATCTGTCCAATCTGAGTTTTCTGTTGCACAACTAAAACTACTTTTGAGCGTACACACGTTCCACCCAAACAAGTTCCTTCCCGAGGCGCTTAGCATCGCCCAAGACAATTGTGATTGCTTTAAAGAAATGCCAATAAACCAGAGTATGATTTTCTCCCATCCCAGAATGCTGTGTGGACTCGCCAGACCTTCCTCCGCAGCACTGTGGAGGAAGGTCTGGCAATGCGAGGCCATGTCATCCCATAACCACAAATCTGCTATACTACGTACAACATCTTGACTCTTTATGATCTGCACTGACTGACTGGGCTGTGAATGCAGCAGAAATCATTTGGGTGAAGCTCACTGTTGAGAGAGAATTGTGAGTGGAAATGTTGACTTGCCTGGCTGGGGGTGCATGGAGTTCAGCTTCTTCTCTACAGACACATCAGATGGTTTTAATACACAGAGTCCAGCAGTGTGGAGGGGTGTATCTATATCATACAGATCAAGGTGATGGATTGATGGCAACATGAGGCGAGGGATAGTTAAATATTTAATATTGTTGTCTTTATAGGTTGTCTAAGAATTCCCAAAGTGGAGAGCAGACATTTTTATTGTGGAATCGACTGTGCAGCTTTATTTGACCTCCGCATGTTATTGCTTAGGGACAGAGAGACGCCAGCGGTGTGAGATGCTCATATTCAGATTGTATCTGTTCAGAGACACGGATGGTCTTACAACGCTTGTGATGGCCAGTTATTAATACAGGGTGGGATTATTCCAGTGCAAGCGGCCAACAGATTAAAGGCCAAGGACAGAGATTTAACAAACAATGAGAAGCTGAACCCCACCTTAGGCCAAACACTGCCAGCCATGCACACTTCCACCAGGATGGCTGAGGAGGAAGGAGGTGGGTGGGCGGCTGAGGTGTGGGGGTGCAAGTAAATCAAAAGAGGCCCGTGTGTGGATTTCCTAAACCAAACAAGTTGTTCCAAGCCGTGTGTAATTCACCCCACAGATGATGGGTTTTACAACCTTTTTTGGCCTGTGTTCTATCCAGTGGGGATCTGTAAATCTGTCAAGGAGAGAGTCAATTCCATTCCCCGTGCTGTAATCTCATTTGCCTCCGGTGCCAATGGTGCATCAAATGTTGTCGCCAGGCTCCTGTGGTTGGGTGCAGTGCCTGCCTGCCGCACTCCCGCACTGCCGAGTTAAGCCTGGGAGTAAATCCCACCTGTCCCACATGAGGTGCTCCATCAACCACATACATTCATTATCCCAGAATGTTTTAAGGGGCTAATGGAATCCTTATCTTTATTTTGCACCGGAAGAATTTAATTACATGCTGTAGTAAAAGTTCCCCCCAGTTTATCAGCCCTACACACATATATATTTGGTCTTTTTTCAGGTCCCAGACTGTTTGTAAGGATGTTCCTGGGCTGATGTCTGTGTTTTACAGTGCTGACTGCCAATCACAAGCTGCAGTCAGTATACTATTCCATCATGGGTTAGCCTATTCTTTACATAAAGCCTAAACCAATAACATAAAATGAAATTAAGGCAGTTAGGAACGTCCTACGCATCCTTAGTGAACAACATTTGGCATTTCCCTGCAAATCTGGGCTGTGTTATTAGGAACAGCAAAAAGAGGTGGTGCTGTGTAAATAATGTGTACTGTACAGTGGATTCTGATCAAACTGGCTGCTTTGACTTTGTCTTCTCTCCAGCTTGGCAATTTTATAACAAGCATTCCAACACTCCCTCCATTCTATGTGTGTGTGTGTGTGTGTGTGTGCGCGTGCGTGCATATCTAAGCATATGCCATGCAACTGAAACAAAATACTTAATGTTCTCACATTATGTATTGGTAGTGATAATGCAATGAGATATGTTTTGTTTCCAACATGTCTGGGAGAATATATTTGATGACAAGTCTTTTTAAGTGGGAAGCTGCAAATGTTACAGTTGGAGCTTGTTAAAGCTGAGCATTGCTACACTCCACTGTCCAAGGTCTCTGTGATTAGGGAGAGAGCTAAAGAGAAGGCGTAGAAGCTGTGGCCGCTGCTGCAGAACCTTTCCTACCACATCATTTAAGGCCGCCAAGTTGCCTTTTAAAGCCACAGAAAGCTACTGCAAGGTAATAATTATCAGTAACCTAAGATGAAGCCTCTTAGTGTCAAAGGTTGTTATTATGGTGAGTTATTAGAAAAGTACCACACAGTTTAGTTCTTTCTCTTCAGCAGAATGACACGAGTTAGACTGTTGATCTTTTTTGTGTTATTCTTATTCTTATTTGGTAACACTTTGCTTGAATACTTATTACTGTAAAACACAAAATGATATAGCATATGTATGTTGTGTGGCCATACTAATTAAGCATTCAAATTATAAAACCTGTTCACATTTTTTTTAACTGTATTATAATATTTCTAATTAATTATAGTGTGTTGACATATCTTATAGTAAATAAAGTCGTGGGAACATGGTCAAATGACCAATTCATGTGTTATATCAGTGGGTGTGAGTTTCAATGATTTTTCACTAACTTACAGGCCTCATTGTGAACAGGTTTCAGGTTTTTCCAGGCAGAATGAATTATGTTCAATGACAACCTTTATGATATCAAATGCCAATGTTTGAATTATTTTGTTCTACATGTATACCAACTACAGTATGGTTAAGGTTGCTGCGCTCCTCTTACTTATATCACACACACACACACACAAACACACACACAGACTGAAGGCTGATTTATGCTTCTGTGTTGAAACGACGGCGTACCCCCGTATGCCCCTCTGTGTCGCCGCGAACCCCCCTCCGAGCCCTCCGCCGTAGCTCGACGTGGACCGTAAGGACTGTGATTGGTCAACTGGTCCTGTGTGTTGATGGTGTGTGTTTCCAGCAGCCTACTGTGGTGAAGTAGCAACATGCTAGTTCACTGACATAAGCTTAGCAAATAAACTCATATTTTGGTTACAATGACGGGGTTATCCATTTGTAAAGTGTCTATATGTCAGTAACGTTTTGAAATTAGCACTTCGCCAGCAAGCAGTACTTTGTGGGCAGTCGTGCTAAAGTTAGCTTGCTAGCATAACATAAACTGGCTGGCAGACCCCTTGCAAATAACCTCAGACTTATTTTCTGGTTACATATGGTAACTATAGGTCAATGGATTTCACTGTGTCTATTTCTCGATACTTTTTTACAAAATCTAAGCAAGAAAAAGGCCAAACGTAATAAGATTAATATTTTAGCACGACAGTCTATGGGGTTTGCCATTCTGAGTACCGTTTTGGTGGTGAGCAACACTGACACAGGCGACACCCCCTAGCGTTATGGCGGTGAAATGGACCCCGACGCAGAACTCCAAAAGGGTCACAATGACGTAGCAGCGTCGGCGTAACTACGGCATGGAGTTGACGCAGAAGTATAAAACAGCCTTTAGACACACCATATTCTACCTCTTGCCGTTTAGAGCCATCTGAACTCGTTCATGTGCAGGTCAGACATTTAATAAAGTTTCCGGCCATTTGAAAGTGATGGCCAAATGAAGCCTCATGAAGCTTCATGAACCATTTTCTTTATTTTCTGAGCCCACTAGATGGCGGTCTTGGTTTGAAAGAAAAATTCTCAAGGAATGACAATTCTGTGTGCTTTAACCCCTTTGTTGAACAGAGAGCACCATCTAGTGACCTCAGAAAAGAAAGAAAATGGTTAATGACGCTTCATGGGGATTCATTTGATCATCACTACATTTCGACAAACACCATCCCAGGGGAAGGAAGCCACCTTCGCTTGTGAAGAAGCCTCATCTGTAGATGTATTTGTTTACTGTATATACTGTTCAGATTTCAGATGTGCCAGTATTATTAAGAAGTGGATTCGTCCGTGCGTTGTTTTACATACTTATAGTATTTGTTCTGTGACATCTTCTACATTAACATCAGCTGTGCCTACGCACATCCACCGCCCAACCTCCATGTCCTGCTACATAAAAGCTTCCTGCAGTGACTGAACATTGGCATTGAATGTAAATAACGTGCTCTAAAATTGTCCAGTATGAACATAATTTCTTGGGAAACTGGGCTCGATGATATCATTTTTTGGGCTTTAAATTGAATTTTGGGAATGCTTTGAGCGCCACAAATATATTTACCATTCACCTCCATCTACCCTGACACAATTAAACCAAAACTATCTGCTTAGCTACCACTCACTTCAAATGATGTTGGTGAACTGACCCTCTAAAGATGAACTTCATCTGTGTAGCTGAGGAATGGCACATTGTTAAATACAAAGAGAGATGCTACATAGTTGCAGTACGTACATATTCACTGCATCTGCAAACTGATAATATTCGTATCTCATATCAGGCATGAAACATGACCTTTGAGCACAGATTACACATTACATACGTGTTACACTGATGGCTTACACCAGCTAGATGGCAAGAATATATCTGGTAAACAGGGCAGACGTGAAAAGGAGAATGGTAGTGTTGGTGCAGGTATCAATGGAATTTTAAACAGTGTAGACCTGGTTTCTGCTCCAGGCATTATACATTGGAGCTTGAAAACGTTTTCTTGCACAGGCATGTACCCTGTTGAAGAGCCAAAAGGTTACATAAATGTAATGCAAATGGACTGTTTTTATATAGCTCTTTTCTAGTCTTAATGACTACTCAAAGCACTTTTACATAGTACAGGAAACATTCACATACTGTAGCAAAGGCTGCTGTACAAGGTGCCACCTACTAATCAGGCGCACCTCAGTGTTCAGTGTCTTGCCTGAGAACACTTTGACATGGGACTGCAGGAGTAGGGATCGAACCACAAACTTTCCAATTGACAGGCAACTGCTCTACCACCTGAGCCACAGCCTCCCCTGAGTGGAGAGTGGTTAGTTTCTGCAGTCACAATGGAATGTATGGGGCTCTTGTGTAAATTTTTATTTATTATTTGTTCATAGACATTTAACACACAGTATCTCTTCGACTAATGATTCAATTTATTTTTAGCAAAACTGTAAAAGGAGAATGATGCTATAAGTGTTTTGTGACCCTTTTAAAATTATAAAACAGTCTTGGCACACAGGAAGCACTACAACATTCCTTTTCTTGTGTATTCATTCATAGAATCACATGGCAAGGGCAATATCTTAGAAATCATGTGGATGTACGCAAAATGACACTGAATGACCTGACAGGGGCATGAACATTATGGATGAAGCATAACATTTTTTTACTGCCCTGCCTTGAGGAGGATGGCATCATTTTCAGGGTATAGCATGTTTACACTTGCCTTGTTAAAGGTACAATATGTAACATTTCTGCTTTAAAATGTCGAAAAACGACCATTCCTATGTTATATATTTTTATGAGTTGTGTTCTTACACTATGCCAAATGTTTCCACCAAATGTCAAACCCAGAGAAATCTGTTATTTTATTTTCAGACACGGCAGGTTTCCTTTAGTCGGCAGTCAGTGGCGTCATATAACCTTTCACCCTCAAGTTACTCTAACTTCCGTCAGAACACTGGCACCAAGATGATACGTTCAGGAGTAATTGTAAATCATACAATATCACAGAAATGCCATACAGCATCATTTTGTGATTAATTACATCCCACTTTTTATCACAGTAATACAACAGAGACCTTATCTATTTTGTAAGTTCAATATTGATACCAGCTTAACGTTACTACAATGTGCTAACATTGATGCTAAAGCTTTGTCGGTAACTATTATACATTCTTTGGTAACATTATGAGGTTACAACATCATTCAACATGCTAATAGTTATTTTTAGTATGACTGTTTCGACCACAGCTAACAGGACTGAGCTAACCCACGCATAACTTCACTAGTAACGTTAACGTTAGCTGTATAGATAGACGATTAATCTAATGCTAATTTAGCCAGCTAGCACACCCCGGTCTGTCTGCCTCACTCCCCCGGCGCAGAGAGACTCAGTCGGGATGACAGCTGACAACAGCCCCGGGACATATAGCTAGCTAGTTACCGTTAGCCCCCAGTCAGCTATCAGCCACCTACTTTCATTACAGTAACCCCCCAGGCCATAAATTATCTCCAGTGCCTGGTGCTTACGACGCTAACGGCAGTTTAATTAAACGTCGGGAAACAGACTATATCAGACCCAGCACCGAGTCACAACAGCGGCCATCCATAGCGGTAGCTAGCTACATCTCCGTAGCGCTACCGGTGTATGTGCCGAAAATCTCCTCCCTGCCGAATTTCTCCCCCCTTCGCGTTTAGCTGTCTTTATGCCGTTAGCTAAATTAACCCAACAAAAGGTGGGTTAAGCACCAAAACAAAAAGTTAAGATTACTGAAAAGTGAAGGTGAGATAATTGCGGGCAGCTGGGAGATGTTCTGCTGCTGCACAACAGGCATCGAACGTCCTGGCTCGCTATCGCGGAGATCCCCCCCGGCAATCCCCAACCACACCCGTCTCTCAGCCTCGTTTAGTAGCTAGCTAGCGTTACAACAAACCCCGTCCGCCCGGTCCGCCCCAGTGTTGAAACCATCCAAAAGGTGACATTGATATGTGAAATATTTTGTGTTTTAGCTGCTGGCTACTGTTAGCTTGCTGGCTCACTAGCTAAATGGTCAGCTACAAATAAAAATCTAATCAAGAAAAACGTAATTATGTCGGGGAAACTGCAGCTATTGTATTACAATAACATGAATAAACGTTACTAAACGTAACGTGAATAAACTTGAATGGGTAAACTCGTCCGTGAACTGATGCATTCTAACCGGCAGCGAAGAAAAACAGTCCCATAATTCCACGCAACTTCCCAACGTCATCAAAAGTCCAGTTTTACCGTCCATTGTTTTGGTTGAGAGACCCCTAGCGGCAGAAAGTTACATATTGTACGTTTAAGGAAATACATTTAAACAGTGAAGGCGTAGAGGTGTAACAGTTGGATAAGCTGGTATTGATTTAAATTTTGAAAATGAAATGTAATTTGAAGTTATATCTAGGAAAATCTAGGAAAAGAAATCTAGAAATTGAAGATGTTCTGCTGGTGTATTGTACAAGCACCAGTTGAAAGCCTAAAACATCTGTTTTTAAATAACCTCTGCAGATTGCTATGTCTCAACACATTCTCATGAACGGGTTCGTATGATATCTTACAAAAAGTAATGCACACTAAAACGTAAGATATACGAAAACTAGGAGACCGCCGGCTGGTCACAGAACATCAGCTCCAGAGCTCCGTGCCACAGAGCGGCAGTTGCTAGCTGTTTTAGCCCCTATCGAGCTTCATGACGCGAGCTACGGTGTTCCGCATGGTGCTCCGCGTGGTGCTCCGCGTGGTGCTCCGCGTGGTGCTCCATCAGGTCAGCTGTAGTTGGTGGTTCAGTTACCCGAGAATAGGTGAGTGTGAGCCAGGTACAGAGTTTAGGCAAAAAAATGTGAGCGTTATGCAGCAACGAAAGTTAAAGTGCTCATATTATGCTCATTTTCAGGTTCATAATTGTATTTAGAGGCTGTCCCAGAATAGGTTTATGTGGTTTAAATTTTCAAAAAACACCATATTTTTGTTGTACTGCACATTGCTGCAATTTCACCCTGTGTGTTGAGCTCTCTGTTTTAGCTACAGAGTGAGACATCTCACTTCTGTTCCATCTTTGTTGGGAGTCACACATGCCCAGTAGCTAGGTAAGGACTACTAGCCAGTCAGAAGCAGAGTATGAGGGCGTGTCCTGACAGTACCTAGGTAAGGACTACTAGCCAGTCAGAAGCAGAGTATGAGGGCGTGCCCTGACAGTACCTAAGTAAGGACTATTAGCCAGTCAGAAGCAGAGTATGAGGGCGTGCCCTGACAGTACCTAGGTAAGGACTACTAGCCAGTCAGAAGCAGAGTATGAGGGCGTGCCCTGACAGTACCTAGGTAAGGACTACTAGCCAGTCAGAAGCAGAGTATGAGGGCGTGCCATGCTAGCAGCTAGGCGAGCATTATAACGTGTGTTACAAAGTGACCACGTTTGTCTCTGAAGTAAAGGCTGGACTACAATAGAGCTGTTTGGAGCAGTTGGTGAACAGTGTTTTCTGGTGGAGATGGTAAGTCCCTTTGGGGGGGACTTTGGGCTTTTTCACTTTGTAAACCTATAACATACACAAAAAGATATAACACAATAAAGGAAAGGGAAAAAGCCAAAAAGCATAATTTGAGCACTTTAAGATTAGTCACCAAAACGACTAGTTAAGTTTAGGAAAAAGATTGTGGTTTGGATTAAAACACTCCCAAGGAACATGCATTTCCTGGCTGAAAGCAATTTGTTTTCCTCGGGAAGCCAACTCCGCTCCTCAGCTTCAAAGTCCTGTGTTTTAATGCACACCTATCCTCCCCAACCCCCTCCCTACGCGGCCAGCCGCATTCTTACACAGCAGCAGTCAAAGTAGTGATTACGGCAAAAATAACATGGAAATCATAGGAATTATAGTGCTTAACTTTTCGTAGCTTTTCAAACATATGGTTCATGAGAACAGGCTGTATGTGTCTGTGGTGTTGTATATGTAACTGCAGTTAAACATGTTGGATTCCTTTAATTTGTACTATACTTTGGAAATAGCAAACCGTGTGAGAATATGAACTTTTATTGTAATCATTTGTATGCATTATAGAAACACCTATGTGTGGCGGAAATCATAAAACATTTTTTTTCCAGGTGCTAATTCAATTAAATGGAGCACTCCATTTATATTTTTAACAGCAGTGCTATCAGCAGGAAATGGGCCCTTCTTTAATCAACTTTGGCTAGTTTGAAAGAAAATGTCACCAATCCAGGCGTTGCCCTTTCTCTTGTTTTGGCTCCATTGATAACATCTGGTAGCAATAAAACTGCACTTTCAATTTTAGAATCTAAATGTCAAGGAAGCTGGGGAGTCATATGCACACATACTATTGCAGGTTTTAATTTGAAGGTTATTGTTTTAAATTAAAACACTCATGTTTTTGGACATTGTGGTGATAGACCAATATATGACCATAGGTTACTTTGCAATGTGGTTTTGAAATATGAATTAGATGATCAGTCTGTATATAAATTACAGCATTAAAGAGGGCATTGTTCCCATCCATGCATGCATTTCAGAAAAGGCAGTTCATGCTGGAGGTTGAAACTGATTGAATGAGATGATGATGATGATAAATTGCAAGCATAGAAAACAAATCAACAAGCCTACATCAGGCAATTCATTGTGTTATGGATAGCAATATTGGTCTGTCAGTCGTCGGTTCCACAGCCAGACTGAAATATCTCAACAACCTTTGGATGGATTGCCAGGAAAAGTTTGGACCGATATTCTTGGTCCTCAGAGGATGAAGCCCACTGACTTTGGTCATAGCCTTTTGAAATCATGACTATGACCATTCCCTTGCTTTCTTGGCAAATGGAATGCTTTAAATCGGGGGTCTTCAACAATTTTTAAACCAAGGAACCCTTTATTGAAAGAGAGACGGAGCAGGGACCCCTACTACATATATTGTATAAAATGAAGTTGCATAATGAATAACGTGTGGGCAGCCTAAAGCCTTAATACATACCATTTTAGTGCATAGAATACTAAACTATTAAAATAATAATTGTAAATCGTTTTAATGTTAAACATACAGTACATGTGGCAGAGAGAATCCTTAGTATGAATTATATCTGTGGATGGCTACCTTAGTGACTACCTTAATATAGGCCAGTTAGCCTATTATCAGTTTTTTCTTCTTCTCACAAATAGGCTGATTTATATTTGCTAATAATATGTTGGATTCATGTTAAGACATTTTAGTTTTTGAAAAAACCTTTCTCAAAAGTATTGATAATTTGGTGCAGTAACCCTGAGGACCTCCTTGGCGTCCTGCAGGCCCTGTTAACCATTTAGTGTTCACCCTCTCCTCACAAACAAACACACACACACGCAAACACACAGTAACATATGTGCATCCCGACTGTATAGAAGGTGTCCGGGTGCCCTTCAATGCTTGACTGAGCAACATAATTATGTCTGGGGGAGTTATATGTTGACATCTGGCTGACACAGCAAAAGGTGTGGGAGAAATGACCATCTTTTAACACTGCGGAGGGAGCTTGACCTTCTCAACGTATATCGGAACTGGGCCCCAGATTTGAACATGTAACCAATCGCATATCTCTGCTGAATTAAGCTATTTTCTTCTACTATCTCATAGCGTAATTGTTTCTTTAAATTTGCACGGGTTTGACAGGAATTAATGAAACACATGAAAATGTGTTTTGGTTAAGCCAAAAAAAAAAAACAATGTAACTAGTCCATAACCTAGTCCATAATTTCACAAGTTCAACAGTATTCTTATGAAAGCGTTGCATTTCTGGAGGTTCTCTCTGTTCTCACTACGACAGACGGCAAGCCCTATGCCAATTAATAAACTCCTCTCACACACCCTTGCATCACCCTCTGTTGTTGTTGTCACGCCCCTCCCCCCAGCCAATCAAGCCCCTTAACCAGAATACTTCCATTTTAATGAACCACTTAATCTCATTGAGCACCTACGTATGTCCAGCACTGCTGTAAAGCATAATATGCTGGAGGAACATCTGCCCTGACTCCACACTACGGCGCCATAGTGTTTGTTGGCAGGCTGAGGGGATGTGACACACTTGTGTTTCTATTTCAGTACAATCCCTCACTCTCCCACTGCGTTGACAGGCCTCATCAACTAAGAGGCAGTTCTGAGGCTGCCATTTAATCTCAATGACCCCTCTGCCATTGCACAAGATGCAAGTAACACAGCGACTGTATCATCTTTAGATAGGAGAGAAGAATTGATAGGTAACCTAGAAGTGTCCAGGTTTTGTGTGAGCTTGTGTGTCGGCTGCCACGCTCCTACTATCATCCTGTTCCCAGTATCTCACTTTTTTTTCTTTCTGCATCCAGTTTTCACAAAGGATTGTTGAGTTTGTCACTGCTGTTTGGCTGCACATGTTTGTGTTTTGTCCAGTTGTCACTTAGTCTACCGGGCATATATTTGCAGGAGTTTAAGCTGGAGCAGAACAGAGAATACAGAGTGCTGCACCAAGCCACGAGGAAAAAAAGAATCCTTGACCTAAAGGGGTGTAGGTGTTGCATCCCTCAAGCTGCCACTCATTTTTCAGCACTGAAGTAAAAAAAGGCCATAGGAGACAGATGGCATATGTGAAATCACCCTTGCAGTGCACGGATGATGTTGCTGCATTTATATATATAAATATATATATACATATTAGGGCTGTCAAACGATACATTTTTTCAATCGCGATTAATTGCTGAATTTCTATAGTAAATCGCATGTTTTATCACATAATTAAAATTCTATTATTTTGCATTTCAGAACTGTTTTTAAGTACATATTAACAATGGAAAGCAATTCTTACCAGTGTATCTTGATTGGGAATCAAATGAATGCAAAGAAAGTGACTTTATGAACTTGATTTTAAGATTTGTATTTGTTTATTATTTATTTATTTACTGTAAACAAAAGAAAAATGTGTGAATCTAGTCACACATTTGAATTTAGAGTCAATATTAGGGTTGGGTATTGTTTGGTTTGGATACCGGTGTTAAAGCGGTACTTTTAAAATGGTACCAGTGCCTTAACTGTGCCTGAACCAATACTTTTTAAGAAAAAAGAAGGGTACTAAACAACAGTTGGCGACATTAAAGAACGGCTTGTTTATTGCTAAGGCCATATGGGAAAAATTAAATGATTTAATAACTAATAATGTAATAACTATAACAATAACTTATTTCACTAGTAAATAGCTGTTGAATGACAAAAACAACCACCAGATGGGAAAAATGTATTTAACAATCATTTTGAATGCACCACGAGGCTGTAGGTTACCAGTTTCATTGAACACACCGTCTGTGTTTTTCCGACAACGGCAGCTGCAGATTGTTACATCCCGGTGTCGGAATCCTCTACAGTGAAATACAGACAAACTTTACACCATTTAGCGTTAGCTGTCAGCATTGTAACCGTGTTTAATCCAGCTACTAGCTAGCAGTAGGCTAACGTTAGCAGCTGTGAAGTGTAGTGTTAACTAGCGTCACGTGCAGCGATGTTTCTGTTGCCTGTAACGTCTGTTTCAGAGCATCAGAGAGAAGCGCAGGCATATCAGTGGCACCGGAATGAGGCACCGCGGTGCTATTCCTGCAGCAGCAGGATGTGTTATGAGGCATGCGATTAAAAAAATGTACGCGCTATGCTCGGCCCTTAATCGCATCGCGATTAACGTGTTAATGCTGACAGACCTAATAAATAAATATATATATATATACATATTATATATATGTTCAAAGCGGATTGCCATTTTTAGTCACGTTTTGGTTTAGGTATTTTACAATAACTTTGAATGCACCACAAGGTTTACCAGTTCTAAGTAAATGCACCATTTAGTCACGTCTGTGTTGTTTTTCCGACAACAGCAATGACCAAGTGCTAGTTTGTGTCTTTAGCTGCAGACTGTTGTATGTCTGGGTGAAATGCAGTCATACTTTACACAGTTTAGCTGTCAGCATTTTAACTGTGTTTAATCCAGCTGCTAGCTAACGGTTGGCTATGCAATATCATCCATTCACTGCAACTCCCCCAGTTTCACTGTAATTTGAGAGACTGAACTCCATGCAGTCTCTGCATATGTTTTATTTACACACTCCGCCTGACAGTCAGTGCTTGACGTTACATCGTCTAACATCAAACAAGGTCGCTATTTCCATGAAGTATTTGTAGGATTCTCGTAGGGTACAGATTTGATCATTGGCAAATTATCAAAGATGTTTTATCAATATTAATAAAGTTATGAATATGGTTATTAATAATCAATAATCAATAATAATCAAACTGTGGAACAGTCTCATTTCTGTGGTAATCCTTTAAAAGGAAATAAAGGAAGGGGTGACTCCAAGCACGGACCTGATCGACCAGCAATTATTACAACAAGTACACAAATAATCACAAGCAACTGCTAATTAAGTATAATAAGATTTATTAACGTCACAATTATCAGTAGCTAATCAATAATCCTTCAATAATAAACTTATATACCCTTTTACAATATCACAACCAAAAACAAAGCAAAAACAACGCAGCATGGACACGTCTGTGTCTGTGTGTGTGTGAGTGTCTGTGTGACAGAGAGTGAGTGAAAAAGGAGGGGCGGTGTTGAAGTGTAGTTCTAACGCAAAAACAACTCCAAAAATGGCTACTCCTGTGAGCTGCACAAACTATTTAGCCTCAAGAGGGCGGTAGTGGTGCTGGGTGCACGGAGAGGGGGCTGAAGAAGCCGGGGGGTTGCTAGGCAATGCGCACGCTTAGCCGGTATGGTAGCTCGTTCCTGTGTTAGCTCTATACGAACGTAAGCAGATTCCACGTGTGAAGCTAGCCTACAGCGTTAGCTCAGGAGCTACGCGGCTAGCCTGTGTCGTGTGTGTGTGTGTGTGTGTTAGCAAGAGGAGAAAGAGAAGAAGAGTAAAGAAAAGAGGCACTCTGATCTTAGTTGTCAATAATGACCCAGTTCCCCTCAGCCACTCAGGTCTGGGCTAACGTGTAGTTAGGACAGACTGAGAGTTTTGGTTTTGCTGAGGAAAACGTCACTATAACCACTCCAGTAGCTAACAGCTGATTTTCGCGATTCTATCGCAGACAGTAACTAATAACTCCGTGAAAGGAGTGATTTAAGCAGGTAGCGATTACAGTTATACCCAGCTACTTAACACAACATAAACCAACGGTATAATTGATCGATTATACATTCACAGAACAGATTAATAATCACATATGGACCAGTACATGATTAAATCAGATCACATTAATGGCAACAATGGTAGCAAACCCTTTGCTCATTAATAAACACACTACTTATCTCTGCCCAGACGTCAGCCTTCTTACGGTGTGTTCAGTCCGTTTGTTTCTGTCCATAGATTTCCACAGAAATGAAACAGAACGAATCCCTTGGCGCTCGTCAGCAGCCACGGAGAAACTTCCTCCAAAAAGCATCAAGGGGCAAGTTAGTCGACGTTTTCTTCTCACTGCAGATATGAAAACACTGGTGCGTTTTCAAGGATCCACCGAAATAAAATCCACTTTCTCCAGAAAATGGAAGTTCAGCACAAGCGCTTGTGCGCTCCCCTCAGCAACAGAGTTGCAATGGAAGACGAGGGAGTTTCCTAGGGTCAGGTTATTTATAGGTTAAGACCCCCCTGCTGTGTTTATGGTCCCGCTGAACCAATAGGAAGACTCGAAACTCTTGAAAGGGTGAAGAATACACTCTTGTAGTTCTTTGACTTCCTGCCAGTTGTGAGGAGTTTCCCCTCTGGCTGGCACTTCGCATAGAGGTGTGAATTATCCTGGCTTTGGGGTTTACATGCAGGCCAAGATTCCTTTGTCTTGGCCAAATGTTCCTTTGTCTCTGACCACCTGTGTGTCCTGTATCCAGAGGTCAGTTTAATCTGAGGCCTTTTGGTTAAAATCAGGTTTAACCAGACTCTTGGTCCCCAACATATTACACACTCTGTACTTGATCAAGGTCTGTTTGTCTTGTTTTGTTTGGATGGCACATTGCATTTGGAGTTCATCATTTGTCCTGCAACTGGGCAGCAGGTCCCAGCGATGCTGACCTGGTCCTTTAGTGAGTCGCTGCAGAAGATAAACAATCAAATATATCATGTGGGGAGAAGGCGTTCATAGTACACGGTGTGTTATGTTATGTTAGATGTTTGTGTTGTGAAGCAAAAGATTGTAGCACTATGCCTAAGAAGATTTTACGTAAAATATAGACGTAAAATATATAAAATAACGTAAATATAGATGTAAAATATATAAAATAATGTAAAAGAAACGGTTGGGTTTAGGAAAAGAACGGGGAAAGCAAACGTGACTGGCGGGAAACGAGCCCCGGTCTGTGGGGTGAAAGTCCTGTGTTTTTCCCTCAGACACACATTCTTCCTCTTACTGCTACGGCGTCAATTCACACACATTCACAACTGGCATATGGAAGTACATGCCACTGGCACATGCCACTTAAAAATCTAACTCCCTCTCCACATTTTTCGTCGGGGACAATAAAGTGTATTCTATTCTATTCTATTCTATTAAAAAGAAGTCCAATGGGTCAAGCAGTCAGACGGTCTGTACCAAAGTACCAAAGACTACCTCAATAGACCCAGTTTATAATAAACCACAATTATCTTTTGAAGTGCAATCCACATTGTGAAAAAATCTAATAACAGGGTATCCGCAGACCATAATGAAACATGTCATTGATTAGTGCTGCTCTTCTGTCTCTGTATGCAGAGCCTGATGATATTGTTATAACCAAAAGCGTGCAATAGTTTTGAGTCACAGCTCCTACAGTAATTCACACATGTTTCAATAACATTTCCTACTTGAATATATATGAAAACCCTCTGCCTAAAAAAAAGTCAAAAGTTTGGGTTGCCACAAGGCTTTGCATATTTCCTTAGTTAATGTATTATTAGTCACAGTAAGCTCCTTTTTCCATTCCCGTAGGAGAGCTCGTAGAAGCTGGATTTTTTTTTCAACAAAAAGAATATAACCACATAATAATTAGATGTGTGCACCTTTCCGCCTTAAGCTGACACTTTTATAAAGCTTTACTGAAAAAAACCGCCACAGAGCAGCAAAAAATTGTGTTTATTAAAGTGCTTTTACTCAAGGGAAATAAAGTGTGTGTGGTGGAGGGGTGCAGCTCTTTTTAAAACAGCTGTTCATCAGTGTGTGTGTGTGTGTGTGTGTGTGTGTGTGTGTGTGTGTGTGTGTGTGCGTGTGTGTGCGTGTGTGTGTGTGTGTGTGTGTGTGTGTGAGTGTGTGTGTTTGTCTCCCCCCTTAAAAAAAGTGCTTATATGAATTATCAAACAAGCCCACGCTATTCCCATTAATAATAACTGAGCTGCTCCCCAGCTCTCCAGATTATTAAGACATCTGAAGATAAAGTCTTTCTTCATATCGTGCGTTTATGCCTCATATTGCTTTGACCTGCGTGAATTAGTTGCCCTGGGTGACCACGTCTACTTGTTTACATGGATGTGTTGCTGTATGATATATAGCCTTGAATCCATTTCCCTCCCATACGCAGCTCTCATATGGAAGTGAAAGAGATGAAATGAGATGCTTGTGAAAATGCTGCGGCCTCCGTGGCGAGGTGTCGCTGAATGGAATGTGGGTTTCCGTCTTCGGGGGCGGGGGGATGGATGGCTGAGGACGTGTCACTGCAAAAGTGAACTCAACATGCCTCGCAGTCAGGAAGCCATTGCTAAAGGGTGATGAGGACGACTTTGCTGGCATCAATCTCTTTATTAGAAAGTAATGGTCACCTTCTCTGGGGGATGTCTAACACCTAAGGGCCACTTTGGTATTGATTGCCTGAGGCCATCGTGATTAAGATCTTGGCAAATGCCTGCTGTTGGAGAGTGTTGGGGATGAGGGGTGGAGCGGAGCGCAGGCCTCCGGGCTCAATTGTCCTCTGATTCGCTGCCAATTGAAAACCTCTCGCAGACCACAACTGGCCGTCTTCACAGCCACTCAACCACCAGCCCCTCCCACAGCTGTTATCACCACTGTTTATTCTCTCTTAATTATTGTTTTTCTCCGAGAGCCCGAACCCCAAGTCAAGTGCTTCCTGTCCGCGCATCTGCAAGTGCTCCAGCACAATTACTAAGGCATGCAATCACTTGCATACAATGGGGAAATCTCGCAGAAAGCCATTCACGTCATCTTTTTTCTCTCTCGCCAGACTCTCTTGAGGTCCAATTATACTGTGAGCTTAATTCTACTCTGTGTATTGTGTGTGATTAATGTGTGAATTATTTACCAAGCGTTTCAAATCGTCGAGATTTTTCCAGAGGCATTCTCAGCGTTTTGCTGCATACAGTAGGCCGAGGTGTTTCATTCTCAGCGTTTCGCTGCATACAGGCCGAGGTCTTTCATTCTCAGCGTTTCGCTGCATACAGTAAGCAGAGGTCTTTCATTCTCAGCGTTTCGCTGCCTACAGTAGGCCGAGGTGCTTCATTCTTAGCATTTCGATGCATGTAATAGGCCGAGGAGTTTGACTGACTTCCTGGTTGAGATCCTCCCGCCGCATTGCTCCCTTCAGTCTGCAAGGTGATATTTCATTAAAGCCAATGACTAAGACCTCATTACCCCGGCTTCCCTTGTGGACAAAGAGAGTCTTAAAGATGGGGTCTGACCATCTGGAAGTCATCAAGAGGGATCAGAGTGCAGAGCGGCAGAAATAATCGTTTAACTTGCTGTCCAGAACACCGCCGTGATCCATTTCATGCACATCTGGCCTGTGGCTCCCAACTTAAGTGTAAATTACACTGTGAAAGGTATCAGAGACTGCAGCTGATCAGGGGCTACCTGACGCTTGATGCTGTATTGAGTTTGTTCCTGTCATTTTCTCAGCACCGACAGCATGCAGGTTTCTTTCTAGCCGATGTAAACACTTTCGTCCACTTTGCATTCAGTTGTTGTCAAGACAACCAATGGCACTATTATCGATGAGCTATTCAGCTAGGTTAGTTCTTGATGATGATAAGGTGTTTAAATGCCAGACTGGCAGTTAAACATTTGTTATATCAAATCTTAATTGAAGGGTTTGCAGGACAGGAAAAAGGGTTCAGACATGGAACAAGGAAATCGTCCTGTATGTTAGAGCAGCAAAATGCAAATTTGGCTTTGCAATGTGTCTTGATTGTATGAATGATTGTAACCACCACAGTACACACTGATTTTAATTTTAGCCATCAAATAAAATCAACCAATCAGATGAAATTCAGCTGGTCTAGGGTTAGGGTTAGGTAAGCAGGGTTTCCCCCAGAAAAGTTGTTTAGCCCGGTGGCAAGTGTCTATTTTTTTGACGAGGGCCCGGCTCAGGACAGTCACAGACTGATGGCAGCATTTAAAAAATCTATAAGACAGATTCCATAGGGCCCTACATTAAGTCAGTGCTAAAAGCAAACTGGAGATTTGAAAATACAGTATGACATCAAAGTTTCCAACCAAGCCGTCCCACTGTAACTGTAGTTTAAAATAAACGTCTTAAAAATACATTAAAATATAATTCCCAGTGGCTAAGGCCTTTGAAAACTCTGGAAAACCAGCCCCATTTTAGCCTCAGCTCCACTTCCCCTAAAATGTTCAAAATCCATATAACTGACCTATCATACTATGTAAAGAATTTCAATTTGTAATGGTGCATATCTCAATTGAGAATAAATCTCTTCATAACCACTAATGCACATACAGCTTGGAATCTCTCTCTCCCACACAATGGCATCGATTGGCAACAATGTAGTTGCTCTGATAGCATTATTGAAATATAAGCATATATAGTATATATGCATACCTACATTATGTCTACTGTACAGATACATGATGATAAGTGGACTGCACTTGTGGTCAATCTGAACGATTTTGGGTAAAACTGCTACTACTCTACTCTAATGGGTCTGATTTCTGCATGACATCACACTGAACCCATCACTTATCCTCCACGTAAATTACACCGTAGCAGCTACCATCTCAGTTTGATTGACATGTGTGCAGGATTGCCTAATAGTGGTCGTTAAACTGTTTACTCTGATTAGGGTGACATCCCGACACACTAAACATCGATGACATTCCTCTGTCAGTCTTTCTCACATGCACTCTTCAGTTAGTCTTTCATTCCAATTAACAGATAAAAGGTGCTTTTGTTGCCTTCAGGCACTTTGGAAATCTTGTGTTTGGTTTTTTTTAAAGACCCAAAAACCTGCTTCAGTTGACATCGAGGTAGAGAAGGGAAAACTGTGCTGGGTAAATGTGTTTTTACAGCAACGCACTGCTTGACACTGGCTCATGCCGGGAAGCTGCCCAGTCTGCTCCAGTGGAGGCGTTAGAGGTTAAGCACTTTGCTCGGTGACATCTCGACAGGATTTGAAGCAGGAGAGTTACTTACTGCCTTCAGCTTTTCCCTGTGGTCCTCTGATTCAAACCACCCAATTAGACCTGCATGATTACCTTAAAACTTAGTTTAGTTAGACATCATCATCATCAAGCAGATGGAGTCTTGTTTTCACTCTTGTTGCCTCCTTGTGGTCTTTATTTATCTCACAATTAGTACTTCATTACTTTTGGGCACGGTATCTTTATTTACCATCGAAACCCAAATAATTCAAAATCTCCTGTACAAAATTTTCAATATTACTAATTTTCTTTGCCAAATACAGGAAGTAAAGAATGCTGCATGGAAAATGTCTATCATTGTGAAATATAGGTCATAGTGAATAGAAGTTGGGGTTGATGGTTGGGAGTCCAAAACAACATTCTGCGTACCATGCATTTTTTTTTGTAAAGCCCAGTTCAAAGAAAACCAAAGATTTGCGATGAGACGAAAGTGTTTTAGAACGTTGCAGAGAAAAGTTGCGGCGGTCTGAACTAGTCCGTCTCAGCTCGACTCGAACCGGCTGATGGTTTCGCTGCGACTCAACTGTTGAAGTTGCAGAGGCTGGTTTTAGAACGTACAGGACCTGTTTTCAACAGCCAATAGAGAAGTCAGCTGGTAAAGTCAACTATAAACTATAGAAATAAAATGATCCATAATCCATTTTATTTTAATGTTACAAACAGCTGGTCGAAATGGCAGAGTTTTAGACGGAGCCTCATCGTGGAACTTGTTTTGGTGGAACATGTGTACGTTCAAAAGTTGTCTTAGTTGTGCGACAGAAAACTCAGATTGGACAGATAGTCTAGCTAGCTGCTGCTACTGCTGCCGGCAGTAAGACGAGTGCTTAGGGACGTCTAAAAATTACAACACCGAAAAAAAGATACAACAAAAATATTTATGAATTCAACTTATTTTTTAAAAGTAAGTGTTGTAGTACAAATAAGCAAGAGAGAAATTATAATTGAGATAAGTTTGGAGACACTACCTTATTTAATCATTGAATTAATAAATATTTTTGTTGCATCTTTTTTCGGTGTTGTAATTTGTAGACGTCCCTAAGCACTCGTCTTACTGCCGGTAGCAGCAGAGAGCAGAAGCCAACAGCCAAGTGTTATTTAAATAAACTCCTGGTGTACTTACAAACTTTCCAATAATCGTTTTATGAGTACATAACCTATATGTACTAGTGTAGAAGTTTGGTATCATTTCGGGCATTATTAGTGGGGTAACTTACGAGATACACAGTTGGATCCATTAGCGCCTGCACTAAGCTATTCAGCTGATAACGCTAACTCTCCCAATGTTAAGACCCAGGTGAAAAAAGCTTCTGGGGGGGTCATGGTGCAAAGGACCCTAGGGTGAAATTACTCCGAACCATCACTTTAACTTTTAGTAGCTTTTTAAATGAATGGTTGTGAGTGATTGACTAAGGTTCAGATGGGGAACATTAGATGTCACCAAAAAGAGGCTTTACCTCACTCATTCATTGAATTGACAACTTCATTGAGTTGAGATGCAGAGGGCTGCAAGGCAGTGGCATTTATAGTCTGTGTGGAGGTGGAAGCTCGATTATGAGCTGCAGCGCTCCGAGCAAGTCAAATGACGTGAGTGTATAGCTTCCCGGGAACGTGGAGCCTGGAGGCTCCTTGTTCTGGATGGTGACATCTCATTCTGTCCCTCTCAAGATCTGGACTATAAAATAGCTTCGATGCTGTCAAGCCTGATGCACACCCACTTCCTCCAGCCACATAATATGATGCTCAGAGCTGGCGGTGAAGTTATAGATACAGTATGGTTTCCATATTTTTCATATGATATTGCCAAATAAACAAAATATGACATGTTTTCACAATTTGAGTCTGCAGTTTAGAGAACACTTGATTGTTTTTTGTACCAAATGATGCTCTTGCAGAACGTGGTCAATGTACTTTGAAGTCAGAAAGGCCTTGAGTTCCATCCAGTAATGAATGCAGGTTTGTCATATTCAGATTCATAATGGATTTTGACATGTATTGGCCAGGGAGAGATTGTTGAGGCCTTTCAGGCACAGACACAAATGATTAACTTGCACCTTGGGAGTCAAGCTAATTAAAACCTATTATCATTCCCGGCACCGTGTGGATACCTCAACCAGATGATTAGGAAACCTGGACATAAAGTACATTATTTTAGTAGAGTTTATCAACAGCCAAAATGATGAACAAAAACCTATATTGCATTTAAAAGCCAAAATGTGGGCGCCTGTTTAGTAGTGTTGGGTATTGTTTGGACTTTTACAATTGCGATGCCGGTTTGGTGATCCCAGAGGGAAAATATGGCATTTTAAAAGTAGCCTACATTGACGGTAGCTAGCTAACGGTAGACTACAGAGAAAGTGTGATATTTTTACATCCGTTTCGGAGCAACAGAGGGAAAATATTTCAGTCAACACATTAAGTGGAACCGAAATGAGGAACCAAAATTTTCGTTCTAATCCGGTCCGATTCCTACCGGTTGCGTAGATACCCAACCCTACTGATTAGCTCACCTGGTGGAGCGGGCGCCCATATGTAGAGATTAACTCCTCGACCTGAGGCCCTTTGCTGCATGTCATTCCCCTTCCCTCTCCCCTCTCAAGTCTAAGCTGTCCTATACAAATAAAGGCCTAAAAAGCCCCCCCAAAAAAAGCCAAAATGTATGTTCACCAGTAATGTGTTTTCGGCTGCAGCTCTTGTGATTTCCATTTGCATGACTTCATTAGCTGCCCTCTACAGTGTGACAAACGGAGGTAAAAGTGCTGAAAGGCTAAATATTGGGCATTGAAAAGAACAGGTGAATGCTGGGATTAAATGCATAGAAAGTACCAGCAGTTGTGAGCACAGGGCTGAATCATTTCACGTTGACTTTCTTTTTTTCATCTGTCAGGCTATGAATGGGAATAGAAAGAGGACACTGCTATGAGGCTGCTGACAGACAGATGACCTAGAGGGATTCGGGCTGACGCAAGCAAGCATGAAGTAAAAGCGATTATTAGAGAAGCAGTCTTTTCACCCTCTCACATTTTATTACAGGCATCATAAGTACTGTATTGATCAACAATAGAAACATCACCTTTTTCACAAGAGATACATGTTTTACTTATCTAATGATACAGAAACTGTTAAGATAAGATATAAGATAAGATATACTTTATTGTTCCCAAAGGGAAATTTGTTTTCGACTCTGTCCGTTCCGCAGCTTTACAAAGACGACACAATACAGAAAATAAGCATCTCTCAACACATACTCCCATGCAACGCAAAACATGATCTCATATATATTAGACGGGTACCTATATAGCACATTAACTCCTCCTTTCAATGGCAGTTTTTAATTAAACAACCCTGTCGGCTGCATTCTCCGCAATAAGTGTAGCGCAGCCCTTGCACAATGAGATATTGCACAACTAACATATTGCCCAACCTCAATAGCCTATGTATTGCACAAATGACACAATGCACTGACGTAATGCACAACCCAAATAGCCTAATTGGTCACAATGCTGATATCTGATGAGTAGATGATATCAAGTCTTTGTCACAAGAGCATGGATCTGTCCAACAGGTGTGCTAAGGCCTTAGCATAGTGGCAATACACAAAGTCAAATATATAAAACAAAAATTGAAAACGGGTCAATGTGACCCTAAGTCAACACAAGGGTTAAACTGTGAACAGCACTCTGTTCCTGCGTCAATGAAAAATAAAGATCGAGAAATACAAAAAAAGAAAGAAATGCCTCAAAAGCAATACATTTTGCAGGCAGCAGAGAGAGATGAAGTGATGGAGACAGAGATGCAACAAAGGTTGCTGGCCAGCCATTTAGATACACATCAGAGACACGGATAAAGACAGAGATAAGCGCTACACACCACATATAGCTTCAGATTTTTACAACTGACATGACAGTTCATCCTTCTCCGTGAACCAACTCCTTATCGTGGTGGAGAGGTTTGTGTGTCTCTGTGAACCTGAGGGCTGTGTTGTCTGGAGCTTTGTGCTCCTGGTAGGGTCTCCCAAGGCAAAGTGGTCTCAGGTGAGGGGCCAGACAAAGAATGGTTCAAAAACCCCAATGAAGAAGCAAGGTAGAGATGGAGTGACCCTGCCCGGAGGAAGCCCGGGGCCCCCGTGCCTGGAGCCAGGCCCAGACGGGCGGCTCGTCGGGCGAGCGCCTGGTGGCGGGTTTGCCACGGAGCCCGCCGGGCACAGCCCGAACAAGCTACGTGGCTCCCATCTCTCCAGCCCATGGGCCCACCACCTGTGGGAGGAACCGTTGGGGTCGGGTGCGATGCCACATGGGTGGCAGTGAAGGTCAGGGGCCTCGACGGACCAGACCCGGGCGGCAGACGCTGGCTCTGGGGGACGTGGAACGTCACCTCTGTGGGGGAAGGAGCCGGAACTGGTGCGGGAGGTGGAGCGCTACCGGTTAGATCTGGTGGGGCTTACCTCACGCACAGTCTCGGTTCTGGAACCATACTCCTGGATAGGGGTTGGACTCTTTTCTTCTCCGGAGTTGCCCAGGGTGTGAGGCACCGGGCGGGTGTGGGGATACTCACAAGCCCCCGGCTGAGCGCCGCTGTGTTGGAGTTTACCCGGTGGACGAGAGGGTCGCCTCCCCACGCCTGCGGGTTGTGGGGGAAAACTCTGACTGTTGTTTGTGCATATGCACCAAACAGGAGTTCGGAGTATTCGGCCTTCTTGAGACCTTGACTGGAGTCCTGCATGGGGCTCCAGTGGGGGACTCCATTGTTCTGCTGGGGACTTCAACGCACACGTGGGCAATGATGGAGACACCTGGAGGCGTGATTGGGAGGAACGGCCTCCCTGATCTAAACCAGAGTGGTTGTTTGTTGTTGGACTTCTGTGCTAGTCATGGATTGTCTATAACGAACACCATGTTCGAACATAGGGATGCTCATAAGTGTACCTGGTACCAGAGCACCCTAGGCCGAAGGTCAATGATCGATTTCATAATCGTTTCATCTGATCTGAGGCCGTATGTTTTGGACACTCGGGTGAAGAGAGGGGCAGAGCTGTCAACCGATCACCATCTGGTGGTGAGTTGGGTCAGGGGGTGGGGAAGACTCTGGACAGACCTGGTAAGCCCAAACGTGTAGTGCGGGTAAATTGGGAACGTCTGGAGGAGGCCCCTGTCCGACAGACTTTCAACTCACACCTCCGGCGGAGCTTTTCGTGCATCCCTGTGGAGGCTGGGGCATTGAACCCGAGTGGACAATGTTCAAAGTTTCCATTGCTGAAGCTGCGGCGAGGAGCTGTGGTCTTAGGATCTTAGGTGCCTCAAGGGGCGGTAACCCACGAACACCGTGGTGGACACCAGTGGTCAGGGAAGCCGTCCGACTGAAGAAGGAGTCCTTCCGGGATATGTTATCTCGGAGGACTCAAGGCAGTTGCAGGGTACCGAAGGGCCCGAAGGGCTGCAGCCTCTGCCGTGAAAGAGGCAAAGCAGCGGGTGTGGGAGAAGTTTGGAGAAGACATGGAGAAGGACTTTCGGTCGGCACCAAAGTGTTTCTGGAAAACTGTTCGCCACCTCAGGAGGGGAAGGGGAACCATCCAAGCTGTGTACAGTAAGGATGGGACACTGTTGACCTCCACTGAGGAGGTAATAGGGCGGTGGAAGGAGCACTTTGAGGAACTCCTGAATCCGACTAATACGCCCTCTATGTTAGAGGCAGAGCTGGAGGATAACGGGGATTGTCGTCGATTTCCCAGGCGGAAGTCACTGATGTAGTCAAACAACTACACAGTGGCAAAGCCCCGGGATTGATGAGATCCGTCCAGAAATGCTCAAGGCTCTGGGTGTGGAGGGGCTGTCCTGGTTGACACGCCTCTTCAACATTGCGTGGAAGTCTGGGACGGTGCCAAAGGAGTGGCAGACTGGGGTGGTGGTTCCTCTTTTTTAAAAAAGGGGGACCAGAGGGTGTGTGCCAATTATAGGGGTATCACACTTCTCAGCCTCCCTGGTAAAGTCTACTCCAAGGTGCTGGAAAGGAGGGTTCGGCCGATAGTCGAACCTCGGGTTGAGGAGGAACAATGCGGATTCCGTCCTGGTCGTGGAACAACGGACCAGCTCTTCACTCGCAAGGATCCTGGAGGGAGCCTGGGAGTATGCCCAACCGGTCTACATGTGTTTTGTGGATTTGGAGAAGGCGTATGACCGGGTCCCCGGGAGATACTGTGGGAGGTGCTGCGGGAGTATGGGGTGAGGGGGTCTCTACTCAGGGCCATCCAATCTCTGTATGACCAAAGTGAGAGCTGTGTCCGGGTTCTCGGTAGTAAGTCGGACTCGTTTCAGGTGAGGGTTGGCCTCCGCCAGGGCTGGCGCTTTGTCACCAATCCTGTTTGTAATATTTATGGACAGGATATCGAGGCGTAGTCGGGGTGGGGAGGGGTTGCAGTTTGGTGGGCTGGGGATCTCATCGCTGCTCTTTGCAGATGATGTGGTCCTGATGGCATCATCGGCCTGCGACCTTCAGCACTCACTGGATCGGTTCGCAACCGAGTGTGAAGCGGTTGGGATGAGGATCAGCACCTCTAAATCGGAGGCCATGGTTCTCAGCAGGAAACCGATGGAATGCCTTCTCCAGGTAGGGAATGAGTCCTTACCCCAAGTGAAGGAGTTCAAGTACCTTGGGGTTTTGTTCGCAAGTGAGGGGACAATGGAGCGGGAGATTGGTCGGAGAATCGGCGCAGCGGGTGCGGTATTGCATTCAATCTATCGCACCGTTGTGACGAAAAGAGAGCTGAGCCAGAAGGCAAAGCTCTCGATCTACCGGTCAGTTTTCGTTCCTACCCTCACCTATGGTCATGAAGGCTGGGTCATGACCGAAAGAACGAGATCCAGGGTACAAGCGGCGAAATGGGTTTCCTCAGGAGGGTGGCTGGCGTCTCCCTTAGAGATAGGGTGAGAAGCTCAGTCATCCGTGAGGAGCTCGGAGTAGAGCCGCTGCTCCTTTGCGTCGAAAGGAGCCAGTTGAGGTGGTTCGGGCATCTGGTAAGGATGCCCCCTGGGCGCCTCCCTAGGGAGGTGTTCCAGGCACGTCCAGCTGGGAGGAGGCCTCGGGGAAGACCCAGGACTAGGTGGAGGGATTATATCTCCAACCTGGCCTGGGAACGCCTCGGGATCCCCCAGTCGGAGCTGGTTAATGTTGCTCGGGAAAGGGAAGTTTGGGGTCCCCTGCTGGAGCTGCTCCCCCCGCGACCCGACACCGGATAAGCGGACGAAGATGGATGGATGACAGTTCATCGTCAGACAGACACCATCAGACTCATTGGCTTAGAATTGTCTGTTCGGTTCACCTGCATTCTCATGAAGCATACTTTGCAGCAGTTTTCTATTTCACGTGTCAAGCATCACACACTTCACGATTCCCTGTGGAGGATACTGAACTGAGATAATGTACAATTAGGCACACCCCCTCACTTCTCTCGTGCTATTCCCCTTTGTCTCCATATCGTCTTGTTGCACAGCTTACGCCTGCTTTGAGTAGTGCTCTTTATGTTAGTATATGTGTCCAGGTGCTTTCTCTTTTTCGAGAGGAATCCAGGCCGCTGCTACCTAGGGTTGGGCATCGTTTGGATTTTAACAATTCTGATTCCAATTCTGATTCTTCCTTTCGATTGCGGTTCTTATTGATTCTCGATTCTGATTCTTTGAGGGGTGGAGTTGAAACAGGTCACATGCCTATTTTCACAAATAAGAGGACAGTTTTGTTTTGATTTAATGGTGGTTCGCAGTTTTACAGGGCTTTTTCCAAAGCCACGCTATTCGGATTTGAAACCAAATCCCCCAAACGATTCCAATAAAGAAACGATTCTACTGGAACCGTCATTTTTTTAACGATTCCAAGTAGGAATCGGTTCTCGATGCCCAACCCTACTGCTACCTGATGGTCTGGAGCCGTGTTGTGTGATCCTGAGAGACTGTTTTTCTAGAATGAACACAGCTCACAGATGTCAGGAGAATGAACCTAAGTTCTTCATGTTGCCTGCTTTCATGCATTGTCTCTCTGGGTTCCTGTGCACCGTCTGTGATATTCATATTCTAAAACTGGGACGCCGTCATGGTCCACTCTTTTTGAAGTTTTTTTTCAAACCCTTTTCATGCCACCAAAGTTGTTTATCATAGCTTACTTCATGAACTGCAGATGACAGACTCCTCAGAGGTTGTTAAAAAGAAATCAGAGTAATCAAGCATTGATTGCGAGGAGAGAGCCGGAGAAGGGCCCGATGCTCGGCGCACGCAGCAGACAGCCGGCAGATATAAAAAGGAGACACATCGCAACATGAATCAGTAAATGTGAAGCGCGGGCTCGCCAATGCAGAGTGCTCAGCTGACGTTTGCGTGTATTCATGCCTCTATTACAAGCAGCATGGCTTCAGACTGGAAATGAGCTGAACAGGAATTGGAAATTAATAGTGTGAATTGGAATACATGCATGATGTGTGTGAAAGAGACAAAGGCAGAGCATTTCAGCCCCTCAGCGTCTGAGTTTATAACATCTTTTTCTTTCAATGTGATGTGCTGCTCCATAATAAAAATAGAGATTTGAATGAAGAATATTGATATTTAATGTCAGCATCATTCACAAGGACACAGCATGGAGTGCTCTGCTTCGATTTAACTACCACTTGTTTTAAATAAGCTATTAAAGACATGCTTCCATGTTTTGTCTAAGGAATACATGCACGCGGCATTGACATAAAGTGATACATAACACACCATATAGCTCCGAGTAACTTTATTAACATTTCTACATTATATTGACGGTTTAATGTTTGTGTCATTGTCAGTGACATCCTACATTTAGAAAGCCAAAGACTGAGCTGTGCCTTGAGGAAACTCCCACTCCTTTGGCTGCAAAAGCAGTTTGCATACTGAACTGGTTTTTGTGGAGGTTGTTTTTCGTTCTCCGCTGATTCTTTTTATTCTGTTTCATCAACCCTTGTGTTGTCTTCCCGTCGACCGTGCAACTTTGTGTGTTTTCTGGGTCGAAATGTTGTTGTTTTCTCGACGTTTTTGTCGATTTTTTTAAAACAAAATTGTCACACTTTCCAATTTTTGTGTCACTTTTTTGCTGTTTTTTTAATTATGTTATTACGTTTTTTTGTCGCTTTTTCCAATGTATTTTTTTTTTTTTTTTTTTTTTTTTTTTTACACGTTTTTGTCACCTTTGGCAATGTTTTTGATGGTTTTTTGGTCACTTTTTTCCGATTTGTTTGGTCCATTTTTTCAGCATTTAAAAAAATAAATGTTTTTGTCAATTTTTTTCCTGCGTTTTTGTAGCTTTTTCCAACGTTTGTCACTTTTTTCAACATTCTTTTGTCATAGTTTGGATATAGAAAGTTTTCGTAAACGGGTCAGATTTGAGCCTAAGACAACACAAGAGTTAAAGGTTGAGAGATAGAGCATTACTGTTAGAGCTTGTTGATTAGTCAATTATTTGGTACAGAAAAATGAATCACAGACTATTTTGATTATCTATTAAGTTAAGACATGTTTTAAGAAAAACATATATCCGGTTCCAACTTTTCAAATTTAAATTCTTTTACTGGTTTTTATGGTATTAGTCAGAGATAGAAAACTAAATATGCAGGGGTTTTGGATTATTGTTTGGACAACACAGGCAACTGAATAAGTCAACTTGGGCTTTTGGAAATTGTGACATACATGTTTGACTATTTCCTAACATTGTGTGAATCCAGAACATAACCAACAGAGGGATTGAGTTTATTACAGCAGCTCAAACGCAACACAGCAGATAAGACAAATACACATTAAATAGAAATAGAATATACAAACATCTTAAAAAATACATAACAGGAATAGAAAAATAGGAAGAGTCATAGTAGTAATATTTAAACTATATATATATATATATATATGCATATACAGATGAATAGGATGCAGAAGAATAAGAAATGGTATATTGCACAGGTCAAAAGGAGGTGTAATAAATACATGAATAAATACATATACAGTGCAGAATATATATATATATATATATATATATATATATATATATATATATATATATATATATATATATATATATATATATACACACACCAGTCAAAAGTTTGGACACACTTTGTCATTCAAGTGAATGGGAAGTGAGTCCAAACTTCTGACTAGTACTATATGTTCAACAATATCTGGCGGATTGTGTAATATAGGATTATAATGGAGATTAAAATGGTCCAGTCTGAACAATAACTAAACACTCAGTGTTTAACTACTACCAGAGGCAGTTACATATCATCCATAAAGCAATATACTCCAAAGCAGAGACTTACTGCCACTGCCTGCATGATACATATGACATTTTCCTGTATATGCCCATGTTTTTTATGAGGCTACTGTACATTTGATTAGGGTTGCACGATATTGACAAAATGTGATATTGCGATATTCATAATGAATATCGCAATATCAATATTAATTTCGATGTTTCTTTAACATATGTAAAATTACAAAAGTTATGGGAAAACGCATCGAAATAGATACATACATAAACAAATAAAACAAGTTTTCTTGCAACACAAGGTTCATTTCAACTGACTGACAGATATTGGACTGGTCCAACAAGAATAAATAATAAGGACCATGTCTACAGAACAGGACATGTCCTACTGGTTGGACAATATAAAATATTTAAATAAAGAGAACAGGACATGTCCTACTGGTTGGACAATATAAAATATTTAAATAAAGAGAACAGGACATGTCCTACTGGTTGGACAATATAAAATATTTAAATAAAGAGAACAGGACATGTCCTACTGGTTGGACAATATAAAATATTTAAATAAAGAGAACAGGACATGTCCTACTGGTTGGACAATATAAAATATTTAAATAAAGAGAACAGGACATGTCCTACTGGTTGGACAATATAAAATATTTAAATAAAGAGAACAGGACATGTCCTACTGGTTGGACAGTATAAAATATATAAATAAAGAGAACAGGACATGTCCTACTGGTTGGACAGTATAAAATATATAAATAAAGAGAACAGGACATGTTCTAGTTGGACAGTATAAAATATATAAATAAAGAGAACAGGACATGTCCTACTGGTTGGACAGTATCAAATATATGAATAAAGAGAACAGGACATGTCCTACTGGTTGGACAGTATCAAATATATAAATAAAGAGAACAGGACATGTCCTACTGGTTGGACAGTATCAAATATATAAATAAAGAGAACAGGACATGTCCTACTGGTTGGACAGTATCAAATATATAAATAAAGAGAACAGGACATGTCCTACTGGTTGGACAGTATCAAATATATAAATAAAGAGAACAGGACATGTCTTACTGGTTGGACAGTATAACATATTTAAATAAAGAGAACAGGACATGTTCTAGTTGGACAGTATAATATATATATATATATATATATTTTTTATTTTTATTTTTTTGTCGCTATACCCACCTGTCCGTCGGTGACGTAGCCAGGCGGATAACACACGGCACCGGCGGACAACTCGGTGACCACCGATGCGAACCACAAACTTCCATCTCTCTCTCTTAAAATATATATGACTCTCGTGCCTTTTTTGTTGTTCGCCTAGTTTTAGTTTCTTGGCATATTTAGGCTGCAGAATAACAGTTCACGTAGTGAAGCATCCTTCGCTCGTTGTTTAGAACTTGTTATGTGAAAGAACTTGGTCAAATAACGGGGACAGTAGCAGCCGTGAGAGAGGGAGAAAAGGGTTCTTGTTAACGGTGGGTGTTTTCCAGTGCAGGCGGATAGGGTGAGTGTGTCTCCCCCTCCCGTCCCCCCCGTCCCTCCTGCACACCGCGGCTACCTGGCGAGGAGATTTGGATTAACACTATGAACTGGCGGTAACTAATCTCCACGGGAAGACAAACGGACTCGTTCTCTCGCTGTGGGATCTCTTTTTTTTATTATTCCTTTTTTCCCTACACCTCTTTGGCTGGAGACGATGTCTGTCCGGGGATACTTTGTCGCTTTTTCCAAATGCACAGTTCTTCTCTCCCTGAGGATTTTGCTTCTTGTGCCTGCAGGGTTGCCGGTCCGCAGCCAAGGGGACTCTAACTCCGACAACAAAGTGATGGACAATATCACCGTCCGACAAGGAGAGACGGTCTTTCTCAGGTGAGTCCATATTTTCCTTTTTTTATTTTTTTTATTTCATTTTATTGTCCTCCTGTCGGCTGCTGCTGCTGTAGCCGAAAGTTGAGCGCTGCCTGCCTGTCTACCTGCAGGCTTTAATTCAAGTGTTTCAGTGTGGGAGAAACAGAGACATGGCTGACGTCTTGTTTGTTTTCTCATTTTCCCGCCGTTGGAAAAAGAGGGGATTTCAGAGGATTAGTCTCTGGAAAACACTCAATTCAGAAACGATACTCACACTGCTAATCTTTAGCAGCTGTTAACGAGAGACTTAGCGCTTTTAATTGTTGTGTGACGGCGCAGAACTAACGGCGGGAGGAGGGGGAAAAGTGTGTTTCTGGAAAGAGAGACTTGGCAGTGTGTGCTGCGAACTGAGGGAAGCTATATCACAAGTGGAAAAAAAACACAACAACCCGGAGTCAATACTGCGGGCTGGGGAAATGGATGGACGAGATGGGAGACTGTCTGTCTGTCTGTCTGTCTGTCTGTGGTGACCTTCCTCCCGCCCTCAAGAGGCTTTACTGGACAGTGAAGGATTTATGTTGCTTTCAAGTGTTGTCAGGGAAGGTCCAATGTAACAAGAGCAGTAATCACAGTGGCTAAAGGAAGGTTGTTTTTCTTTGATACTGGAGTTGGCAAGATGTGATGTGTGGGAGGTTTGGGGGGGGGCATGGGAGCAGTGTGAACAATTGATGGGTTAAGTGTTGCTGTTCTGCTTTCACATTGTGCGGTGAAATAAATGAGTTTAAAGGAAGTGACAGGGAAGTCTGTCTAGACACCGTGATTGACATTTTCTCCAGGCTTTTCTTGCTGACAGACTTGAGGTCAGACCAAAAACTGCCCAATGATGCGTGGGCTAAGGTACTATGTCCAACTAGAGCATTCACAGGTCCATGGTCACAAAATTAAATCAGTCCTACATTTATTATTAAAAAAAAAAAAAACTAATTTCCTTCACTATTGAATTCAGACGAAGCAAGTCAACCGAATTGATCAGATTTCTTGAATAGCCAACAAGTCCTCCAACCATACGATGATATACGTAGGCCGTTTATTCTCTAATGTGACCCACTAGCCTGACGTGGTCCTACTCAGATTCTAGTCAGAATAGGAGTCTGATGCTGCTCCATTGGGCTGGGATTACGGAACGTGTTTCAACCCAACCAGGAAAGAAAATACCTCTGTACTCAATTGGACAGACCTCCAACCAATCAGAGCAACGGAGACAGACGTCACAGAAGCTGCGAGTCAAAGGCAGGCTATGACAGAGTAAAGGCACGATGGCAGCCATCTTTGTCGTAAACAAATTCAACCCAAACGCTCTTTGGTGACGTGGTTGATTACGTTACTGTTGATCATCTGTCCATCATCGTATAAAGCCCGCCCTGACAATTTGATTGGTCCAAACAGCTCTGGTTCGAGCATACTTGCTCCACAAGTCCAGACCAAGCTTCCTGACCTCAAATGTTGGGGGCGGGGCTAAATTTGGCTGGCATCCAGGCTAGTGACCCACAGGAGTATTTCATACATTAACCTCCCCCGTAGCGGTGGCAGAATATACAACCCACAGGAGCGTTTTTTTGTCCTTGTATCTAAACGACAGGACGCTAGGGCGGACATGGGACACGCCCCTCACACTTCCCATGTCGGTGCCCTCTGGCCCCCACACTTACAACACGTTTGAGTTGATATGAATGAGGCGATGTGCACATTACTCAGGTTGTGTCAGTTTATTGACTTGTATAGATATAGGCAATAATAAAATAATATATAATAATAAAAATATTTACAGTAATATAGGGAGGAAACCTAATTTAAATATGCAATAATTATGATCTGTGTATATGATGGAATAGTGTGTCAGAGGCCACCATCAGGTAGAGCTGGGCAATATGTCGATATTATATCGATATTGATATGAGACTAGATATCGTCTTACATTTTGGATATTGTAATATGGCATAAGTGTTGTCTTTTCCTGGTTTTAAATGCTGCATTACAGTAAAGTGATGTCATTTTCTGAACTTACCAGACTGTTATAACTGTTCTATTATTGCAATGCATCACATTTATGTTTTAATTGCACATTGTCCCTTACAAATAAAATTGAAACTGAATTTGCCTTTACCCACTCAGCCATTATATCCACATTACTGATGATTATTTATCAAAAATCTCATTGTGTAAAGATTTTGTGTAAGCACCAATAGTCAACACTACAGTATCGCTACGGTATCAATATCGAGGTATTTGGTCAAAAATATCGTGATATTTGATTTTATCCATATCGCCCAGCCCTACCGTCAGGACGTAACGGTCACGGTTTTAACCACCTAGTTAACGCTGCGAAACGGTCGCACTTTGGTTAGGTTTAGGCACCAAAACCACTAAGTTAAGTTTAGAAAAAGATCATGGTTTGGGTTTGAATCATCCGCTACCTTACTTTTATATCCAAACCCTCTTCTCCTGGGTCAAAGTCCTGTGTTTGTTTATGCATCCACCACCCCAACCTGCATCCTCGCAGAATTTGGCGCTCTTATACTTTGTCACCTTTACTTCCTGCTTTGCTGCCGTATAGGGCACCGCAACTATAAACATTTAATATGAGTCGTAATTGTTGCTTGAACAACTGACCTATGGGAGCGTTTTTTTTCCGGGGGGAGGGCAGTGTCGGAATAGCTGTTGTATCCTGAAAGCTGACATGCACGATGTTTCCATGTCGGCTGTTGGGTGACACTACAGCAGGATATCTATTGTGTACATTATTGGTAATCTTTGGCTAACAATTGAATCACTTCCACTAACCCCTTCACGCTGCTGCACAAATCAAATAAGGACCTGGTAACAGCTACTCGTGGCACAAGGTCTTATCTGACTTCATTTCTAACCAAATACTCTGGATAATGCGACATGTTGTATCTAGAACCTGCACAATTGGAATTACAAGTCACACTGATTTCATAAACTGGTGTCCCGGGATTTCCCAGGGTCCTTTGTGGTCCAGCAGGTCATCAGTATAGTGAGGAGGAGTCCACTTGGCTGTTGCTTCATTTGCTTTGGGCTCACTAGGGCTGGGTACCCAATTCAACACTTTTTAGGCACCGACCGAATTGCCTCTAGATCTAATAAAGCTGTTGATTGGCTGTCTAATGTTACACGTCATAGACACACGCAGGAAAAACTCTACGTTACACAGAGAGACAGGCTCACCTAGTAGGAGCCGAAACATAAAAAAGATTTGTGCCTTAATGTTGTCATTTCTAAATGGAATCCTAAAGTATTGTTTAGGAACCGGTATCGAAGTCACGGTATCTGTATTGACATTTTTTATTTTTTTTAATGATACCCAGCCCTAGAGCTCCCACAGTGAGGGAATGAGACAGGATGACTGCTCAGGATCCCAACAGCAGTTAAATGTAAAATCTTTAACAATCCCTGTCCTGTTAGTTTTAGTAGTGCAATGTACTACATCGGTGTTCAGTTTAAATATTGTTGAGGGCCTAATATATATATATATAAATGCGGTGGCTTTTTTTAATGAATTGCTCTGATGAATCCACATGTTAAATTTCATCCAAGTTTCATCCTCTTGGATGAACGTCTGCATAATCTATACTAACCTATTTTGTGATAAAATATAATGTTTCTTATGAACTAGCCTAATAATAAATAGAAATGTTACATAACCACATTTTGAATTCTAGTTGAAGTTCTTGACAATTCCATTGGAGTACTGTACTGTCCAGACGTTGAGCCTTTACTGCTGTCCTGCTTCAGGACAATGGACAGCGTCCAGCCCTGTCTGTAATCTCAGGCTGTAAGTGGCAGCAATCAGAGAATGAAGAATGAATCGGTAACAATCCCATGATTCTGCTGTGTGTTACACTGTCAAAGGTCGTTATGTTTTTTGATCAATACACATATTACTACACGTAAGCCGGCCTGCACAATAGAGCTTGTGTTGCAGATGAAAAACACATCACAGTTTTGCTCCTCTCCCTCTCGAAATTGGCGTGCCAATTTTACTCCACTGTTCAGCCCTGCGCAGGTCAATGGGACTGGCAAGTCTGAACTTGCTATGATGTGCATCAATCCTCCAGGCTGAGCAGTAATGGCTGTTTCAGTCCATAATTGATTCACACATTCTGTGGCCGTACTTTCATCTTGTTGGCGAGTGCCCACTCATACAATCACATGGGCTTAAAACGGCATTTAAATCTAAAGCGCGTGCTGTTATGAAGGCTGGATGCTCACCTTGTGATGCTGTCCCGCTGTCTATAGTGGCTGCTTCAAAGTTTATTCAATTTTCTGCAGCTCATGATTTTCTCACAACGTCAGGCTCTTTTATTTTCAAAGATAGCTGAACTCTTTATTTCCGGCGAGTGTTTAATTTTAGGTCAATTATCGTACAAATCATGTTTGCATGGCTTTTGACTGCCGTGGTGTATTATATTTGTTTGAGCTATAAGAGTTGGCTTTTTTAGCAGCAATGATAGGTTGCATATTTTAAAGTTTACACTGTTTTTGATCATTTTTGGGGGCCTTCTCCCTTAATTTGATAGTGACAGTGATAGACAGGAAAGTGAGAAGAGAGAGGGGGGATGACACGCAGCAATGGGCCGCGGGTCGGATTCGGGCCGCTGCAAAGGACTCGGCCTACATGGGGCGCACACTCTACTGGGTAAGCTAGAGGTCGCCCCTGTTTCCTTTTTCCCTGTGTATTTTCATATGCTCCTGAGACTTACTGAAGCCAGTTTTGTTAATGGGGCATCCAGTAGGTGTGATCAGGCTTCCTGCCAGCCAGTCAACACTGGGTTCTGTTCCTGCTCCCACCCAGGACAGCTTCTAATGGTGCTTACCCACTGCTAGTACCAGCTCTACTCGGCTCGGCTCGGCCACAGTGCCCCCTCCTCCTTTTTCCATTGCAGATTTAGTACCGCCTCATGCGTGAGGAGAGCATGGCTGGTCGCTGCAGGAAACTGCCGTGACCTAACGCGACGCACACACAGGACGTGGAAGGTCTGTTTTTTTGATTCTCAGCATGTGGCTGTTTGCCACTAGCCTGGAAACCCAGACCCATATCCAAAAATGAAGGGTCTGGCATTGAGTAATGAAAGTGGTTTAACTCGAGGGGGCGGCACCAAGCATGCATTTGAAAATCTCATTGCACGCAATTGGATAACACTACGACCAATCACAACATACACTTAGCTACCAGAGGAGCTAACTGGTAGATTAAACTCTTACCTGTGGAGCTAACTGGTAGATTAAACTGTCGTCATCTGTTTCGGCTACAAGGGCAGAGTTAATGAGCATCATTACTGAATGCCAGAGTGACTCGCTGAGCTAATTCAAATTGTGCTCTCACAAGAACTCTGGATTTCCAGGGTAGTTTGCCACAGCCAGAAGACCAATTTAGTTTCTAAAGAAGCTGGAAAACCAAAAAAAGGCGAGTAGAGGCGAGTCGAGCAGGTACCATGTAATGGAAAAACGCCATAATAAGCTTTACTGCAGACTCCTTTTCACTCTGTTAATATAAAGTCAACTGACATCCTGAGTGACGACCACAATGACCTTTAAGACTGCTGTATTTAGGCATTATAGCGCACACAGTACAGTACTTTAGTTTTTTACAGGGTAGTGGGATTAAAAACGGGGGAAAATAGAAAAACAGAGCATGAAAATTCAACAGCACATTTGAAGCACACGGGATATAAGAGCAAGTCTAAAAGCCCAAAGCATTAGCAGTAGCTTATGCAATACAGGCAGGCCACCCTCCATTAGCTAGCCGTGCCAATTTGTATTACCTCTCTAGTCCCAGGGGAATGTGCGTGTATTGCATTCCTCTGGCACAAATGATGTTATAGACGTGGGACTTGCCGCCCATGCTGTGCTCCGTGCTAACGAGCTCCCATTGCCCTTTTTGTCAACTGCCATATCTGAGCGTGGTATCACATTTAAATCAAAGAAAGTCAGAGCTGCCATTTTCCTTTTTTGTGTTCGCATTGTTTTCAGGGCTGTGGCCTAATTTATATGGAGACGATGAATAAATAACACAAATGATCAGTTCATCTCAACGCGATCTGAGCTCTGACTCCACGGTTGATCCGCTGCTAAAAGTTCCAGGGGGGAGGGAGTACGGCAAAACCCCGGCATACATCGTGGACACATTCTGAACATAAAACCAGTGCTTTGGTTCTGTTGTTCTTTTGTTTGTATTCGCTTTTTTTGCAAGACCGGAGGATGTATGTTAAATAGCGGTGTCTTGTAATCCAATGTGGCATGGGCCAAATGTTTTGGCATGTGTGTATGTGTGTGTGTATATATATATATATATATATATATATATATATATATATATTAGGGCTGTGCAATTAATCAAAATTTAATCGTGATTATGATTTTGGCTCCCAATGATCACAAAAACAGAATGATCGAGAAAAATATTATTTAGCTCATTAAAGTAAACTCTTATTTTCTCTTGTGTTCTGAATGAAAAAATTAAGTTTAAATAGGAAAATTATTAAGGCAAAGTTCACAGTTGTGTTTTTTTTACTGTTGATTTATTTAACATTATTTATTTTTAGTTCAATAGTTGCAACATCTTTCCAGAAGTCAACGAGTAATCGTGTTAAATTATGTGATTATATTTTTTCCCATAATATTTTTGACAGAACTTGAAAGCAAATGCAACTGTATTGCTTTTTGTTGATTACAGACTGTACAACCGGAGGCAGAGCACGTCTGCAGGAGACGATATTTTACCAAACTGTGATGCAGTGTGATTGCAGCCAGAACTAGATGAGGGAAGTGTTTCTGTCTGATTGATTGATTGAGCCGGGTTGGCTTCAACCAAGACCACATCGCCACAGCAAAAGCAAATGCACAAGATGTAAATCTCCATTCATAATAATAAACATAAACCAGACTATAGCTGGACTTAAATGAGAAGCGCATTCATTTCCCAAGGCTCTGCCAACACAAATGGGTTTGGAAAGAGACACGCTGCCTCCTGGGACTGCCATTAATGGATGTCACCACAGTGGCGGCGGTGAGCCGCCAACCTCCTGCTGAGCTTATCTGCCTGCACAGAACCACATCATGTTAACATGTATTCCTGTCTCTCCTAGTTGCCGGATGAACCCATTCAGGGTTCTGTTCCAGGCGGAGATAATCTTTTAATTGCCTCGATGTTACGTGTGCATGTTGAAATGTTTGCCTGACACACATGTAGGAGTTTGTGTTCCTACGTGTGGCTTTCAGCTTGTTTGGCGTGTCAGCGCTGTGAATGGAACTATCGGTGCCCAAAGTGTTGCTGTCAGCGATGGAGATTTCCCCATCCAGTCCATGCTTGGAGTTACAGCAGCTCTCTTTTTAAGGGCACGCTCATTTCATTCTTCATGTGCCACGGGCCAAGATTGGGAAGCTGATAATTTGATTTCACAGAGGGATGCTGACGATCCTCTCTGTAATTCCATTTGCTTTCACCTTGCATCGTCTAGCCAGGCTGCCATCCGTCAGTCCCACGTTTTCACTGATTGTCTTCAAAGTTACTGTCCCAGAAAGGGCTTTTCACCGTCCAAATAAAAAGGCTCTGAGTGTGAGAATGGGAGCTAAATAGGATCACTATACAATTTCATCAGTTCTAAAGTCCTTTCTAATAGAGTTGTAATATAGCTGAAAGCAGTTGTCTCATTTAATGAAGCACTGGTAGATGGATTTTGTGCTTTTATTTCTCTGAGTGTTTATCACTTAGCCTAAAGGCTATCATGCTTCTGCGTTGAATCGTCGCCGTAGGTACGTGGAGATACGGACCCTACGCCTGACGTGCAACTCAAAAAAACGCAAGCGCACGTCGCGGCGACGCATGTCGCTCAGCCATGGCTTGGCAGTGTCGCATTCCCTGAACCAAACCAAGGTATAGTTGTCTGCTGTTGTATTTCCTGACATTAACTTGTGCAGATGATCTGGGAAAGAGCTTGGCCTACATTTACACACTCTGTATTGTTGATGAGAATAATCTCACATCTCCAGTGGATTACAGAGGGAGGACTTGCTCAACAGTGGAACAGTGGCAGTTCATCGTTAGTCATTTCTGGAAGAAATCTTTTTTTTCGTTTCTCTCTCTCTCTCTCTCTCTCTCTGTCTCCCCTCTTACACTAGTCTCGCTTTGAAGTGATTTAATTCCACTTTGAACGCTGTCCAGGAAATTACAAAGCCGCTGTAACGAAGTGTGGCTGATTGGACAAGTGTCCTTATGTGAACATTCATTTTTTGGCTATCCAGGAATGTTGAAATGAGCACCAGAAAGGTTAGATTGCGTCGATTGATTTTCATAGCCTCAACTGCCAGCAATCTGAAGCTTTCTGGTAGCAATTTGGTAATGTTGATCATCTTCTGATAGGGCTGGTGCCCAAATAACCAAACTGTTTCAGTCATGTCAAACAGCTCAGGCTTGCAATTGTTCTACAAATAAACTGTTCCAAGATAGATGGTGCTGCCATCTTATTTCAGCCATACTGAAATAAAGCCCACACAGAGACCCAAAGTGTTCCATTTCAAATAAAGCGAGAGAGTAAAAGAAATGCATAAAATGGACCATTTTAATGTGAATCATTTCACAAAGTATTAAAATGTAAGTAATTATTATAAAAACGTAACATAATCGTTTTTACTTTACTGTATATTTTTATTTCAAAATACTGATTTTATTGGTTTAAAAATGGTTCTCCAGAGTCTATGGTCACAACCGCGGCCATCAGTGGTCTCTTAGTCATAGCAGTGGTCAGAATGGAGTATTTAAGAAATCGGAAATAAAGGTGTTTTGGGGAGAAATGCAAAGGTTTTATATATATATATATATATATATATATATATATATATATATATATATATATATATATATATATATATATATATATATATTTCAAAATTCTATAATAAAATAAAAATGAACTCCAAGAAAACTAAGACAGATGAAATAGCATGTCCTATTAATGTACATATTTTTATGTAGTTGTATGTATTCATATCAGTATGTATGTCAAAATGTTGCATTTCTTTCTTTTAATATTGAACACTTTGGGGCTCCCTATGCTTATGCAACCAGCATGGTTAAACCATAATACTCTCACTTACCTTGGGTGTGGGATTGTAGTAACCAGACTGACCCATGGGCAGCACGAACACACACACACACACACACACACACACACACACACACACACACACACACACACACACACACACACACACACACACACACACACACACACACACACACAATTTCAGCAGGGCTCCAGTCTTGTCTGGGTCTTAGAACAGGAGATGGGTTGGAGAGAGGTGGAGTGCTCAGGATTATGTGCTTAAAAGATTCCCAGCTCCACCTCCCCTTTAGCGCCAAGATATCAATACTGCAGGGCACTATGCTCACACACACACACACACACACACACCAGTTAGTGGACCAGACAGAGCTCCCACAGAGGTCATAAAATCTGCAAAGGTATGAAACATGATTGGAAAAGAAAAATCCATGTTGTTTTAAAGTATGAACAAACAAAAAGTTCTTTGGGTAAAAGGTAGTGCGGACTCTGAGCAATAGTCTGAAAACACTGAAACAGAGACGCAGAGAGACACACAATACGCCATGCTATCAGCTGGAAACATGCATGGAAAGTATAATGGAAAGTATCATATAATATATGAATGAATATGAATATATTGTTTAGAGCTGAAATGATCATTTGAATAGGCAAGCATACTATTCATAATTTCACGCACATCGGGATCCGGTGTTACTGGCCTTCACTACTGGTGACACGTCACAGACACACAGCAGTCTGCCACACGGCAACACACAGCCACATCACTTCAGCACCAGGGAGAGCGCACGCCACACATGTGACTTCATCAGTTGGTAAGATTTGACTTTGTAAAACCAGCATGAAAACATACCATCCTCACTGTCATCACTTTGACTTCACTATGAATAAAATGGCTTATCTGCTGTACGCTACAATTAGCAGAGCCTTTCAGCCACACACACGCAAAATCACTATTTATTTTACACACGCAGGACAAGGTGTACCAGACATGCGTCGCTGTATGAACACTACAATGCCACCAGAAAAGAGATGAAAACGGCAGATGCGTGCATGCATGACATCAAATCTGGCCTTGCAGAATACAGCAGTATTTTAAGTTTTAAGTTAAATTGCATTTATAGTAAAAGATACAAAAAAAAAAAAAGTGAAAGTAGGGTGTGATCTTATTGGCTGCTTTATGGGCCCCTTGGTGAGTGTGTGCTAACGTGTCCCATTTTATAAGGTGTTTATATACTGTATACATAGACACCTACAGTATACTGCAGTCATACTATGTCAAAAGTAGTCACCTCTTTGACTTTCATGCATGGTTCTGCTTGCATAAGCCAGGGTTTGATGCCAAAAGTAATGCAAGTACAGAAAATTAAAAGTCTGGCAGACACCCTGGAAAAAAACAAACAGGTTTACTCTTCCAGATGAATATGTCCTTGCATCTGTGAAGGGTTCCATAAAAGGTGCCATTGGATGATAAACTGCAGCATCAGTAGTAAACATACAGTACAGTGTAGCTGCAGGATCTGGCATCTCCTTCCCACGGGCGATTGGCGAGAAGAAATGGGTGATCGAATGAGCATATCGGATCAATGTCAATACTTTCCCTCTGGTTTCACTCAAAAGCCAGCTGGCATTTAGGTGGAAAACAAACCGCTTTATTTATTTTCCGCCGCATTTGTGCCCAACAAACTTGTCCTCTGGCTAAAATAAGTTTTTACTGACTTTAGACTTCAAAGTGAAGAGAGGAGTTAGAACAGGCAGGGCTTGGGGCTAAAACTCCAACACACACCCTTCATGGCTCATCAGAAACAGACTGTGTGTGTGTGTGTGTGTGTGTGTGTGTGTGTGCGTGTGTGTGTGGATGTGGATGGTTATAGCTCTGTGCTTATGTAGAAAACTGTCCTCACAAGGATACACAAGTGGAGAATTTCCAGAGCGAAACCCTTTAAGCTTGTCCTCAAATCTACAAGTGGTTAGTTGAAGTTTAGGATTGAGATGAAGTCACTTTAGAGTTTGGACTCTGTTTTGAAGTAGAGATGTTCCGATACCGATACCAGTATCGATATCGGCTCCGATACTGCCTAAAACGCTGGTATCGGTATCGGGAAGTACTGGAGTTTATGCACCGATCCGATACCACGTAATAAAGCCCTAAAGAAAATCTACGTTAAAGTAGTTTATTTATGTTCTTTTTCCGTTATAACCGACTGTGAAACTGGAGAATAAAAGAAAGTTGTCCGACATTCATTGTTTGTGTTTGTTCATGTTTTACAAAGAGTTTAACCTGAGCCAGACTGACAACAGAGATAGAAATAATATCACATCCATACGGGAATAGTAGTATACAGCTGTTATATCATATCACATCCATACAGGGATAGTAGTATACAGTTGTTAAAACATAATAAAATACATGACCCACTGGTATCGGATCGGTACTCGGTATCGGCCGATACGCAAGTTCAGGTATCGGAATCGGTATCGGGAAGCAAAAAAGTGGTATCGGACCATCTCTATTTTGAAGTTCCCATATTGTAAAAAGTGAGATTTCCATGTCTTTTTTTCATTTTAAAGGCGGTCAAGGTTCTATATAAATACTGTTAAAGTATCAAAATGCTCAATCCACAGAGAAATGTACACAGCCCGTGTTCACTACCGTGCCTTTAAATGAGCTGTCAGGCCTTACCGTACGGTTGTGGTGTCACAACTATACTATAAATAGGTAGAAAGTGGCACTACAATGCCGTTACAATCATTCCCCGGCTGCAATGGTGGTGCAGAGACTCAGAGCGCAGGTACAGAAGACACGGAAACGCTGACCAATCAGAGCAGACTGGGCTTTTTTAAGGAGGGGGCCTTAAAGAGACAGGCAGCGTTTCAGGCAGACAGTATGAGAAGCAAAATCCCAAATAAAAGTATGAACATGAAAATTAGCATAATATGGGACCTTTTAAGGTTGTGTTTGGAATTATGATAAGGATTAACAGAGACCGTTGCAATATTCTGGCATCAGGACTAGGAGTGTCTACTTTCAATTTTAAAGGTCCCAGATAATACAGTATCTGAAGTCTCTTTTATATAGGCCTTAGTGGTCCCCTAATACTGTATCTGAAGTCTCTTTTATATAGGCCTTAGTGGTCCCCTAATACTGTATCTGAAGTCTCTTTTATATAGACCTTAGTGGTCCCCTAATACTGTATCTGAAGTCTCTTTTATATAGACCTTAGTGGTCCCCTAACACTGTATCTGAAGTCTCTTTTATATAGACCTTAGTGGTCCCCTAATACTGTATCTGATGTCTCTTTTATATAGACCTTAGTGGTCCCCTAATACTGTATCTGATGTCTCTTTTATATAGATCTTAGTGTTCCACTAATACTGTATCTGAAGTCTCTTTTATATAGACCTTAGTGGTCCCCTAATACTGTATCTGAAGTCTCTTTTATATAGACCTTAGTGGTCCCTAATACTGTATCTGAAGTCTCTTTTATATAGACCTTAGTGGTCCCCTAATACTGTATCTGAAGTCTCTTTTATATAGACCTTAGTGGTCCTCTAATACTGTATCTGAAGTCTCTTTTATATAGACCTTAGTGGTCCCTAATACTGTATCTGAAGTCTCTTTCCTAAAATTCAGCCTTGGTGCAGAATTACAGCCACTAGAGCCAGTCCCACAATGAGCTTTCCTTAGGATGGGCGGAGGTGGAGGGTGGGGGTGTGGCCTTGACCAGCTGCCACTTTGCTCGTTTGAAAGCCATGATGTCTCTCTTTTTCATGGGTGGGCCAAATTCTCTGGGCGGGCAAAGCAGAGAAAGGGGAGGTAACCTTGCTCCTTATGACCTCATAAGGAGCTGGGGGAACTCATATTAATGTTAAACCTCATAAAGTGACATTTTAATGCCATGGGACCTTTAAATCAAAAATAGATTTTCGACTACTGAAATCAAAAGCAGGATCAATGTTTCTCCCAGTATATTTTTCTCTCTCCACCCGCCTACTTGTGCACGTCTGAAGAAAAACAAGAACCGACACAAAATGTAATTGAATCGTGACCTTAAAAGTGAAAGTCAGATTGAATCGTGGATTAGGAGAATGGTGACACCCCTAATCAGGACATAATGTAATGTTACGCCAATGATTAAGCATTGGCGCCGGGAACGGTAATAACTATAATATTTGGTGATGACAATTTAATTATGCCACATCCTTTTGGCCAAATGATAGTGTGCTGTTGGCTCCCTGACCTCTCTTCTTTGAATCTCAGTGTGCAGGAAAGTAAAACTTAACCTCCACAATCCCTTTGTCTTTCTTATCAGCACGTTGTGTCTCCAGGGGTATACTGTAAGGTGTGGTGTCCATTTATAATATTTCGGTGAAAAGGAATGTGACAAAAGAGTGTCCTTTCTGTGCGGGTGCTTCCTGTTTAATTTTAATACTGAGGTCATGGGAGACATTGGATGTGATGAACTCACACTCTGTTGGGGCTTATGGGTGATGGGCAGAGTGGAGTGTGTGTGTGTGTGTGTGTGTGTGTGTGTGTGTGTGTGTGTGTGTGTGTGTGTGTGTGTGTGTGTGTGTGCATGCGGACATGCTGGAAGGGAAGGTCAACAACAGGTACCACGTGTTATTTGCCATCATAAAACAGCACGATTTATTTGACAGGCAATTTAACTATGGGGGCATAAACACGTAATACACTCAGTGTACTAAATCCCCCTTATTGAGGTGTGGGAGGAAGGATGGAGAACATGGTTGTGGAGGTTTTTACCCCCATCAGAGAAATGTTTTTACACTGCTGGTGGTAAGATGAGGATGTGAGTCAGGTGTTAAACAGAGGTACCCAGGTATCTCAGCACCGTCTGTCCCCAAAGGATAGTCTTTTTTTTTTGTTGTGGTTCCCCCAAAACTTTTTCATGAGATAAATGCTGGAATAATGTTACAGAAATGTCCTATCAGTGGATTTTTCATTTGTGTTTTATTACCTTATTTAACATAATCATAGAAGGTGTAATATGTAGATGCTGCTGTTGAACTGAGGCAGCTCAAACATTTCAGTTTACAGGAAAGCACTGATATTTTGTATTAAGGGGCCAAGCCCGAGGCTGTAAGAACCATGGTAGCAAAGCAGCAGGGCTGTGGAACCCTATTGTTTTCGCAAATATTATTATTCTTCTCAGTGTATAACTCATGCTACAGCCTAAACCATACATGGTGGGTTGCCATTTTCAGAACTGGTCCAGAACCTTGCAGGGACCTGAGGCGCAACAATTGACCCAGTTCCACCACTAGGTGGTGAGCAGAAAAAAAATTGCAGAAAAAAAATGCGTTTGGCCCTAGAACTCCCAAAGCGTACATGGCACATTCAAAAAACATAACCTTGTGTTCCTTGGATCCAACTGAATCTCCTGATATAGGCCACGCCCATTTCTGCCTATACTTTTATGTGTGAAAAATCGTGATTTATTGAAAACCTACTTTGCCGATCTCCTCCTAGACCGTGCGACCCATCTGCACAAAACTTAGTACGTAGCATCTCCAGCCCGACCTGACAAAGATTTATCAGAAGAATTTTTATAGGATAATAATTGCGCATATTGCGCACAAACAAATTTGTGTAGCTAACTATGAAAACACCAACTTTGCCATATCTCGGCCAAAATAAATGCTATCAACGTGAAACAAACGTGAAAGATTCTTGTTTGCCATGACCCTCTGGAGGTCCCCCACACAATTTACGAAAATTGGCCACTAGGGGGCACTACAAACACAAAAAGTTTATATCTCATGAACAGCTCATGCGATTTTGACGAAATTTGGAGGGTATCATCTAGGGCCACTCATGAGGCCACTCATGATGCCACTCATGAGGCCACTCATGAGGCCACTCCTGGGCGTTGCTTATGGGACCCACGTTTGGATTCACGACTTACACTAAAATGAATAACTTTAAATTTACAGGGTAGATTTACAATGGGTCATGGGCCTCACCTACCAAAAATTACACGTGGACCACTAGGTGGCGCTATAATGTCAAAAGTGTTTTTGCCTGTAACTCCCACATTACTCATTGCACATTTAGAAATCCTTTCATCCACGTGTTCCTTGACTTGAGCTGATCTGATGTAGGGCTGAACGATTAATTGCATTTGCGATAATATCGCGATATGTTAAAATGCGATTTCCTAATCGCAAAGGCTGCGATTTGGTCTCAATTTGATGACTCGCGAGAGCAAATCAGTCTGCACTACGCAGAGAAAGAATCAACTTAGCACGCTAACGCCACACCGTACCTTGAGCTGATCTCTGTCATTCAAACAATTCTGACTTGAAGTTTAAATCTTTTACAGCCAGTTTAATAAAATGAAGGGTTTTGCTCGGGCTCGAGTCCATACATGCAGTTAATGGACACAGGCACGCAGAACTGAAGGCTCGGTTGGCAACGAGCTAGCTCTGATTAGCGGTTAGCTCCGGTTAGCGGTTAGCTCCGTTATAAAGATATGGGTGGAGGAGCTGCCACTGAGAGGGGTAACAATCAGACTGATAAATGACGTTCGGGGAGCTTTCACAGCAGCGTGGCCGCGGGGTATATATATATATATATATATATATATGTGTGTGTGTATATATATATATATATATATATATATATATATATATATATGTGTGTGTATATATGTATGTATGGGTTTTTACTTATTTAACTGTCTAGTGTGTAATTGTGTGTTGTTCATACTATACAATGTATTATTCAACAAAGACAAACAATAAATCAGAAGACAAAGAGCTTAAAAAAATAATCGAATATCGAATCGCAATATTTGGGGAAAAAATCGCAATTAAATTATTTTCAAAAATTGTTCAGCCCTAATCTGATGATATAGGCCAATGTGCACAACCAACTTTTTTGAACTCCTCCCAGATGTACCTGACCAAAAGTTGTTAAAAGAATTTTGCTAGGCCAAATTAAATGCTATCAGCAAAAAACTTAAGAACCTTAATTTAACATTCCACTACGATGCTCTGTACCAAATTTGGCGAAGATCAGATGCTATAATCAATGTTTATGTGTTTTGGCCAATAACTCAATGCATGTAAATGGGATATTTGCGATTGTAATTTCTCTGCCGTATTAATTGCTATCGACAAGAAACTTTTGACGCTTGTTCGGCATGTCGCTCTGAGGCTCTCTACCAAATTTAGCGAAGATTGGCCATTAAGGGCAGCTATAGTCAACGTAGACCAGTTTTGGCCCTTTTACTCAATCAATGTTAATGGTATATTTGCAACGACAGTGTATATCTCCTGATGTCTGCCTCCCACCATTACGCTTTGGGTCCCGTTTTCGCACGCTCCCCGGGTTGTCAGGGGCGACTGGCACCGGGAGGCTTGGACCCCGTCATAACTGCTTGCAGTTCTAAAGACATTTTTAGGTCTTTATCTTCACAGGACAGATGAAGATATGAAAGGAGAGACAGAGGGAATGACATGCAGCAATGGGCTGCAGGTTGGAGTCAAACCTGTGGCCGCTGCGTCGAGGAGTAAACCTCTATATATGTGCGCCTGCTCTACCAACTGAGCTAACCCGGCCACACCTGCTTGCAGTTCTAGTTGGTATTGTTTTTGTATTATTATAACTCTAGCTTTTGTGATAAATGGTCTGTGTTTGACTGTTCAATGCTCCATTCTTATTAAAAGAAAAACACTCCTATGTTCTCATCCCTACATAAGAATATTAGTAGTAGTAGTAGTTTATTTGAACATGTAACAAAAATAAAAAAAAATATATATACAATACATATATCAAATTAAAATGACAGATAAATAAGGACATGTACTTCTCAGCACAATCTACCAAAATTATTATAAATAATTCAAATATAGAGCAGTTTATGATGGTGTATCATGTTATAATGCTCCATGACACGTTGTATCTGTTATACAGTGGATATTGAACTTTAGCTGAACTTTAAAAAAAAAGTATAAAATCGTAATCTGGCAGATAAATCACAATTAGATTTTTTTTCCCAAATCGTTCAGCCCTAATCTGATGTCAGACCAACATCCGACCATACGGTAAGTAAGTAGATTGCCATGAGCAGATAAATACTCTCCACCATTCCAACCCTGGACACTCCACATGCTTACTCAGGTCAAAATATCAACTTTGCAAAGACAATATTCCATACACAATATTATAAATAGCCATGATACATCTGCTGAGCGTGTTCATGATCGAGCATGTAACATTTTTATTCCAGTGCTTTTGTTTTGAATGACCCCACAGCCTTCCGTGTAGTGCCAACCTGGGGACAAAATTGAATGAGCATTGCACAAAACAGGGCCTTAGACTTTCATCTGTCCATTTCATTGCTTATATTCTATGTTAAGTGATGAATTCTGTCTATTGTTAGACACATTATTCTGAAAATGTAATTGAATTACCTAGTCTGGTAAACCACTTACCACCTGGTTTAACTACAGGTCCAAATTTGTTTGTAGTTTAAATTTTTTTTTTACAAAATCCATTAGTATCAAGTGTTTTTAACAATTTGCTCCTTTGTGTAATTCTTCCTGTTTTGCTGCAAATATGAGTAGTTGTAATATTTACATAAATATGACCTAGATGACTGAACTTGGGTAATGGGAGGAGTCGATAGGAGTGTGAGTGCAGGTGGAGTAAAAGGATGAGTAATTTCTCATTTGGCAATGACTTGAATGTAACGGACGTTCATTAATATCAAAAAGTTACGCTCTAAAGCTTTAAATTATACATTAATATTAAGGAGGGGTAATATTGCACAAAGGAGGACTAATATAGTGTATTACTCAATGCTCAGTAAAAACAAAAACATGAAGTATACATTTCCTATCCTTTTTTTTTTTTTAATTGATTGTTCCCAAATGCCAAGCTCGTAACAGATGTAAGTTGTACGTGCACACGTAGCCTTTATTAATAATGCCCGGGGTGCATCATTACACTTAGGGCAGTTCATTAATGGATGATTTGTTTGAAAGCTGCGAGTCAGTCTGCAACATGAATACATTGTATTCCTCCCGGGGTCCGGGCTCCATTAGCCGATGCTAGGTATCTTCCCGAGGATAAAGTATAAATCAGGTGGTATTCAAAGCAGATTATCTTCCCCTGAGCAGCGGTTCACCTCACTTACCTGAGGCACTCAGCGCGTGATTCTATAGTAGGAGCAGAGATCTACTGTACTAGAGATTAGGGAATTTATCATCATGGATGCACCAAGGAGCATTAAAGAGTCGGTAAGGCAGGGATGTTCCTGCTCCCCACTACTTTTTCTTCCCATACTCTTCCCTCATGTCTGAGAGAGTCTGTATCACAGTGGAACACCGTATACTGCAGCAGCTTTTTGTTGCTTCGCTGCAGACTGATCTCATGAAGTGGCGTATGTATGACACGCCAATTCGTATGCCATTATTAGCGTGCTATCAAGACTCATACTAATTTTTTAGCGTCTAGCGTCAACGCCGTTTGACCTCCATTGACTTACATTACCTTGCGATTGCGTGTGAATTGACACCGTAGCGTAGTATGAAAGGGCGAAAATCCACGTAGTTAAGGAGGCTGGTTGGGGGGGAGGATGGGTCAAACACAGGACTTTCACCCAGGAGAACGGGGATCGGGTCCGTTCCACGTTTGTTGTTTTCCTAAACCCAACCGGTTCTTTTCCTAAACCCAACCCGCGTGTGACGTTTCCTAAACCCAACCGTAGCCTCGCAGTAACACGTGCCCTCGGGATAACACGCCACGTGGTGTGTATGTTTACGCTGTGACGTTGCAGGCTGCCGTCCGCTGTCTACAGCTCAAAATGCGTACAGGTAACCCGCCACTTGGCTTTAGGAAAGTAGCGTGTATGTTTACGCAAAGTCATGTCACGTTGTTTACTCCTGGTGTCTCTACTCATCTGTGTAGTAAAGTGGGACATGAGCCCTGGGGTGCAGCATTTAGTTCAGCTTGCCTCCTTGAAAAATATCTGCCTTCATGTTTTTGTAGAAAAACATCACATGTTCCTGTAGTGGAAATTATCTCATTAGAGTTGGGGACACCTTACCTTACCTTACATTATACATGCAGGCAGAACATTACATATGTGTATGTGGATATGGTAATTCTTGGCTTTGAAAGTTTTTCATAACTTGCACAAATTAGTAAAGTCAGATTATGTAATATGTTCCCTCAATTTGACAATCTGAGGACACAAATAACCAACAGTGGCTAACTGCGTTAAACCCAAATGGTTTATTAAGATTGTCCACGACCAGACAGCGGTACCAGTTTATTTTGAATTGCATTGCTCAGCTGTTTATGTGCACCAAACAGCCAAAGCTGACCTACAAAACAAAAAGCAGTAAAACTGTCCAGTGTAGTAGAGCTGTAGAGAGTTTTTTGCATCACTTAGAATTCCTCATGGGGGAGACGGCAACGGCGCACAACAGCTTGAAGCTCATCAGTTTTCTATCTGCTGTCAAGTGTGCTAGGCGCCAGGCATCCATACCTGTGGCTGAGGAGATGGAGCAGGGTCGTCCACCATTCACACGGTTGGCAGTTTGATCCTCAGCTCCTCCTGTCCAGGTGGACAAAGTATCCTTGTGCAAGACAAGGCAGCATTGTAAAGTGCTTTGGATGAAGGTGTTGTAAACTCGCAGACCGTTTACCATTTAACGTCCGATCAAGAGGTACAAATGAATCCTGCTTAAACCTGCTCTGCACAACATACCTGCTGACTAGTCACGTGATGCTGTGACTGGCCACAGCAACCCGTGTCTCCATTTCTTAATGCTTCAGCAACTGGATTCATGGAGGAACCAATCTAATTGGAGGGGACAAATGAAGAAACGTGCGTTCATGAGCTGTAGATTTGAAATCCAAACGTATAGCCCAGGTCCCTGCTCAGCTCTGTAGCTATGATAGATTCAACAAAACACATTTTAAATCAATTCACATTTTGGCACACCAGGCGACAGTGATTCATGTTTTACACAGGAAGCAGACATGAAATGCTAAGTGCAGCCTGGCACACGTTGATAGAGGCACTGGGCCATGCAGCTCTTCATATTTATAATTAATATATTAATAATTGATAACGTCCGCAGGGTAGATCAGGGACCAGCACAGTGTCTCTGTCAGTGCTGTCTCCCATAATGCATTGTGATTCACCACTTTTGCATGCTGGGCTGATTGCAAGGTGTGTCCTCTCAGACCCAGTCCACAGTTTGACAAGCTGTCAATGTCAATGGAGTGGAAGCTTGTCTCTGATGGCTGTGTGTGTGTGTGTGTGTGTGTGTGACACTGTGTGTGTGTGTGTGTGTGTGTGTGTGTGTGTGTGTGAGAGAGAGAGACAGAGCCTGTGAAAGCTGACTTTGAAATGTTGTTTCTTGTGGTTTTTGTCTGCACTCCCCTTGAATGCAGTTTTTGAGTGCTATTATGATCAGTTTAAGAAGCCAGGAGAATATCTTTTTTTTTTTGCCAAAGTCAGGTTTGTCAGTTTTTCCACTGAAGATAATGTTCCTATGTTCAAATAACATAGGACAATTTTTGTCATTTGATTTTAGATCAAAGAGAAAATCATTTTGAGATGGGGATTTTGAGAGATTGAAGTTGTTTGAAGTTATATTTCCAAAACTTTCCAATTTACAGAGGTTTTCAGCATATATATATATATATATATATATATATATATATATATATATTACATTTAAAGTTGTAAGATTATCAAAGTCATATCCTGTGCTTCCTGTAGGCAGAGGCATATGGGGTCCTGTGAATCTGCTTAGGACCTGGCACACATAAATCTACTTTCCCATTAAAAATCACTAAATTCAATCCCTAAATCACTATAAATTCAATTTGAGGTACTGTACCACCTGGGAAATGTGATTAAACTGGTATACTTAGCTGCAGAATTTCCACTTATGTGGCAAAACAACCAAACAGCCATAACAATTTACATTTAAGTCATGTGCCTTCTACCACATTGATCAATTCAACCGTTACTTTATGTGAGCTGAAATTGTTGTTGACCAGCTTATGTAAAAAAAAAAAAAAAAAAAAAAAAGGATCAAATATTAAATACTGTACGTCTTCATGAAAGTCAGTGAAGTGTGTGAAGAGCGAGGACTCCTCAGATTAACGTAATGATCCCCATCACAATTGGTTAAGAAAATCTTTATTGGCACTGTGCAAATGAGGCCTTCAGATCCAAGTACCATGCCGGTCTTTAGTCGAGTCAAGCATCTTTCAAGAAGGTGGCAGCGAAAAGGCAGAGTTGACGAGGAAAAGAAATCAATTTAGGCATTTCCACATCACAGGAGCTCTTGAGACAGCAACTTAACACACTGAGTGTTTGATGAAGATGATGATGAGGGCCCAGACGCCCCAGCAGAATGCATCCAATCAGTGATGCCCACACTGGTGAAGCATTCGGTCCTGTTCCCTGTTACCGCCATCTTTCTTCCCTCATCATTGTCAGGACATCTCATTTCTGTAGACTCTGCACTCTTTCTCATTTGCTGCATAATTGTTAATTACACCAGTTTTTCTAACTAAATACCTCTCCTGGGAAAATTCATCAATATCCAAACGGCTGACATGAAAAAAAAAGGAAATCTATTGAAGGGAAGTTAAGTAGCCTAATATTAGATGATCTGGTCCAATTCATATTGTAGGGAACGGGGATGGGAGTAGATTGAAGGAAACGTCTTCAAGAGATAACCTCTTGTCTGGTGGTCAGAAACACACTGTTGTGTTTTTTGTGCAGTTGCCAGTACAATGGAAGAATATAATAGAAATGGCCTATGATATGATATATATATATATACTGTACAGAGCTGGCAACAGAGGCAGAGGAGTGTGGTTGAAAAAAATCTAAGGTCCATCCAGTGGAGGTTGGCTGGAGGGGTTTTGTGGGCGTATCACGGTTGTCCCTTTTAACTAAACTGGGAATACAGTAAGAGGGCAGAGCCTAAAGCAGGCAGTGAAAAGCATGGCAGGCACTGCGGCCAGTTCCAGTGAACGTCTTTGGGTTAGAAGAAAGGTGAGAGACTGGAGCACACGTGGCAAAGTGTCTGCACATCTTAAAGGCATGATGTCAACTGGTGACGTCGTGGACAGAAGTCTCCGGTGTGGGAAGAGACCTGGCTGGATTGTTTGGGGTGTTTAGGCAGCATGCTGCCGGTTGATGGCAACATGCTAGTTTTTTTTTACCTTAGCAGCACCTGTTTGGTTCTGTGACAGACCATAATCGATTATTGCCTACTGATTACTTGTTACTTGTCAACACATTCTAACTCGCGTAAAATGCGGATGCTTGGTCAGGTTCCTTTGGCGTTGTTATTGACGCTAAAAGTCTCCTTTACTGTCATATCTAAACGTGCTGGGTCGGGACTATTGCCGTCACTTTTGACGCAGTTAGGTTATGGAAAAGATGGTGGGTGGGCTTATAAAAGGTACGTTTCCGTGACACGCGGGACAAGAACGGGACAGTTGGGTTTAGTAAAAGAGGAATGGGACAGTTGGGTTTAGGTAAAGAAGAACGGGACAGTTGGGTTTAGGTAAAGAAGAACGGGACAGTTGGGTTTAGGTAAAGAAGAACGGGACAGTTGGGTTTAGGTAAAGAAGAACGGGACAGTTGGGTTTAGGTAAAGAAGAACGGGACAGTTGGGTTTAGGTAAAGAAGAACGGGACAGTTGGGTTTAGGTAAAGAAGAACGGGACAGTTGGGTTTAGGTAAAGAAGAATGGGACAGTTGGGTTTAAGGAAAAGAAGAACGGGACAGTTGGGTTTAGGTAAAGAAGAACGGGACAGTTGGGTTTAGGTAAAGAAGAACGGGACAGTTGGGTTTAGGTAAAGAAGAACGGGACAGTTCCCCCCATGGGACAGTTCCCCCCATACATATGGAATAACTCTGTGGAGAGAGTGTCTCCATACGATAGAGAACACAGGCTGTTGGTGAGATGCAATAGGTGTCTTTGTATTCTGTTGAGGAAGGCCAGCAATGGGTTTGGTTGTCAGCCGCTCCTCTGTTCTCTGCATTTTTCAATATCTAAATATTTTCTGAGCAGGAGCCGTATAATATTTGGTATAATTTGGGATCCACTAGAGGGCTAGCTCTCACCTCTTGTTGTCTATGTTCTACCTGTATTTAAATATGCATGAGGCATCTGTCATTGTAGAGACAGATGCCTCATGGTGCAGCTTGCAGTTCTTCACATTGGAACCATTTATCAGTTGGGAAGTGTATTTCAGGCAGGAAGAGCTCCAAGTGTACATCTGGAACCTCACTAAGAATTATTTATTGTCAGCAGAGCTGTGGTTGGCGGGCAACAAAGTCAATCATGTCGCCATTTTAATGTGAGCGATACCCGCACTCATCCCCAGGTCAAGTGCTAGCTTCATGCTAAGTGTCTGTTTTTCAACGGGATTTGCTCTTGTGACATTTCCATTTATTTAATTTTTTTACCCCATAGTTGAATCACACAAAAATAATAAATGGTTTTAAATACAGGAAATATAGTTTAATGACATGAAAACTTTTGAATAAAGGGGTTCCCCACTACTTGTTTGTAGCATACATGTGAAACAATGCTGCTTAGCTACCTTTATGCCATTTAAATTGAAATGGTATCAGGTAATTTGTGTTTATTTGGACATAGTATTTGCAAGTTTTCCCCCGAGGTGGTAAGTACTCCCTAGTCTAATGAGAATGACTTCTAAACATGGATTTGAACTGATGACACATTTCCGCTGGCTAAAATGATGCACCTCTGCTACCTCTATTTGGGGTCTGTGGGACCCTAGTCTGGCTCACTACACCGGGGTCTGTGGCCGCTATCTATTTTACAAGGGCACCGTCGCTTCGTCCGGGCCTTAGCGCCGTCGAAGACCGATTGGTTTAAAGAAATACAAACAAGCCAGATGGTTTTTCCCCACGTACCAGAATCGATAGCGCTATCTGCCGATGCTGGACTATTGGGAACTCGATCAATGAGGAAGAGAAGCAAAAGACAGGGCCAAAAACGGGCAGAGAAATGGGCGCAACCACACGCAGCAAAACGGCGTGCCGGAAAGCCCTAGAGCCTGGGCGTTCATCTAATGTATTTGCATGTAGGGTAGACAAGCAATCAGTGTTTGGCAGACGATCACTTCTGGCACGCCACCGATTGCCCACTGCGAAGACACGCTCCGTTCCGTCTAGGGATGTAGGAACTCCTTGCCCCCGCTGCTGTACTGCGCATGCAGGGGACACACACACACACTCACTTCATTGGTCCTGATTCCTCTCTGAGGTGAACCACTAACTAAAGTATCAGCTTAAATAAGTGAACCATAACAAGGATATTCACAGTCTATCATGTTGCACCTGCTAATTCTGAGCCGCCACCTCCGGTTCTCTCCCCCTGCTGAGCTCCTAAAGGATCTCTAAAGAAGAAGTCTAAGGCTCGGTTAATGTTGTCTGTGTCTTGGCTTTCATCGTTCTTCAACTCCTCATAATGGCCTCATGCATGCACTGTAGGAAGTCCTCCAGCAAGTAAATCTAACCTCCCTCCAGTCGGCCAGCCAGCCTACGGGGGCCCTGACACATGACTGCTGCATCCGTGTCTGTGTGACTCACACAGCAGCTCTAATCAAGGGGCACCTTGAGGTTTTTATCATATTCCAAATTACAAAATCACATCATTGCACAGAATGCACATTGTAAAACAAATGTGTTAAGTTGTTCAACCTTTAAAGGAAGATTTTATTTTAATTTGTTTTGCTAATACCCAATTTTACTGTTACGCGGGAGTACGACAGCAGGAGTCCTTCATTGTTTCCCAAAACAGAGGAAGTGAAATGGAACACCTTTTTTAGTATGACACTCTCTTTTAATAAGGAAGCCATCTGACACCATAGCCTGCTCTTCCTGATGCAAAGAAATGAATTCATCCGTTGATGTTCTCTGCTCTGGACTATTGCAATGCTCTTTTAACTGGACTACCATACATCTGTGCACAGACTGCAGCTTATATAAAATGCAGCTGCCATATGTTCAACAAGAACAAGTAAAAGAGAGCAAATACAACTATTTTAGCATCTTTGCATTGGCTTCCTGTCACCTTTAGAATTGATTGTCAAATATTATCACTAGTTTTTAAGGCTATGTATGGTTTATCACCTCCATAGGTCACCTGTCTGGAGAGGCTGCCTTCTTTTATTATGGATTAAAAATGAACAGCCTGGCTATAAATATTTGCCATACAATCCACTTTGAGAAACATCTTAAGACTCATAATGTTGCTTGGAAATATGTATCTTATATTACCCTCCGTTACTCTACCCTGCTTTATTGTATTTCAATTTTTCGTTGGAATAAATCCTACAGTATAGACTACCTACACCCTTCAACAGGTTTGCTGTTATAACTAGGGTTGGGTACCGAAACCTTCCTACGAAAACGGTAGTATTCGGACCGCATCACAACGCAAATTTCGGTTCCTCATTTTGTTTCCAAATTAAATATTTTCCCTCTGTCGCTCCGGACAGGACAGCGGCAGCCTCTTTTCTTTCTTTCTCCCTTTTCTGCCGAGTGGCCCGCTCGCGGTGTGAAGTGCGTGACCGCGCTATTCTCCACATGCACTCTAAAATCCCTGCCGATAGACGGCTTTTTATACACGCTCCGAAACGGACGTAAAAATATCCCCCTTTCTCTGTAGTCTACCATTAGCTAGCTACCATAAATGTAGGCTACTTTTAAAATGCTATATTTTCCCTCTGGACTCACCAAAACGGACGTAAAAGCATATTAACCATTCACTGACTGCACGTGATTGCTAGTAAACATATTACACTTGCTCTGCTAGTCTATTGTTCAGGACCAGACCCTGTAGCCTGGTGGTGGGGGAGGCAGGACAGCCTCCCCAAATTGTCTGCCCTTTTAAACTCCTACCTGTGTGTACGCTACAGGCCTCTTAGACACCGTCTGAGAGAGTTTTCTCCTGTGCAGGACATGCCATAAGTCAGGAGAGGTGGAGTATCTTGCCAGAGAAGGCAAATATGGTCATTTTTCTGCTAAAGAACTGCTAAAGTTTGAAGCTGGTTGGCATACCAACTCAACATTTATTTTGGTGTTACTTGTTAATAGTATAACGGTTATTTGTTAAATTATTGTAGTTGTGTGTTAGGTGACTTAGGTTTACTTATTATATATTGAAATACTTTAAAACGTTAATATATTGTTAAATTTAAATAATTTTTCAACTTGAAAAAAACTCCATAAAAGACATTCTTTGATGTCATTTTTCAGTTTTTCAAGAATCGTTTTAGGAATCAGAATCTACTGGTAAAACAGTACCGGTTTGGCATCGGAATCTTAAAAATCCAAACAGTACCCAACCCTAGTTATAAAGCAGCTACATCAATCAATATAGAGCCATCAAGCATTTCAATTAGCGACTGGGCACGTTAACGCCCACGTAAAATGTTTCTTGTTACTTTAGGAAGTGCTGCCCTGGTAACTGGGAACTGGGAACTGGTGGGCTCACTTTCAGCCTAAGCTTGCACACTTGTTTCTTCTTCATGAGTCCGAATGCATCTCGAGTGTGCTGTGGCCTCAACGGACTAACACTTGTTTTGCAGTTCGGGCATTCTCGTGTGCAGTTTAACAGTAGCAGCTCTTCTGTTCCCTTCAATGACTCCTCCTCAGAGCCAATGTTAGAACCACATTCCCCGGGTCACATTTTAAGACACGGAAAGGTGATGAAAGCATATTTCTTGGCCACAAGAACAATTGAAATAAATTGATATCGAACTTTGTCTGGTTAAGTCTGAAGGACTCTTGAATCACAACATTTTTAGAGCAATATCATTAATTGCACATCAGTTTTCTGTCCTATCTGAATCCCATCATGTTCTGCCGTAGCAGCTGTGTAAAAGCCCAGCGGTGCGTAACACAGATGAAGCAGCCAGAGAGATAATCAAATAATTGTAAATGAGAAACGTTATGCTTCATAATGCTTTCCTTTGAAAAATGCACTGCCTCATTTTTTCCTTGACAAATATACATTACATTCTATCCAAAGCTACAGGTTGATTAATTTGATTTGACTTTGATTAACACGATGCTGAGAACAGTACATGCATTTATAATTCAACTCCCTGCACAGCCACCAGCCACTACTTAGGTTTGCACTCAAACTGTTATTGTATAGGGACAGAATAAACGTATTTCTTAATAGTGTGTCCACATTTGACATTTACCACTGACACAGGAAAGAACACGGAGGACAAAAACATATCTCCAAACTTTATTTGCAAACTGAGGATTTGGACTTGTCAACAACAACAAATGAGAAGCTACAAGTTCTACAATGCCAGTATACTGCTCTCTATTTAATGGCGGTGAAGTGTTGGACATTTAAACTAATTTATGCACCTAAACCTAAGTAGTTTTAATAAAAAGCATCTTAGAACTAGGGTCGGGTACCGAAACCCTGCGACCGGTATCTCCCGGATCGAATGGCAACACAGATTTTGGTGCCTCGTTGTGGTACCACTTAAATGCCTGCGCTGCCCTCTGGTGCTCCGAAACAAACTTTACTGGCAACAGAAGCATCGCTGCATGTGAGGCTAGTTCATATTACACTTGGCAGCAGGTAATAGTATCCTACCGTTGGATTAAACACGGTTAAAATGCTGACAGCTTCTAACGTGTGTCTGTATTTCACTGGAAAGGATTCCAACAGCGGGACGTCCAACAGTCTGCAGCTGAAGACACAGAGGAGACGAGCTGAGCTTTGAGACACCGTGGACACTGCCGCCGTCGGAGTTGTTGGAGAAACAACACAGATGAGACTTAATGGTGCGTTCAATTGCACCTTGTAAACTCATGATGCATTCAAGTACACCTGGAGACAATGTATTATTATATAACCTATTATAAAAGGCTGTACAAATTAGAGCCCGACCAATAAAGGACTTTTAAGGCTGATACTGATACAAATATTTGATGATATTCCGATATATCGGCTGAAATGCATAACGAAACAAACAGATTTCCTTAACATTAGTTATTTGTAGTTAATTGAGTCCTCACTAAAATAATATGATAATGCAGTTTAAAAATAATAGTTTGTTTTATTGTCTCAACAGAACAGAGGAACATCAAAATATATTAAAGTTCCGATAAATAAAATGTATAAAAATTCAAACTTAAGATATGAAACTTAAAGTCCTTTAAACAAAAAGACAATAACAACAAAAATAAATCTGAGTGTTGCCAACAGGGACGTTGTAGAGCGCCGTCTGGTGGACAAACTATGTGAGACCGACACTCAGAACATGGCTGAAGGGGGTTTTGTCCGTTTTTGTTTAATTTTTTTAATATTCAATTGTCCGAATCCTTTGTCATTATAAATGATTCTGATGAATGAATATTTAAAATGTCGTTATAATTGCAGATACCGATAGTTTGGAAAATGCATAATATCGGCTGATAATATCGGCCAGCCGATATATTGGTCGGGCTCTAGTACAAATAAGACAGATTCATATTCACAAGAAAACAAACCATATCACAAATAGAAATATCCCAAATAGATTTCTAGAGGAGATCTCTGTATAGCACTATAAATCTCAGTCTATAAAACTATTTGAATGACAAAATGAGAGAGAAAAGAAAGAAGAAACTTATGAAAAACACTTTGACAACTATTACAATGCCATTCACGGCTGAAAAATTCAAGACCGCTTCTGCTGAAAGGCCAATAACGTTTCTTGTGCACAAATGCTGTAACCTTAAAGTCACAGTCTCGAATATCTCCGTTTCGTTGTCTTTGGTGTACACCTATGGCGATTAGCAGTAATTGCAGGTGGGTTTTTGAACCTCACTTTCCAGAGATCCAAACAATTTTGCCTTTGTGATGTCAGTCAGTTAGCATTAGGTCACAGTACGCCACTTCACACCCAAGTGAGTTGAAGAGTGAGTTAGCTCCGCCTACCTTCTCAGCGCTGCTGGGTGATGGAAAACACATCACTAACTGTGGGCCATTTGGGATTTCTCCCAGGAATGTCGCAACAGACACCTAGTTTGTCCTACTGATTATGCGAGGGCTTTCATCAGCGGGCCATAGGCTCAATCACCATTGTGTTACCTCATTTGACGATAGTGACTTATCAGACATTTATTTAAATGAAAATCTTCCAGATTACTACCTTAACCACAGTGCAGATGATAAAAAACGAGTGGCGAGAAGGTCATCTGGGACTCAGCTGCATGTCCGGTTCTCCATTATCATACTTTATTAGAAGTGATACCTTCCGCTCTTTCAATTATATAGGGAAAAGATTAGGACTTTTTCATTAACCTTCCGTGTCTCTTACATAGAAAAGAAGTTTGGGAGCGGTCACACAAAATTACAAAAATTATCCCCGATAGCCGTCTTGCACAGTTCTCTACTAGGAGCTGCAAATCCTGTTTTCAGCTGCGTCTCATTATACTGCTGGATTGCCTCCGCCAATCATTACACCCTGATGATTCCTTCAGGATTCCGAAAACTGATTAGTCCTGATTTAGAAACCACTCTGTACTATGCTGTCAGTATTATTTTGGCCTGTAGAGTCTTATCTTTGGTGCTTTGTAAATACACATCACTGTGCCGTGCATGCAATGCACCCCATCCCATTGCAAATAATTGTGTCAGCAGCCTCCTGGGCTGCTTTTCACACTGCGTTTGCCCTATTTGTCCCTTTTTCCTGCAGCGCGACTTTCACGGTGGACTGGAGGCCAAATCGTTACTTTTCTGTAATTCAGAAATTAAGAGTTTGTCTAATTGGCTCAGTTTCAGGTATCTGGGTGCTACAGAACACTTCAAATAAATGTCACAGCAGCACTAAGACATTGATTCCTCATGTTAATACAATACCCGGAATGATTGATTGAAGTTCAATCTCGCACCAGCTGTACTTTGTCCATATATCAGAAACATATAGCAGTAGAATAGCCACTAGGGGATCAGCTAATGGCAACTGCAGGGTGGCACAGCACAACACCATCAACGCACAACGTCATCTGTTTCAGTAAAAAGGACCAGGTTTTTGAAATGCCCTACCAACGGAAATAAAAACACAAAGTGATCTGCAAACGTTAAATGAAAAGGTGAACCACCGGCTGCAACAAAACCTAACCTGCCATCACTGATCATGCACCTCTGCATGCACATACACACATGGACATGTACACACAGAGAGAGGAACGGATACACATAGATGAACATACATGCATACTCATAGAGAATACGTGCGTGCATGCGTGCGCGCACACACACATACACACGCACACACACACACACACACACACACACACACACGGACACACACTGACACACACACACCCATAAAAGTATGCAAATGCACATATATTGCCATGAATTAGGGTACATACACATGCACACATACACATGCAAAACATGTAGAATGATTGTAATGTGATGCTAATATTGTAATTGTTTTATGATCATGTCACATGTTTGAGCATGTCACCATTCATCATGTGCTCAATGTAACTTTTGTACTCTTGGTAATGATGATACGTTATGAGCTTTTTAACCAGGGACAGGGGACGCTAACTAACCTGGGCTAGAAATCCTGTTTGCATCTGTATCATGTTGGTGTAACCTGTTACAATTCTGTTTGCATTGTCCCTGACACATCAACTAATACATACAGTGATGAAAAGACTACCACTTAAGATCGCTGAAGCTAATGTACCCTTTGGCGGTGTCGATATTTAGTCTTTTGAGCAAAATATCAAGCTGAGCTCTTTTCACAACACACCTTTAATCTGGCACATCTACTGTATATCCACTGAAAAACAATACCCTTACAACAGCATCCATTATCATCTGATTTTATAATGACACGTCATTATCCCGCCGCTAACACCACCTCACTGGATGACAACATTTTGATAAGGGTCCACACGTATCCTGATAGCCTGTGGACAGTACATGACAACTGCCACGGGAGGGAAAACTATGATCAAATTTGAGTTCTGTGGTCAAACACATTTCTAGCAGCAGCCTCTAAATATGTATGTAGCAACTTCACGAGTCACGAGTTGGAAAAGAAAAGAAAGCACTTAGTAAAACTCAAAATATGTTTGAGCACAGCACAAAAAGTCCAAATAGCCTCAGAAAACGAGGCTATCAAATTACGGTGGAGCATTATCGCCGTTTACACACAATGCACAAGTCAGACAGAATTATCTGGAACAGATTGCAGTGTTTTTTAAATGTCAAGCTACAAAAAATGATAAATGAATATAACTGGAAACAAATTAGCTGCATTTTACTCTAAATGATAAGAATACAGAAAACTTTACTGCTTATGACTTTGCAAAGAATTGGTAGTGTTTGATGTGAAGTGGGGCAATTAACATCCACAATCCTCACAGCATGTATTTATTTCTATGCTGATGTCCAGTTCTGCGCCTAGATATTCCATATGCTCATACGTGATTTTCCTCATAGTGAGGGGTGCAATAGAAATGCAACTGACATAACTGTATCTTGCCCTTTTGTAGTTACATTCTGTAATCCTAATACTTCAGTGTTTACTCTATGTTGATTTGGAAATGGCGGCATGCCACGCCAAAATATCTGCCGCCACGGTATCAGAAATAGGCCAGGTGCACAATGTAGTTGCGGTTGCCTTTTAAATGATTGGAAAGTCTGTCCACGCCCCCCATGTGGAAGGCTTATGCCGGTTTATATCACACTCTGTGTGTGTTCTGAGTGTTTATATGTTAAAGTTAACTTTTATAATATAGTGTAGGAGGTTATTGTGAAGTGAATCTCAGTTTCTGTGCTGTGTAGGCTATGTGCATTTAACCACCTCTTGATTTATTCAACGCTACATGTCTGTAGCCTACTTGTAACACTGGTAGCAGCTACAGCTAATATCATGGTACACTGTAAGTTTATAGCTGCTGCTTTTAGTTCACTTAGGTCAGACCCCTCCGTTTCACTGCCGACATAATACACTCCCCGTTGTTTGGGTTGCAGCGAAGTGTCAGTTCTGTTTCTTACGTAATATACATTTGGCGGCGGTGGGGATGTTGTTCGGACAGACCTGGCCCCCACTGGTAAAAAAAATCCTAAAGGTAACGCTGTACTTTGATTTAGTTTAAAGGTCCCATGGCATGAAACATTCACTTTATGAGGTTTTTTAACATTAGAGACTTCAGATACAGTATTAGGGGACCACTAAGGTCTATGAAAAAGAGACTTCAGATATAGTATTAGGGGACCACTAAGGTCTATATAAAAGAGACTTCAGATACAGTATAAAGGGACCACTAAGGTCTATATAGAAGAGACTTCAGATACAGTATAAAGGGACCACTAAGGTCTATATAAAAGAGACTTCAGATACAGTATTAGGGGACCACTAAGGTCTATATAAAAGAGACTTCAGATACAGTATTAGGGGACCACTAAGGTCTATATAAAAGAGACTTCAGATACAGTATTAGGGGACCACTAAGGTCTATATAAAAGAGACTTCAGATACAGTATTAGGGGACCACTAAGGTCTATATAAAGGCATCAAAAAAGCAGCATGTCATAGGACCTTTTAAAAAAAATGCCAGTGGTAAATGTGTCGGTTTTCTCCAGAATAACTGTACAAGGAGCACAATTAGGCTGATTACCTTATTCTGCTCATGGACTTGACTTGGCTCCTCCAGTTTTAAACATTGCTGTTGTTGTTGCTGCTGCTATTCTTATAGTGGCGCTTGGTCCACTAAGCTTTGACTCCAACTAAAGCAGACATTCACTTAACAACTGAATCCAAAAAAGCAAACACCATCCAACTGCTCAGCTTGGCTACTTTATCCAACTGTCTCTTTTCATAGCGAACAGAAGGATCCTCTAAACCAGTGGTTCCCAAACTTTTTCCGCTTCAAGGACCACTAAAGTGACACAATTAGACCACGGTCCCCCATTCAATAATATTTCATCCGAGGGTCCTCCATCTGATAGGTTTTTCCTTTTAGATGTTTTATTACAGACAGTGTATGAAACCCATGACCAAATTAGTCATACATTCTGTCATTGTATTACTTATGGATGTGCTCTTTATCAAGTGTAGCCCACACAATATAAATCTCACATAAAGGCTGGGACTCTTATCAATCATGAGAAGATTGGGGCAGAATGGAAGCTTCACAAGTTGGCTCTGCCAAGGTCTTTAGATTGTACTGAATAATTTTCAAATGTATTCAATCAAATGTAATCTGTAGGAGGTGTATGTTAAAGCACAGCCCCTAAACATGGTCAAAATCGTACATCATTTGCACATTCAATTAAATATTGCTGTTGGGTTTAGGGGATGACTCCAAGAGACTATTTTTTTCTAAGTCTGGACATGATTCATATGCACGCCACTTGTCATACATCTAGGTAAAACAAACTGCAAGGGCTACCTCATTTAAAATGTTGTAGGGGGCGCTACCAAGCCATTTTGTAACCCCCAAGCAGGATGCCCGTACAATATTAAATGTATCATCGGTTCTGAAGCGCAGCTTTAGCCCCTAAAAATGCGATTAGTTTGCAGAACAATAATAATCTTATCCACTTAAAATGGGCCTTCGCCGACCGACGTCGGTGCTCGGCTCTAATTATTTGAAACAGGCAGTGATGGAATCAGCATGTAGGTAACCTCTGGTTCTGTCCTCACACCCACACTGGATTTATACCTGCTGCTTTGTTTGATGTAACCCCCTGACTCGCTTCTCTTCGCATTGTTGAGCCTTATCATTTCTCCTGTAACATGGGCCAGCATGTGCTGCCGTTTTAATTTCAAGCTTATTAAAAAAGAGGGATGGAACTGAGGGAGAAGTATTAAAGGGTAGAATTAGCATGTGCAGACAATCCTCTGTGAAATTACTGCAGACGAGGGCAGCTGGAGTTACCTTCCAACGTGCACTGTGTCGAGCAGATTCACTGTGTTTACCTGTTTCCTCAGAGCCTTAATTAACCCATCGCTTACTTCGCAACCCCTTTGTAATCATTGCAAAAGCAGACAAGCCTTCAATTCTCATGTGTAATTGTGAAAAATCATTTAATTTAGGCTAGCTGATTATTCTGAAAAGAGTCGTAGGGGCAACGTGAGCACTAAATCTACCATATCATATTTCTAAATCAAGTGATTTGTATAATTTTTGAAATGTAGGGAAATCTATTCCTCTGCCAAGCTCACTGAAATAAAACATCACACTACCAGCTGTGTTTGCTAATGCACTTGGCAAAGCACCTCCAGAAGAGCTGTGCTTTAGTTTATGGGCTCTACTTTCAGGATGGTGAATGGAGAGAGTTAATGCCAGCCTGGGGCCATGCTGTTCACTCAGTTTGTATTATTCTCAGGCATGTTTGATGCTTTAAGGACCCTTTTAAATTCTACTTTTTAAGTTATCTTATGTGATGTGCACATGATATGATCATATTCAAAAGCTTGACAACCTTTATTGTAGATGGTATGTTGACAACTCATTTTTTTAATGAATCCCTCTGGGCAGATACTTTAGAGTGGGATTAGTGCGTCCCCAAAGAATAATTTTACATCTTAGATAGGGTTGCGTATCATTTTGATTTTTTTTTCCGATACCAGTGCTAAAACTATACTTTTAAAACAGTGCCGGTGCAATTTAATAACAGCTTGTTTGTTGCTAAGGCCATATGGTCAAAATTAAATGATTTATTAAATGTAATAACAATAACTTATAAACAATGACTTATTTCACTAGGAAATTAGTGGTAAACGACAAAAAGAACCACTAGATGGAAAAAGTGTATTTTACAATAACTTTGAATGCACCACGAGGCTGGCGTGGCGAGTTTCAAGTGAACACACCATAGCTGCAGTCTGTAGTACCTCCTGGTGTTGGAATCCTCTACAGTGAAATACAGACACACTTTACACTGTTTAGCTTTCAGCATTTTAACCGTGTTTAATCCATATAGTAGCTAACGGTAGGCTAACGTTACCCATTGCCAAGTGTAGTGTTAACTAGCGTCGCATGCAGAGATGCTTCTGTTCAGAGCATCAGAGAGCAGCGCGAGCATTTCAGTGGCAGCGTAATGAGGCACCTAAATCTGTGTTACTATTCGGTCCGGTAGACACCGGTCGTTTAGGCACCGGTGCCATATTAGCACCGGGTCTCGGTACCCAACCCTAATCTCAGATGCCAAGTTCTTTGGTAGTCAACTCTACCACTGGTCTCAAAAAGCTGAAAAAGTCCCTTGTTGACATTGAAGATGAAATAGGTTCCATAATTGCTTAGTAGAAATGTCTTTGTGGAATGTGTTGATGGTAGTGTTGACAGAGGGTGCTTTCACTGGCTTTTTTTTTTTTTTTTTTTTTTTTTTAAACATCTCACAAATCTCACAATCTGTTTCTATGATCATAGATATGAAGTCACTAAATTACTATAAATTTATATTAATTAATATGTTAATAAATCTCAAAACATTAATTTGGAAACGTCATGTACTGTACATGAATTAAGGCTCTATGCCAATCACAATGACTCACAAAGTTCCCATCTCTGTTTTAGCTTGTACTTTGTATTTCTAATCTGAAAAAGGGGGGAGGCACTCACACTTATTGGCATTCAAAATAATAACAATAACTAATAAAACCTTAAAGCAGGGTATTTTAATTATAGCACAGTGCACCGAAATAAGAAAGCTCTGATCTGTGACAATTAGATTTGTGTGGCTTAAAATAGAGGACTTTATTCACATGTTTTTAAAAAAAAAAAGTCCTGAAGCTCATGACTTACAGTATTATACGCTATATACAGAGCTTTGGGGAAGCATGTGAAACTGATACAGGATTCTTTCATTTTCCAGCATAAAATATTGAGCATTCTTAGATTTTACAACTGTGTCTCAACCCCTAATTTTGACAAGCGGATGTCAACCCAGGTGAGTAGTATGAGTTGGGACAGTGAATTAAATGTTGCTTTTTAACTACATATGAGAAAATAACTAGTTGATTGAATATGATCTTACTCTTTTGAAATGCTTTGGGGAATCCCTGAGGGACAAAACGCTCTGAAGTTTTGTTCAGGCTTTGTGCCAGTATAGAACACCAGATGAAAGCTGACAGCGTTGCACTCATCACCTTACTGTAACTGCTATTCCATTTTCAGAGTGATGTTATGGAAGCATAACGATCAAACTCCTAATAGTTATGGCCCTTGCATTGAAGATGGCAGGAGCGTTTAAAGGGCTTAGGCAGTCAGGTCAAAAGACATACAGTACACTAGTCGAAAAAAGGATCCCGTGTTCAGGCATGGCCATAATGCGTGGACAGCTCCAAGTACATGTGTGAATGCCCCCATGATGCACTGTTGATCCGATTGCTCAGACCACATTGGGAGGTGGTCTGGGCCAAATTAGTTTTTACCAGTGTGTATGGGAATGTGTCCTGGGCTACATTGAGGACCGCCCACTCAAGTGATGTAATTGGAAGTACTGATTCTACTTTATTCGCTGGCTTTGTCCACGATGTCGGAATAGGCCAGGTCTCAAATTAAGACAAAGTATCCAGAAAGGCTCAAACTTAATAAGAATAACATTAGCCTTTCCTTTAGCTTTTTCCAGCTACGCTTCATGCACAACTCATCTTCCTCCTCATTGGAAAATCCAGACTGCGTTAATATAATATTTTTCACTTTAAAAGATGAATTACAGGACACGAGACGTCTCCTACTTTGCTGAAATGTCCATTCTCAGTGTCTGTGCAGCGGAGGCTTCACGTTTCCACATCACACTTGTTATTCACATACTGGACCACCGTTGACCTCCAAACTGCGATGTCTCAAAATCCTACGTGCACGCCCAAGCGTGAGTAAGATTTACGGTGAGCACGGAGAAACTTTCCTCTTTCAGCAGATGAATGTGAAAACAAACTCTGTGTATACATCATTCTGCACAGTGAACGTCACACCGCACAGTCAAGGAGCAACAAACAGAACACATGTTTGTCTTTTACAGCATTAACAGAGTTAAATGCTAGAAAGAAATGTCTTTAGGTATTATTATTTGTCAAAATCTCAGCCTATCTGCTTCATCAGGACTGTGCTGGTGTGCTTTGAATACATTTGAAGCAAATGACCCCACAACCGTCAATCACATTTGTATTTTGAAGACCATTTTCGCAGCTTGTATTTCCTGTTGCAGCCAAGGAAATGATACACACACACACACACACACACACACTGCAACCAAGGAATTATCATTATCACATCAGCTGACAGAAAGCAAACATTGACCGAATTTGTTGCCTAGCAATTATGCCAGTGAAAGGGTCTACATATTTGATGCACTTTTAAACTGTCTTTGACTAATGGCATGAAATAATAGGAAAACTCTGTAACGTTAGGTTATACAGTGTATTTCTCCGACCACATTTCAGCTAATTAGCATTGTTAGCTTCATCCGCCATCTCAGATAATAGTCAGATGGGGTCAGCCCTATGTTCCCACAGTCCTATGTTCCCACATTTCTAAGAATTTTTTTTTCACTGAAAATTGGGCCCTATGTTCCCACAGCCCTATGTTCCCACATTTCTAAGAATTTTCTTAAAATTAGGCCCTATGTTAGGGTTAGGGTTACATTCCATCTGTAGTCCATTGCTACTGGATAATAGGTTGGGTGTAATTGGCTACCAAATTGGGAGGAAGGGGGATAGAATCTGATAAAAATTTATGAAATGGAAATGGGGCCTAATTTTGGAAAATTATCTTAGAAATGTGGGAACTGTGGGAACATAGGGCCTAATTTTCAGTGAAAAAAAATTCTTAGAAATGTCGGAACATAGGGCTGTGGGAACATAGGAAAGCTCCCTTTCAGATAATAAGTCCATCCATCCATCCATCTTCGTCCGCTTATCCGGTGTCGGGTCGCGGGGGGAGCAGCTCCAGCAGGGTACCCCAAACTTCCCTTTCCCGTGCAACATTAACCAGCTCCGACTGGGGGATCCCGAGGCGTTCCCAGGCCAGGTTGGAGATATAATCCCTCCACCTAGTCCTGGGTCTTCCCCAAGGCCTCCTCCCAGCTGGACGTGCCTGGAACACCTCCCTAGGGAGGCGCCCAGGGGGCATCCTTACCAGATGCCCGAACCACCTCAACTGGCTCCTTTCGACGCAAAGGAGCAGCGGCTCTACTCTGAGCTCCTCACGGATGACTGAGCTTCTCACCCTATCTCTAAGGGAGACGGCAGCCACCCTCCTGAGGAAACCCATTTCGGCCGCTTGTACCCTGGATCTCGTTCTTTCGGTCATGACCCAGCCTTCATGACCATAAGTGAGGGTAGGAACAAAAACTGACCGGTAGATCGAGAGCTTTGCCTTCTGGCTCAGCTCTCTTTTCGTCACAACGGTGCGATAGATTGAATGTAATACCGCACCCGCTGCGCCAATTCTCCGACCAATCTCCCGCTCCATTGTCCCCTCACTCGCGAACAAAACCCCAAGGTACTTGAACTCCTTCACTTGGGGTAAGGACTCATTCCCTACCTGGAGAAGGCATTCCATCGGTTTCCTGCTGAGAACCATGGCCTCCGATTTAGAGGTGCTGATCCTCATCCCAACCGCTTCACACTCGGTTGCGAACCAATCCAGTGAGTGCTGAAGGTCACAGGCCAATGATGCCATCAGGACCACATCATCTGCAAAGAGCAACGATGAGATCCCCAGCCCACCAAACTGCAACCCCTCCCCACCCCCCGACTACGCCTCGATATCCTTTCCATAAATATTACAAACAGGATTGGTGACAAAGCGCAGCCCTGGCAGAGGCCAACCCTCACCTGAAACGAGTCCGACTTACTGCCGAGAACCCGGACACAGCTCTCACTTTGGTCGTACAGAGATTGGATGGCCCTGAGTAGAGACCCCTTCACCCCATACTCCCGCAGCACCTCCCACAGTATCTCCCGGGGGACGCGGTCATATGCCTTCTCCAAATCCACAAAACACATGTAGACCGGTTGGGCATACTCCCAGGCTCCCTCCAGGATCCTTGCGAGAGTGAAGAGCTGGTCCGTTGTTCCACGACCAGGACGGAATCCGCATTCTTCCTCCTCAACCCGAGGTTCGACTATCGGCTGAACCCTCCTTTCCAGCACCTTGGAGTAGACTTTACCAGGGAGGCTGAGAAGTGTGATACCCCTGTAATTGGCACACACCCTCTGGTCCCCCTTTTTAAAAAGGGGAACCACCACCCCAGTCTGCCACTCCTTTGGCACCGTCCCAGACTTCCACGCAATGTTGAAGAGGCGTGTCAACCAGGACAGCCCCTCCACACCCAGAGCCTTGAGCTTTTCTGGACGGATCTCATCAATCCCTGGGGCTTTGCCACTGTGGAGTTGTTTGACTACATCAGTGACTTCCGCTTGGGAAATCAACGACAATCCCCCGTCATCCTCCAGCTCTGCCTCTAACATAGAGGGCGTATTAGTCGGATTCAGGAGTTCCTCAAAGTGCTCCTTCCACCGCCCTATTACCTCCTCAGTTGAGGTCAACAGTGTCCCATCCTTACTGTACACAGCTTGGATGGTTCCCCGCTTCCCCCTCCTGATGTGGCAAACAGTTTTCCAGAAGCACTTTGGTGCCGACCGAAAGTCCTTCTCCATGTCTTCTCCAACACCCGCTGCTTTGCCTCTTTCACGGCAGAGGCTGCAGCCCTTCGGGCCCTTCGGTACCCTGCGACTGCCTCCGGAGTCCTCCGGGATAACATATCCCGGAAAGACTCCTTCTTCAGTCGGACGGCTTCCCTGACCACCGGTGTCCACCACGGTGTTCGTGGGTTACCGCCCCTTGAGGCACCTAAGACCCTAAGACCACAGCTCCTCGCCGCAGCTTCAGCAATGGAAACTTTGAACATTGTCCACTCGTGTTCAATGCCCCCAGCCTCCACAGGGATAAGATAATAAGTGTTTGCTAAATTTGTCGTCTCCAGCAGATTTGTGTCCATTTTGACAGAGAAACGCACTATTGCTGGTTCATTTAAAAACAAACTAAACAGACAGAAATGCCTTCTGTATGTTTTCTCTCAAAGTAGCCGGGCGTTTTATCAAGCGTTGGCTCTTAAGTAGTTTTGATAGCGTTACTGGGGTTGTTATCTTTATTATAGTTAGCTTTAAAATAGCTGTACCGTTAGCCCGGCAACATCGACACAGAGAGAAAACAGACGGAAGGTGTTTCTGTCTCGTTTGTAATTGTGCGTTTGTCCATCAAAATGGACACAAATCTGCCGGAGACGACAGACGTGGTTTACGCTAATTATCTGAAATTAGGTGGAATAGACACTGGAGTATAACGTGCATGATGCCGTGCATTTAAACATACGTAGATGAGTAAAGTTGTTGGCAACAGTTGTTTTTATTATTAATTTAAATTGATTTAATCGAATAGTTGTTGCAGCCCCAGTGTGAACTCAAAGTCAAATCATCAAAGTGTCATCTGAAGTCAGTCACTGACATGAAGAGAGAATAACTTCAGTGACAAAGCTTTGGGAAACGTTGTGACTGTAAGTTGACTGAGCTCGGTTTAACAGCTACACATTAGGAAATGTTAGCGGTGGATGAGTGAACTGGAACTGCTGGGACACAGAGCGCTGCACTGTGGAGTCAAGAGAAAGAGATACGGCAGCAGAGTACATAAATCACAAGCTGAACTGCACTCAAACACTTCACATGACTGGGAGGGTGGGGTGGGGGGGTCACATGGTCCAAACAGTAAACGTGCAAAAGTTAAAATCACCTATGATCATAAATTCTGCCTACCATAACTCCTGAATACTGCACCTACAGCCCAAAGTATCGCAACTTTGCATGCAGCCACTTGAAGGTCTTTACATGCTTTTTGATTGCAGACCAATGAAGTGAAATCACTCAACAGTGCTACCTTCCTGTGTGTCTGCATGTTATTTATTTTTTTCAGAGGTTTGTGAGTTTAGCACACTGGCAATCCTAATTTAATTTTGACTTCATTTATTCCCACAATCAGGCAATGACAAGTGGGATGTAACAAAATGGATGTCAGAGCTGTTTTCCCACAGGCAAATAAACCATGCAAATGACTAAAAGGGTAGCGATTCAATTATGGCCATAGTGGGGGTGAGCGTCTGAACGGTAACAGCCATTCAGGAGCTCATAAACACCACAATTTATGAGCATCAGTTCCATCTTCCTTAATTTTTACTGTTGCCAGGGAAAGCGACAAAATCCCACGGCTCACACATCAGTGTTTGACTACTGTTTTAGTTTAGCATCACACTGGAATTTGGCATTAGCTGACAGCGACATGTACTGAGTAATATTTAGTAAAGGAGTGTGGTGATTGAAAGAGACAAATACATAGCTGCCGGTGCTAGGTCAAAGAGAGGAAGACTAAACACAGTCTGTGGTGTAACCGTGCACAGCGCCAAAGCTCATCGATGGGAGGATGTACGAGGCTCAGTACTGGGGGCAGTAATGCAATATTTTAAGTGCAGGTTATAAAAATGTCTTTCTTTGGCTGTCTCTAACCCGCAAGTTCTCCTTCTTCCTCTCTTTATCTTACTTTAGAGCTGCTGTCAGCTGTCACACTGTAGTTACAAAACCACCTCATAAAAAACAAAGCAGAGCAGGCTTTTCTCATATAACCAGACTGGAATGGAAATATCAGCGTCGACTGAGTTCACGTTGGCATCCAAGCTGCACACGCTGTCTTACAGTACGACACTGTCATGTTCCTGACATCCCACTAAATCCGTTGATATGAGTGCTTCATGCCTCTACATATCTTACTGAGCCTGTGGAATCATGTAAAGGTGAACCTATTGTATAATGATGCACTGACATTTGTGCATCATAGTTCATAAGTACAGCCTATACTTTAGTTACAATGTCCTCCGAAAATATGTTTCCTATGATAATAAGGTCTAGGACAGAAGCTGCGAATATGATGATGATTTTGAATACATTTGATGGATGATGGTGGAATATTATCAGCTTATATATGAGAGCTGCAGATTGTAGAGTCCAGAAAGATACTTGTGTAGTGGTGAATCTTAAGATGCACTGAAGTGGTAAAAAAACAAAACCGGGTTGACCTCATTGCTCATTCTATTTTCTCTTTTGTCTCTTCATTTCCGGTTGCTATCGCCGGCAATAGAATAGAATACACTATATTGTCCCTGAGGGGACATTTGTCCTTGGCATAGTGCTACAATCTGTTGCTTCACAACACAAACATATAACAGAAAAAAAACATTCTAACAAGGTTTCTACTAGGTCTTAAAAAGTCTAAAATTTCAAAATCAATATTTTGGGCCTTAAAGTCTTACATTTGCTGAAGTATTGTGTTTTTATCATTTTAAACAGGCCTTAATTTTCCTGTCAATGTAACGCTACCTCTAATGCTAATTTGATTTTATTCCGTGGCTTTGTAGTTCTTTGTTTCGCTAGTCCAAATATAATTCGCTGTGTTTTGACTACAAATGAGACCAACATACAACTTAAATGGCAGCCAATCAGCTTTCATTTTATTAACGCAAGTCTGTTTTTAGATTGTACTAAAGACATAAAACAGGTTTTATTCTTCAGCTATGGGGAAGTGCAAGTTTAGCGATACTTGGAATAAAGTTGGATTTAGGGATTAGTTGATGTTGTGATGAAGCTCTTACATTTCATTCAAAAGGTCTAAAAAAAGTCTAAAATTTGACTTGGTGAAACTTGCAGAAACTCTTTAAAATCAACATAAAAACAAGCATAAGATCATAAGCTCAACAAAGCATCTTAGGACTTAAAGGAAGGACACATATACGACATCTTTAAAAATGACTGAATAAAATACAAGTGAAACTAAAGTCTCCGTCCTGATTGGTTCATACAACGTGCCATACATTTCGCAAAGCTGAAAAACACATGTCCGTATTCATGAGGAGGTCATATGTCCTGACACCACAGATATTAAAAAACATCTATGGTGTTAAAGGTCCAATGTGTGTGAATTTCTCCCATCTAGCGCTGAGATCATATATCGCAATCAACACAGTTCAAAGTAGGTATTCCAGCTACGGTAGCCTTCACGCTTCAAAAAGCCGGTCTCTTGCTCTTTTCAATCTCCTTTTTTCTTTTTCTGGGTGAAGAAGAAGAAGATTCCTGTTCCTGAAATTTGGATTTTGAATACGTGTGGTCCTCCATGTTTCCTTCTTCTAACTTGCCGGGGCCGGGAAGCTACGATACCCATTAGCAGCATTAGCAGCACCTGTGAGTTTATCATGTGACAGAGAAAACGCGAAAGGTGGAGCAGTATGTCCTGTATGTCCCTTACCGGCTAACGTATTTCAAGATGGCGCATGAATATGGAGCGTCTACCCCAGTTCATGAGAATGCAAATGTTAAATTTCAAGCCAAAAGCAATACTTGGAATTGATGGTGGAGGTAAATATTCATGAAAAAGGAGAAGTTTGTGAATGGGCAACACCGATTTTGATAATGAACAACTAAATATGTTACACACTGGACCTTTAAGTTATGTTGGATGTTAACTAGCTTACAGGTAGCTTACTGTGTGTTGCATAAACAGCTCCATCTTTCTGTCGCCAAAGTATCAAGAGCTCTGCTGATAAGTTATCAGTGGGCTTATGCAGATAAGGTAATGACATTATTCACATTCCTAGCAAGCGATCACTAAACCAGATGAGTTTTACTTCCGATTTATCAGCACTAACTATGAGACATATAATATATATTATACTGATACTATCATTCAGAATAATTAGCTGTAATAAGCCCAGAAAACGTGACTGAGTGTGAAAGTATAACTAACCAGATGAGTCTGTAGCTTGGACAGCCGCACTCTGACAGCTTCTGTTGTGTTATAATATTGTTATGAGGCCATAATAAAAGGCAGATCCCTAACATGCCAGTCAGATGAGCAGCTGATCCTGGTGCTGTGCAGGAGAACTGATCTAATCAGCTCTGCTGTGTAAACAGGCTGATGGAGGAGAAAGTCTCATTTTCTCCCAGCTCTGTCAGTCCTTCACGTTGTACGTTCTGTTAAAAAACATGGTGAAATGTTCTTACATGTAGGCGCACAGTGATCACAAGCAAGTCAACAACCTCTAACAAATCTTGGCTTTACCCCTCAGTGTTTTGGATATGAAGAACTATTTTGTGTGATCTCATAAGTGTTACTATGACCGCTTACAGCGATCAATGTTTGGGAGACTCACATGGAAGAAAAGCAGTCATAGCTGTGGCAGACCTTAAAGGTCCCACGGCATGAAAATGTCACTTTATGAGGTTTTTTAACATTACTATGCGTTCCCCCAGCCAGCCTATGGTCCCCCAGTGGCTGGAAATGGTGATACTGTAGGTGTAAACCGAGCCCTGGGTATCCTTCTCTGCCTTTGAGAAAATGAAAGCTCAGATGGGCCAATCTGGAATCTTCTCCTTATGAGGTCATAAGGAGCAAGGTTACCTCCCCTTTCTCTGCTTTGCCCGCCCAGAGAATTTGGCCCACCCATGAAAAAGAGAGACATCATGGCTTTCAAACAAGCAAAGTGGCAGCTGGTCAAGGCCACACCCCCACCCTCCACCTTGCCCCCCCTCTCCTCCTCAATGCTACAGACACAGAAATGGCACATCCTAAGGAAAGCTCATTGTGGGACTGGCTCTAGTGGCTGTATTTCTGCACCAAGGCTGAATTATGGGAAAGAGACTTCAGATACAGTATTAGGGGACCACTAAGGTCTATATAAAAGAGACTTCAGATACAGTATTAGGGGACCACTAAGGTCTATATAAAAGAGACTTCAGATACAGTATTAGGGGACCACTAAGGCCTATATAAAAGAGACTTCAGAAACAGTATTAGGGGACCACTAAGGTCTATATAAAAGAGACTTCAGATACAGTATTAGGGGACCACTAAGGTCTATATAAAAGAGACTTCAGATACAGTATTAGGGGACCACTAAGGTCTATATAAAGAGACTTCAGATACAGTATTAGGGGACCACTAAGGTCTATATAAAAGAAACTTCAGATACAGTATTAGGGGACCACTAAGGTCTATATAAAAGAAACTTCAGATAAAGTATTAGGGGACCACTAAGGTCTATATAAAAGAGACTTCAGATACAGTATTAGGGGACTACTAAGGTCTATATAAAAGAGACTTCAGATACAGGGTTAGGGGACCACTAATGTGTATATAAAAGCATCCAAAGAGCACCATGTCATGGGACCTTTAAGTCGAGGCTAAATCGTTTCACCGCCAGAGGCGCCGTGTCGGCAAACTGTTGTGGGTTCCGTGGGTTCCCTCTCTAACTCGTACTTAACCCTGAGTAACATTAAATGTGCAGCCTTGTGGGTGAATGAAACTGTTCATGCCTTTGTTTGTTGTTTTATGCAAACTGTTATGGTGTCTTTCATACATATGCACACAGATTATTTTTCTATAAAGTGAGTTTTTTTCCTTCTACATTTATCTTTTCAATTACTTTTGACATAAAACATTATGAATGCGCAGTGTCAGTGTTCTTAAATTCAGTAGCACTTGGGTCAGTGTAACGCTTATCAGTTCAATTTTCTAAGCACAAACGGACATTTGGAAAAACAGAAAAATGGGTTCAAATATAAAATGTTTCATTTTTTTCCACCTTGACAAATTAAAAAATTGGATCTTTAACCTGTTTTTCCAATTTTCTGTTTTTATTCAGAGGATCAGAAATTTAGAAAATTACAAAATTGTGTCTGGGCTCCAATTATTCAATACTGCCATGGTATTCTCTTCCTCTACTTTGCGGAATATGCAGGTCATTAACTGCATATGGACCAAAAAAACTAAAAACTGATAGACTTTGGGGTCAGAGGTGCTTGCAACTGATGGTTTCGAGTCGGGGGGCGGGGCGTAACTAGGCAGAACAATGGAGAGAATACCATTGCAGTATTGAATAATTGGAGCTCAAATGCAATTTTGTAATTTTCAAAATTTCTGATCCTCTGAATAAAAATAGAAAATTGGAAAAACAGTTTGAATATCCAATTTTTTAATTTGTCAAGACGGGAAAAAAATTTGATATTGGAACCCATTTTTCTGTTTTTCCAAATGTCCGTTTGTGCTTAGAAAATTGAACTGATAAGCGTTACACTGACCCACTTGATCAAACTTGTTAAAAAAATGAATACACATTTGAAAAGGCATTCGTGATTTGGGTAAATTTAATTTATTACTTGTTGTTTACATCTGGTGAATATTGGCTTATTACTTGTTAAGGACTCAAAACACAAAGTTTAGGACTTAAATTAGGGACATACATTGGGACTTGTTAGTCTTGACTTGGGACTTCAGTGCAAATACTTACTTAAAACAGTGACTAGGTCTGCTGGCAGCAGAAAATGTAGTCTCGCATTGCCAGACCTTCCTCCACAGCACTGCGGAGGAGGGTCTGGTGAGTCCACACAGCATTGGGAGGGATGGGAGAAAAATGTGCTCTGGTTTATTGGCATTTCTTTAAACCAATCACAATCGTCTTGGGGAGCACTAAGCCTCTGCTAAATAGCCTCAGGAAGGAACTTGTTTTGGTGGAACATGTGTACGTTCAAAAGTAGTTTTAGTCGTGCAACAGAAAACTCAGATTGGACAGATAGTCTAGCTAGCTGTCTGGATTTACCCTGCAGAGATCTGAGGAGCAGTTAACCATAGTCCTCACAAATCCACCGGAGGTTAGAACACCAACACAAAGAAAGAGGAAGGGGACGGACATCCGGCCGAAATGAAAGACATCCGGTGAAATCTCCGGCAGCACAGGAGCAATCCCAGAAGTGCAACGTCGTGGGTATGGACTACAGAAAAGCTTCCAGGACTGCTGGTCCTCTGTGGGCTCGGGAAAAACAAACTTCTTGGGTTTCTAAAATCCTTCAGAAGCCCAGTTGAAAAAAGAATGGTTGTCAATTCGTCAAAGCTGCTTTATGCTCCTTTCTGAAGAACTGTCATCTCTGGAGATACGAGGATTCCATCCTGCGACAGTGAATGTAAATGTGTTGGTGGAGTTTACCCTTGCCTGAGAGGATTTAATACCAGTCATTTCAACGAGAGGGCCGTTGTGTATTATGTTGACATTCAGGATTTTTTTTAAAGCGCTTCCTCCCCAGACAAGATAAATACTTTGATCAGCATGGTGTGGATTGATATAAAATCATAAAAATAAAACCAGACATCACCTCATGTGTTGTGACCTTCCTTTGAATGTGTGGATGTTGTGAACAGATTACGATCCAGCTGCTCTAACACCTTGCCAGAGGAGTCGTGGAGGGAAGTCATCACAGCTGACATCTTTATGTTTCTATCAGTTGATACATCTAAACAATGTTACAACACTGTTTAGTAGCAGTTCTAAAGCCTGAGCTGTTGCAGTATTTCATTGTTGTCTTTGGTCCACAGGACAAATCTGCCCACTCCACTGTAGTTCAATTCACTCTAGGCCCACTCCACTCTAGGTCAATTCTCCCCCACCCACCATGATGTGTACTATGCTCTATGAACAGCAAGACAAGTTATCTGCTTTACATTCCCTTTCTTCTAAGAAAAGACATTCCTAATATAGTCTATTTTATTTCCCTACTTCAATTTCAAATGTTCTTTAAGGACAATATGTAAACCTGTTTGACGATATATGTGATATCAGTAATCAGTGATTCATCTGCACCAAATGGATGAATCTAGGGCTGGCCGATATGGAGAAAATCAGATATCACGATATTCTTGATCAAATACCAAATATTCTAGGGTTGAGAATTGGGGCTTTAACAAAATATCTTCACACTTAGATTTTAGATAAATAATCATCAGTAATGTGGACATAATGTCTAAGTGGGGAAAAGGCAAATAATAGAACAGCTAGAACAGTCTGGTACATCACTTTAATGTAATGCAGCCTTAAAACCAGTAAAAGACACCACTTATGACATATCACGATATGACGATATCCCAAATCCAAGACGATATCTAGTCTCATATCAATATATATATCGATATATTGCCCAGCCCTAGATGAATCACAAATCACCACAATCTTTTTTTCCCCCTTATTTTTTACAATGCAGAGACACTCCTTCGCTCTCTCGTCGCCCAGTTGCGAGTTAGGCGTTGTTACATTCTGAAGGAAACTAGAGCCGAAAGTAGCAGCTGAAACTCACAAAATCAGATCCCTGTGCAATATTTGTAGTGGTTTACTTGCAGGGAGTCCGGATCAAAGGATGTACATTTCCCCTCTCCTTCCTCTCTCTGTGTGTTGCCGTTCTCAAACTCCATTCTGGAAACAACAACAAACTTTGAGCTACACGCTGAAAATGTCCACGTTTCAAAGAGAATTTGGATGGTGCAACAAGTCAGACCTGCTTGGTTCTTTCAGGGAATGATTGTAAAGTTTTATAAAGAATATGTTTAGGGCATTTCCTCTCTAACTGGGACGTTTTGGGACTGATTGGTGGGATTGCTGTGGACGAAGCCCACACGGAGATACACTGGTAAGAGGTAGTGAGGTTTAACCATGTATCAGCTAATTTAAATAGCTCACCTTACTGTATTGTGTCAACAGTTAACTTCATTTAATATTGGATGTGGCGTTTTCTTTTGCTGGATGCAAATGTTCCACCCAAACAAGTTCCTTCCTGAGACTATTTAGCAGTCGCTGCGTCCGGCGGTAAGCGCCGCCCAAGAGGATTGTGATTGGCTTAAAGAAATGCCAATAAACCAGAGTTTTTTTTTTTTTTCTCCTCCTATCCCAGAATGCATCTATTGTGTACCCAGACCTTACTCCACAGCGCTGTGGAGATATGTCTGGCAATGCGAGACTAACTTGCAGGTAATGCTACATTACAGCATTACCAGCCCAAACTGATTTGAGTCAGTGATGTGGAGAGTGGGATGGGTTTGCCTGGGAGTGAGTCACACTCTGGTGTGTTTTTGAAAGTGAGTGACTGCAATGTGTCAAAAAACACAGCATCCTCCTCCTACTCAAAACACACTTTGTCGTTTCTGAGGTGTCGTCTGCCTTTCAGGGAGTCATTTCTTGACATGCTTTGCATTTAGCAAAGTTAGCTGACACGTGAAGCCAAACTTTGAAACGCTTGTTGTTGGCTGATCTGAGGTCAGCCGTCATCTGACAGTGGAGCAGAGGGAAGTGAGGAGTTCATCACTCGCTGCAGGATGTAACTGAAGATGGGACTAAAGCTTGGATGAGCACATGTGTAATGGTAATGATGGTTTTATTGGTATCGAAAGCAAATTAGTTAGTGCTGAACAAAGCTGGGCAAAATGGTCAAATATTCCCTGAGAACAACACTGACTCTCTGAACCATTGCAACTGGTCCACGGTTAAGCTATCATTTTATTGTCATCGCAGTTTTAAAGCTTTGTCACTTCCCGCGCCTATGCTTCAAGTGTGGTTACAGTTTTTCAAAAGTCCACGCAGACACCGTTTGCTGAGATATGATATTAATGGCGAGGCGAAAGCGGTCGCGGTGCTGTTGACGTTGCACTTCTTCTGAGTCATTGGTTTCTATGCCCTGGTGACTGACTGACAGGCTAAGGTTAGAAGGCAGGGCAACTTTATTTCTACGGCCCCTTTCAGCAACAATGCAATTCAAAGTCCTTTACATGAAACATTAAAGAGCAATTAAAAATGGTCATGGAAATAAAACAGGCTAAAATAGAATAATATACAAATACAAGAATAAAAGTTACAGTGAGTAAGAAATGAATAATTATTTGATCTAACAGGTTGTAGGGTTTGGGAGGGGAGAGAGAGGGGTTTATTTTAAGTTTATTTATGTGTAAAATGTTCTAAATAAATAACATAATGTTCTATGTAAATAGGATAAATAGTTTTTTACAACAGATTTTTTTGTTTTGTTATTACAGAGAGAAAGTACTGAAAAAAGGTACTGTTGTGTACCGGAACCGAATTTCAGGTACCGGTAAAAATGTGGACAGTACCCAACCTTAGTTGTACATCCTAAGGATTCACTGTGCCACATGTTTGTGTAACATTAAAACATGATTTATAAAATAATTTTATTGTAGGCCCAGTTTAATATGCAACTTAATTTTATACAATACAGTACAGGCCAAAAGTTTGGACACACCTTCTCATTCAATGCGTTTCCTTCTATTTTCATGACTGTTTCATGACATGAGATTCTCACTGAAGGCATCAAAACTATGAATGAACACATATGGAATTATGTACTTAACAAACAAGTGTAAAATAACTGAAAACATGGGATTCTTCAAAGTAGCCACCCTTTGCTTTTTTTATTAATAAGGGAAAGAATTCCACTAATTAACCCTGACAAAGCACACCTGTGAAGTGAAAACCATTTCAGGTGACTACCTCATGAAGCTCATTGAGAGAACACCAAGGGTTTGCAGAGTTATCAAAAAAAGCAAAGGGTGGCTACTTTGAAGAAACTAAAATATATGACATGTTTTCAGTTATTTCACACTTTTTTGTTAAGTACATAATTCCATATGTGTTCATTCATAGTTTTGATGCCTTCAGTGAGAATCTACAATGTAAATAGTCATGAAAATAAAAAGGAAACGCATTGAATGAGAAGGTGTGTCCAAACTTTTGGCCTGTACTGTATATGTAGTAGGGGCTCCCTGCTCTGTCTCTCCTTCAGTTAAGGGGTCCTTGTCTTAAAGAACGTTGAAGAGCCCTGCTGTAGGGAAACAGGCTACTGTTAGGAGTAGCTGAACTCCTTTGCATGTGTGCAGGAGAGAAGAAACAGCAAGCCATTGATATACCAGTGAATGGTCAGTGCTGCTTGTCATTAAACACATGCTCCAGCTCAAGAACCCAGAGAAGTTCTGTTCACCAGCAGTCCAGCACAGTGACGGGGTTCAACTCCAAAGCTGTAGCTGCAAACTCCGCCGTAGAAAAGTACCGTAGGATTGTAAGAGTATCTGCACGTCTTCCATGACCCCAGGCTTTAGGCAGAGGAAGGAACAGTCAGGAAATTAACGGTGTTGTTCAAATCTATTTATTTATGAATGTCAAGGGAGGGGAATCAGACTAGTTTGACTTAAAGGCTTAGCTACTGAATCTGTTCAATAAATGTTACGAGTCATAATCCCAGATGTTCTGTTTATTGTTCAGTACAAAAAAAAAGGTCCACTGCAAGGATGGACAATCCTGTGCACAGGTGTATTTTTACTACATATTGTTTTATTATATGTTAAAATGGTAAATGGGACAATAAATAATGATTATAGATGTTTAGGTCATATTGCCCAGACAGAGGACATGTCATTATGCAGTTCTGTTATATTGTCTTTCTTCAGTTTGGGTGAGAGAATATAACATTATCCTCTTCAACAAACAAGGACAGAAACGGATAGAAAAGTGCTGCGGGAGGGCGTAGAGAGTAATAAATCATTGTCACATAACTTTGAGACATGGCTGTGATTACCATAAACAAACAAGACCATCACTCAGAGGATTGGCAGGCTTCATGTGTATTTTAGATTGTGAGCCATGACGCCAGATTTGACAGGACCAGGATCAGTTGGATGGGTTGACAGGACCAGACAATAGCAGGGAGCTGTTCCTTTAGCACAAACGGAGATAAGGGTGACAGGTAATCAACAAGGTTTATTGGAAATGTAGGCTTGTTTTTGCGAAGCATTAGTTATAATATAACTAATCTAATGTAACTATAATATAGTTACATTAGATAATTATATTAGATTTGTCGAAATGTGTGAAAAACTTATTTTGCACATTACATTTTGGGCGTAAACTCTTATTTTTTGAAGGGCATTCAATAAAGTTCAACGGGAAAAGTATTGAGGGAAATTTCACAGTTTAAAGTTTTCCCTGTTGATTTGTGTAACTGTTGTTTGAGCTCAACAAATGCAACATCTTTTCAAAAGTCAATGAGTAATCGTTGTAAAATACCAAAATCAGGATTTCTGTATTGACCAAAAGAATTGTGATTGGGAATTATTTTGCTGTAATCTAGCAGCCCTAGGGCATACAGTATATGGTATCAACAATCAGTGTATTTTCTTTTCTCTGAAATGCAACATGTACAGTAGAATGGGTTCAGGACCTTGCAAAAATATTTAGTCCATTGATGACATTGTTTTGTCTTTTCTCACCCCACTCTGGTACACACTATCAGCTCTCTGCACACTTTGGCCCTCTGGACCATCCCTGTCTCCAATCTCAATGGCCAGAACAACAGCTTTCTCTTCATGGGTGGATCCCATGACCCCGAGGCGCTGAGTGTAACGCTCTGCCATATCACAATCCATCCTTCACGGTGATAGCAGTGCCCCAGGACACATGGGATATGGAGTTCAGATAAATGTTGGCTTTTACTTAGGAGGGGGGAAGCACAGTAACAAATTGTTTACCTCTCAAAGGGCAAAGCTTTGGCATATTGAAAACAGATCAAGAAATTAGTCATGTGTACAATATAAATGGAACTGCCAATTGTCTGCTTCTTGCCAAAGAACAGCTGCTATTCTGCTGCACTGGTTAAATGAGTAGCTAACAATCAAACAACCAACCTGGATTGGTCTTTGCAGTGGTCCATGCATCAAATTGCAGGTTTCAATAAGCTACAATACTTGAGTGTCCAGTTCTTTTGCATAATTGGGTCAACATCTGGCAGGAGAATTTTCTGGATCCAATCGAACGAATATGGATGTTGTACATATGTAAACAGAAATGGTGGAGAACGTAAAAAAAAAAGTCATTTCAAATTCCTTCCTAGAGATGCAACTCTAACTGCTGACCCTGAGAAAAGCACTGGGCACAAATAGGATGGGAAGAATCATATGCACAGATAATCAAATTTCATGTGCATCATATTGAAATGCATGGTGATGGCATGTTGATGTGTAACACAAAGTAATTCAATTTTCAAATTATGCGTGTGAACCCCTGTCCCCCATGGCGATTATGCACTTGCTGGAAGGGTATCTGAAAAGACGGTCGTTCTCTCGGACGGATACAAAAATTTTAATAAATAATGCTGAAATAGGTCAACAAATATACTTTGGGGTCTGCTCATATAGTACACCTGGGCGGCCCGCCCAAGTAAAATGTGTTACCACTGCGGTGGGAACAAAACTAAACATGATTATAAATTGTGACTCATTTGTTAAATTAGTTTTTCAGAAAAAAATATAGCCAAAGTAGAATCACATATAGGTGTGATGCTGATCTTAAAATTAATTGATCTTAATAACCAGTAACCTTTGAGCCACAACAGGTCCACTGCACAGGACATGCCTCAGTTTCCCACTAGAGATGTTCTGATACCATTTATTTGCTTCCTGATAGCGATACTGAGTACTAGGGCAATATATTAATATAAATCAATATTGTGATATGACACTAGATATCTTCTTAGATGTTGGATATCATAATATCCTAATATGACGTAAGTGTTTTAGCAGTTCTATTATTTGCCTTTACCCACCTAGTCATTATATCCACATTACTGATGATTATTTATCACAAATCTCATTGTGTTAATATTTTGTGAAAGCACCAATTGTCAAATCTACATATCGTCGCAATATCGTTATCGAGGTATTTGGTCAAAAATATTGTGATATTTGAGTTTCCCCATATCGCCCAGCCCTACCGAGTACCGATCCAATACCAGTGTTTCATATATGTTATTATGTTTTAACAGCTGTATAATACTATCCCTGTATGGATGTGATATGAGTTCTATCTTTGTTGTTGGCCTGGCTCGGGCTAAACTTTTTGTGAAACATACACAAACAATGAACGCCGTAAAACTTATTTTTATTATCCCATTTGACAGTCATAACGGAAAAAGAACATAAATAAGCTACTTTAAATTAGGTTTTCTTCAGGGCTAAATTAGGTTGTATCGCATCGGTGCTAAACTCGTGTAATCTTTGGCAGTATCGGAACCTCTCTTTTAAGAGTGACAGTACTGATTTCAACCAATCACAACCGCCCTGGGTGCCGCTAAGCCCCGATAGCGGAGATAGTTGAGGTACATCCGGCATGTGAGATACGTGCTGGATGTCAGGCTTTATCCCAGCAACGTACATGAGTGGAGCCAGACTAATGAAAGGCGGGCAATGGAGAGATACCTGAGCCCATCTGATAGGGCCGTAGGGTACTACTCTAGGGCTGTCTAGCCATGTTGATATTTTCAGTTGTATCCGAGATGTCTGCAATAAAAATGGATGTGATGCATTAGTGGTGCTCACTGCATTGAAAAACGCCATTTAAAAAATTCAACAGCAACAGCTCTTTCCAGCAACGGTGTTTTATGGTTTATCTGGCCGATCCACAGAATCACTGCAAACAGCTTTCACAGGGACTATTTCTTCCTTAGAAAGTAGAGCCAATGAAAAAGTATCACAGCAAGATCCCTTTCTGTTAAATCTTTTAAATTAGATTGTTCACTGCTCTGAGCACCACCTCCATTGTTTTGGGCTGGAGGCAGAAATGTCAAATGAAACTAAACTATTCGCATGGTTAGATAGCAGAAATATTATTTCTTTAGGGGGGGGATTAGGGTGAACCAACGTTTAATTAAAAAGACCCAAATTGTTGTTATTAGTCCGCCTCTTTGTAAATGTGGAATGAGGAATGGCCCACGGACAGCCCTATGCTCTGTGATGTGGCATCTACAGGTGTAACTTACTCCCGTTGTGCGACGCTCATTTGCCAGATAAGGTAACCAATAAACTGCATTTCTAAAAACCCTAAACGAGGCCTCAACACACTTCTTTGTGTGTCTGCGTAGAAGGCTGCCTGCTGCCTGTCCCTGCAGCTTTCTGCTTCCTTTTGATTCTCGTCATAATGGAACACGCTGCTGAAAGACCGATATAATTCCCCAACCTGCCATGTTTATTGTCTGGGAGTTTTGTTTACCTGCCCCAGATACCATTGCTCTTCTCCCTGGGCTTTTAGGTCCACTTAAGTCTGAATCGATGTTCATCAGCAGCAGCCAGAGGTGACTGTTAAGGCCTGACAATTGTGCACTATCGATTAGCAACCCACCCAGACTAATTTAAACTGCATATGGCATTATCAATACATGATAGTGACCTAGATTCTGTATTACTATTCAGTGAGCGTCCGTGTTTGTCTGTGTGTGTGTGTGTGTGTGTGTGTGGGGGGGTATAGGTGCAGCAGTGTGTGAGACCGCTGAATGCTGGGTAATTACAACAGAGACTTGTGGAATCCCTGACGATACCGTTTGCCAGCAGCCCTTTTGTTTGCTTGCTTGCTTGTTTGAACTCTCCCTCCATAATGGACTTCTGGGTAATGAGGCCTTGAAGTAAAACACAGTGATGAATGTAGACCAGCAGCATTTATTTGTCTTTGTGTCTCTACTTAGTCACCCACCGAGCTTTTCCTGATAGTGAGGGGGCATTATGTAAGACTTTGAGAGTTGGGAACTTTTTGAATACATTTTTATTGTAGATCTATTGGGCGCCTGGGGTGGCTCATCTGGTGGAGCGCGTGCCCATGTACATGTATAGAGGCTCAGTCCTCGACGCCGCGGGTTCGGTTCCGGCCCCCCCTCTCTCCCTTTTCATGTCTAAGCTGTCCTATCCAGTAAAAGGCCTAAAAATTCCCCCCAAAAAAGTGATTTATTGTGCTGTTACTTCAAACAGCAAACTTGGTGGAGGCGGAGAAATTCCACGTTTTCTGTTATAATGGGAGTTCATTTAATTGTTGGGAGGGGTTGGTTTTTGAGATAGAAGAGAACACCCCTCTCATGTAGATTTGAGGTTGACTCCAGAACTACAGTTCCTCTTCGAAATGTGAAGTGTTAGTCAGAGCAGAATGCGAGATGGCAATTATCAGACTGAATTCTCCGATCCAAGGCTCAGCGTTGCTCATAATCCTCTTTAAAACGTTCCACTACCACGTACGGCGGCCTATTGTGCAGACTTTAATGCTTCTCCCGTCTTTCTTTCTGCAAAGTATTTCTGGCTGATTTAAAGTTGGAAAGGTGAATGTAGATTATTACGAGGTCACAAAAGTGATAACTGAATGATAACGACTTCTTAAGATAGTCCACCTTTAATGAATACACTACTGTATCAACACCTTCTGTGCTTTGCTCACTTGATTTTGAAAGTTCTTGTAATTTCTATACATGATCCTGTGGCAGTATGAGGAGTTTACATTTATGAACTGCAAAAGTAAGTCTTCAGTCTCTCCAGGATTTCGCAGGCCTTCTTTTTTTAGATTGTTGCGGCCCAAAATGGCTGATTTTGCAGCAGCTTTTGTAAAAAATTGCGATAAAAGTTGCAATGTCTTTTGTATTTTTGTTGCAATGAAGTTGTGAGAGACAGTGAAAATTGCAAAAAATTGATTTTTGTTGTTGTTGGTATACTTCTTTAAAAATAAGAAGGAAACTTGTCTCGGGGGAGAGTTTTCCTAGGAACCTTACCAACAAGGCTCAGGATGCTGCAAATGTTGGTATAATATGAAAATGGCTGGTGAGTTTAAGACAAAAAATTATAATTTATTGAATGAATCAAATTTCACATATGTATCAGTGGCTTATTGATGTTTACATTGTTAGTTCATTTCCTAACCTGGGCTCGGACACACATTCATACCGTTTGATAAAGTGATGTTATTTATTGGACTTTAACTTATTGCACTTACAATAACGAGTATAGCTGTCCTCAATTTAGGTCACCGTGTTGTCTCATCTCCGGTTTTTCCTGCATCCACCGTGTGTTTGTGTGTGTGTGCGCGCGTCAGTTGCGGGGGGAACTGAGCAGCAGCCCCGCCCGCTGCAGAGAGCCGACAGTACTGAAACAGCAGCAGCTTTCAACAACTTTACAGTGAAAAAATATTATAGCGTACATTGATGTTAAAATGTATACAGAATGGCAGGACGGTCTGAAATGTTTAGCACGGTCTTTTGCTGTATGTTTTGTTGGTAAATGTGAGATTTTGGAGTCACACACACGTCTCATCTTCATAACAGAAACAAGGAAATTAATTTGGTGACGTACGTGTGTTACGTCGACCCGCTCTCACTCCCGATTGGTCAGTGGCTCTCAGAGTCACATCCTGACGCCAAGTCTGGTACGTGGGACTGTTGGGATTGGTTGAACTCACGGGAAACTCCGGTTATTGGGCAAATTTAATAAATTAATAATTAATAAAGTTGCGGTGATTGGTCACACCGAATTCACGGTGATTGGTTGAATTTGCGTGAATTGTTGCGACTTCCCGGAGGGACTGAGTCTTCAACATTGTATGCTGCCCTACTATGCCCCGCATGGCCCAGCATCATATTTCTCTATATCTGTATCTGTGTATGTGTCCAAACCGGCAGGGACAGACATCGCCCACCAAGAGCCTGGGTCTGTCTGAGGTTTCTGCCTAAAAGGAAGCTTTTCCTCGCCAAGGTTTGCCCGTGGGAAAGTGTTGGGTCTTTGTAAATTATAGAGTGTGGTCTGGACATACTCTATCTATAAAGTGTTTCGAGATAACTTGTGTTATGATTTGATACTATAAATAAATGAATTGAATTGTACGTCAGCTGCCCTTTACGTTGTTTAATTTGCTAACAAGCAAAGCACACATAACTCAAAAAATTGAAATTGTAAACAGACCTTTGTATTCTTTTGTTCTCTGAGTCAGAGCAGCAACGTTGCATGCATTACGGCTGTGTTATTAATCACAACGTAAGTGCGGATTAGGATTTCAGCTCCTAATGATCACAAAAAACTGATAAATCTGTTATTTTGTCTCGTGTTCTGAATGAAGGAAAAAAAATTAAACGGCAAAAAAACAGCAACATTTTTCCAAAAGACAACCAGTAATTGTGTTAAATAATCGTGATTTCAATATTGATCCAAATAATTGTGATTATGATTTTTTCCATTAAGGAGCAGCCCTATCATACATAGTGCTTAATGAATCCCAGACATGACAGAAGATTTGAATGTGGATTGCATGCCATTCATTGATGTATGGCTGACTTTTTTTTAATATTCAGCGACCAATATCATGGTCAGTGCAGTCTTAAAGTGTTCATATGCTCATTTTCAGGTTCATAATTGTATTTAGAGATTGTACCAGAATAGTTTTACATGGTTTCATTTTCAAAAAACACCATATTTTAGTTTTACTGCACATTGCTGCAGCTCCTCTTTTCACCCTGTGTGTTGAGCTCTCTGTTTTAGCTACAGAGTGAGACATCTCACTTCTGTTCCATCTTTGTTGGGAGTCGCACATGCTCAGTAGCTAGGTAAGGACTACTAGCCAGTCAGAAGCAGAGTATGAGGGCGTGCCCTGACAGTACCTAGGTAAGGACTACTAGCCAGTCAGAAGCAGAGTATGAGGGCGTGCCCTGACAGTACCTAGGTAAGGACTACTAGCCAGTCAGAAGCAGGATATGAGGGCGTGCCATGCTAGCAGCTAGGCGAGCATTATAACGTGTGTTCCAAAGTGACCACGTTTGTCTCTGAAGTAAAGGCTGGACTACAATAGAGCTGTTTGGAGCAGTTGGTGAACAGTGTTTTCTGTTGGAGATGGTAAGTCCCTTTGGGGTAGACTTTGGGCTTTTTTACTTTGTAAACCTATATCGTGCACAAAAACATATATAACACAATAAAGGAAAGGGAAAAAGCCAAAACCCATAATATGAACACTTTAATTAATCATTGTGAGATTATATATCTGGCTATATCTGGCTGTTACGAAGTACAAATACTGTGTTAGTACCTTAAGTAGAAAGTTTGGGTATCTATACTTTACTGGAGTAATTATTTTACAGCATACTTTTTACTTCTACTCCTTACATTTTCATGCAATTATCTCTACTTTCTACTCCTTACATTTTAAAAATAGCCTTGTTAATCCTATTTCAGTTTGGCTTGTTTTCATTCCGGCTTGTCATCGATCAAAAAAAACCTATCCAGATAAATCGCGCCATCCGGATAGAGTGAATTCGGTTGTGGTTGGATGAGAAGTATAAACATACCATTCCGACACTCTATTTGTTTGTACGCGATCCATTGCACCTGCACAGACCCGGGGCTAATACGGCACCGGTGCCTTAACGACTGTTATCTACCGGACTGAATAGCAACGCGGATTTTGGTGCCTTATTTAGGTGCCACTTAAATGACTGCGTTTCTCTCTGATGCTCCGAAAACGGACGTTAGAGGGAACCATAGACTGTATATTATTAGTATTAATATTAACAGTCTATGGAGGGAACTGAAACGTCGCCGCTAATTAACACTATACTCGACAGCAGGTAACGCTAGCCTTCCGTTAGCTAGTTAACACTACACTCGACAGCAGGTAACGTTAGCCTACCGTTAGCTAGTTAACACTACACTCGACAGCCGGTAACGTTAGGCTACCGTTAGCTAGCAGCTGGAGTAAACACGGTTAAAATGCTGACAGCTAAATGGTGTAAAAGTGTGTCCGTTGTCTGAAAAACACAGACTCAGTGTCACCCTTTTCAGTCCTTCTGAGTTTGTACGTATGATTTTAATATAACATTATAGTCACTATAGCCTTTAGAAAAATGTTTTTTTTTTGTGGAGGTGGGGTAGTGCACTAAAGGCCCCTGTGGCGCGGGCTAAGCTTTTGTTCTTAATGGCATTTTTTCCCCTTTACATTACTTTTACTTTTATACTTTAAGTAGTTTTGAAACCAGTACTTTCACACTTTTACTTGAGTAAAAGCTTGAGTTGATATATATATATATATATATATATATATATATATATATATATATATATATATATATATATATATATATATATATATATATATATATATATATATATATATATATATATATATCTATATATATCTATATATAGATATATAGATATATAAATATATCAGACATGGGGGACTCGAGTCACATGACTTGACTCGAGTTAGACTCGAGTTGCAAATTTTAGGACTTGAGACTTGCTTGATTAACATTCATAAAAGACTCGACTTGACTTTGACTTGATATTCATGACTTGAGACTTGACTTAGACTTGAGTCAAATGACTTGAAATGACTTGATTTTCTGTGTAATAAATCTATTTTTTGCCCCTCTGATATTGAGGAGGAGTTAACTTTACGATTTTAGTGCTGTTGCATGCACACATTTTATCAAGTTGTCAGTAAATGCATAGATCAGTAAATGCATAGATTTCTGTCAAACAAGGTAACACAGTTTTATTGCCTTTACTGTACGTGGACCCCCCCAAAGGCCCAATCTGAGCCAGGAAAAACCCTGCTGTCAAATCAGTGAAAACCAGCCCTGTTTCTTTATTACCGACATGAAATTACTGAATTACGCTCAGATTCTCTCCCACATGGAGGGAAGAATGTTCCCTCCGTTAAATGGTTTTGCTAGCAAAAAGCATGTGTCATGCTTTGTTAATTTCTTGTCTGTAAAAGAAACAAAGGACTTATATCATACATTTATTAAAATACCATGACGTCCACAACATACTTCCACATAAAATACCCAATCGCTGTACATACAGTATCTGTCTATCTATCTACCTCCCCATCAACCCACAGTAGTAAAGATGGTTTCTGGGAGTTTGAAAACCAAAAAAACAATCAGATGAGATTTGAAGGAAGTAGCGTCCCACAACTGCTTTAGTTTCCACACTCAGCAGTAGAGTTGAGAAGATGGATTGTTGTGTACTAAACGTAAGTCGGATAACACTTGCTATCAAGTTGTAAATAATATGGGCCAAAGATGGAATAACCATTATGGGCGTAATGTAACGTAACGTAACTATACATATGCTACTTTGGCAAATACATTGTTCATTCATTGACACAAAGCAGTCTGATATTGTGTTTTGACAGCCTACATTCAGGGAAACACACATCGACATGCATGCTTTGCATGCTGTTACCGTCAGCATACCCCAGCCAGAATAATATGTTAGCTGAAATGTTGGTGACAGTCAAGTTTAGTTGTCAACTCCAGCTCCGTCTCATCGTGTTAACGTAACAACACAGAGTGTAGCTGAGACTATTTAGGTAGAGGGGCTGTCCCCACAAACATAGCTAGACTGTGTGAGGTGAGTCCAGCCAAAGTCATTCTACGTATAATAATATCTGTGGTAGAGCTAACACACATGGTCAGTAACGTTAGTGCTTGGGGCATGTTAGAAAAGCTCCAGGCTAGGCTTGTGTCCGGCACTTTCAGCCTGACCTCCCAGTTAGCTTTGCGGCTAATTTGATTGGCTGTGTTAGCGTACTGGTAGGTTCAGGACGGGTCTGTCGGCCTCGAAGTGCATTTGTGGGCAAATATGGCAGAATCGTTGACCTTCAGAAATGAGATTGCTTACACGGCTGAATGCAGATTGCATTATTTAAACGATCAGTGGTGCAGCCCTAGTTAGGGATGGGGATTGTTAATTTTATTTTGATATTGATAACATTTTCCAGACTGCTTAACGATCCGAGTCTTTATCGATACCATTATTGGCAGTGGTGTTGTCTAATTTATTGTAGTGGGTACACTGTACTGTATATGTATATGTATGGGCCAGAATGGGACTTCGGAGGGGTGGCGTCTGGGTGTCGTCCCCTAAGTAAATTTTGAGCTTCAAAGACTTCATTTCCTGCATTTTGATACACATTTATGCATCAGTTCACAGCTGAAATACCTCTATTTATCCTATGCAAAGAAAAAAAAACACATGACAATTGAAAATATGTCAAAAATATGATGGAAAGTATGTTGTTGTATGTCATTGCACATTTTTAAGTGAGTATATGGAAATCCTGGAGCTCTCTTAGTGGGTATACTGCTTATCCAAAGACTACACCACTGATTATCGGTACTTTTCTGTTATTTGGTGGAAAGACGAGACAACAAATTCTTAATCGCAACATACCGTAACCATTATTGCTTTTACTGCAAAAACTGTGAGTGTGTGACTGTTTGATTTCTTCTGTCTCTGTCGCTGGTTGTGTTTTAACGAGCTGAATAAGCAGCGCTCTCAGTAGTACACTCGGAGTACACATTTTGACGCAATCTGGCTCTTAGGTTTTTACAGTACCTTAGTAGCCTCCATAGCTGTGTGTCACAGCTACTGCTCCACCTCTAACGACTGACTGTGTTGTGAAGCGGGCCTAATCAGCTGCCAAACTACAATATCCAACTTTTTTTTATTGTTGAACATTTTTAGAGCCCCTCCGTCTCAGAGATTTGGCGGCTCAAATTAGTTATATTCTATTTAGCATTAAGCATTTTCATTATGCTTTCTGTTTCAATTCAGAAACACATTTCTTTCTGTACTTCTTTTTCAGACCACACCACCCCCCCTCAACCCCACCCCCTCCTTGTATTGCTTTGGATAATCATTGCTTTTAACACAGTGTCGGCAATGAGAGTGTACTTGTAAACAACTCTTTGTCCTCCAAAGTGCTTTGTGTCAACAGAATCTTGCTGGATGACCAAGAATTAAACAAAAAAAATACAATATCTAATTTCAATTATTTTTCTTCCTCTGTGATGTGTGACACAGACGAGTAGATAAATCGCATTGCTATTCCACTTTCTTTCAGTGTGAAATCTTCCCCGCAGTCATGCCCTGCTGCGTTCTCCTCACTGTGAAGGACACACTGTGGCGCTTCCGATGAGTGTGCGCCCTTTACCCTTCTGTCTCCTCAACCCCGATGATTTTTAAAGGGAAATCAGCAGACCTTGGGTAGAATTGTGCGAGAGCCTCTGACCCGGACTCCTGACCTGTGTGAGCAAATTAAGATGTGAGATCTGTAAAAAAATAAAAAAAATTTGATGAGCAAATCTTCTGTGCAGTTTTGATCTTAAGGGATTCTTTGTGTTGCTCCAAATGTATCGGGCCTGAACTTCTCACGTCAAAGCCTTCACTCTGAAATATGCTTTGTCACATGCGTCTTTTTTTGGAGGCCAAGAAACTTTTGGAGCCCAGAGATTTAGCAGTGGAGTTAGTTAACCTTGTCCAGAGTCGGTTCTTTCCCCCCACTTCCACGCTTGCGAGGGATGGGCCTCTCATAGCAGCCAATTAGGCTGTGTCATTTCCCGAAGTGTACAGGCCCCCGAGTTTGATAGATCATGCACCAGAAGCATGTGGAGGGAAAGGCGCCCAAGCATGCTCCTAGGTCAGCCCCATCCAACATACAGTACACCAACCCCCACTATCAGTCAGCCAAGGCTGTGGGATCAATGGAGAGGAAACTGTGCAGCTATTATTTATAGGATCACCAGGCCATTAGACCCAACTATCCACTTAGCCTTTGCCACTGACTGTTTCTGTGTGCCAGACTAGAGAATATTGGAGATTGAGGATGGCTAGCCAGCTCATATTGTAGGAATCATTCCTTTCATTTATCTCCATCCACACTACATTTACTCTGGGCTCCAGTGCCTGTGATACAGCAAGCCCACCTGCACTTTGAGCCGGGCAATAGCACAACATTTACATAAACTCCACTGACCTCAGTGTGCACAAGCTTTCCTCTCTTTTTGGATTTTTCACAACTGTCATGTGTGTGTAGTATATATATACTTTACATATATAGCTGTACTACTATATACATGAAAATATAAAAAAATAAAAAATAAAGTGTATGTAAATTTCTGTCAATTACTGTAAGACTTTTTTTTTTTATCTTCAATTCACCTATGGGCACCTGTACAGACAATGGACATGGTGACCCAGGTATTCCCTTAGATTTCTCACCAAAATCTGCTTCTGTTTCTGTGTGACAACATCCAACCCTAGTAAAAACCTGCTAAAAGCAGTGTTTCAAAAGTACTGTCACATTTCTCCCTTTATTACCTCATTATGCATCGAATAGGAGTACAGAATAATAATAATAATTACGTGAAGAGATGGTGTAGCAAACATGCTATGCTGTAAGCGACTTAAGACTTAAATCCAAGGACACAACATGACCAGGCACATTTAGGCTAAGCGAGCCCTACTCTCCCCCTTACAGACTAGAAAAAAGATGTTTTGTTGTTGCAGATGCATCACCTCCTCTCTTTCTGTGTTTCTCATGGCCCCTTTAATTATTTATGATGACTGAATCCAAGCTGCAGTCTCAACTACACTCATACCCAACTGTTAGATATTTGCTGCTCAGACCACCAGAGAGGATCAATATGTCTTTTGAGTGCAACATGATGTCACACGCTGGAGGGTTAGGGGTGGTTGGGTCAAACACACAGGACTTTCACCCAGGAGACTGGGGTTCATGTCCCATTTCAAAGGGAGGTAATTTTGTGTCTCAGTCAGCCCCTCCAGAAAAACGTGATTATGCGATCGCATAATTCAATGCATAATCAGCCAAAGTCCGTTATGCGGGGACCGCGTTTTTTCAAATATGCCGCATTTTCACCGCATAAATTGCGGATTTCCGCGCAAAATATGCAGGGCTTGCATGATTTCATAATCCCCGCATTTTCGTTGCAAAAAAGTCACTATATCTTAGCAGAAAGTTGAAAAATGTTGCGTTTCACACAAGAGCAACCATTTTCCCCTGTTGCCATGGGAATGTTATGAAGTGACGTAATTACGCAAAGTAAAAAGCAGGGTGTTGGGGGAATCACTTTTTTTTCTCTATTTCATCAAACCACAATTTTTGCAAGTTCCCGCAATAAAAATCCCGCATATTCCATTGCATTTTTTAAGAAAACGTGCCGCATAATCAAGGATTTTTGCCCGCAACAATCACAAAAAAAAATATTTCTGGAAGGACTGCTCAGTTTGTCATCCTATTGGCGAGCTACTTGAAACCTGAGCTACTTGTTGGAGACCCCTGTACTAACGTAACGATAGCTTCTCTGAGCAAGTGTAACGTCATGCAAGTGGCACACAACTTAACGAGGTGGTGGTGGTGGTGGGGGGGTTTATTCTGATTTTATCTACCTGGGCTGGTCTCAATTTACCTGGGCCCAATATGTATGTTAACCACTGGTATACTATTGTCATCTGTTTGTTTGTCTGTAAACTGATGTTGTGTATCGTCACTAACATGTCTCTCTTGAGAATGAGACCCTGTGTCTCAATGAGATTACTTTTATGAATAAAGGTTAAATGAAATAAAATAAAAATACATTAATATAAATATGCCATTCATGTATTATAAAAAAAACATGTCTTTCAGAACTGTTAAAGTCACATAGAACTGAGGACAAAACTGTATGGTCATGAGCAGCCACAGTTGAGCTGGATGGTATTTGGCATGTGCTCTTGACAGATGACCCGGGCCATGGGGGAACTCTGGAGCTCTAAAACGCCCCAGCATGACAAGTGAGCTGCACTATGCTTCATTTTTTTTCCAGCACCACAACCCTCCTTGAACTCTGTGCCTTGATAGGTTGATGAGAGGCTAGTGGGTATTATTTGCAAAAGGCACCTTGATTTGTATGTGTCTGTGCAGCTGTCCAAAGTCTGAGTATTTGGAGCTAAAGCACTAGTCGGCCTGTTTTCAGATTCAGACCACAGCTATTTATCTTTTTCAATTATTTACAGTTGTCAGTAGGGGCATTTAAATGAATCATTGCATCGATGCATCGGAATGTGGACGTGGATGAGTCTGCATTGATGCAGTGACCATGATCGATTATTGCCAACTAACTAATGTTACATGTTGATTTTCTGGTTGCTGCTTTTCTTTTCTTTTTTTTGCCTTTTGACTGTTGTCTGCTGTGTTCAGACTTCACTACAGTTAAGAAGTGTCTTTTTAAAGAGCATATACAATAAAAAGGCAAGTTTATTCATATATATGTGAATGCTTGAATTTGTTGAAGAAAACAATGTGTAGCAATGTATAACTATAACTGCAAGCAGTTATGACGGGGTCCAAGCCTCCCAGTGCCAGTCGCACCCGATGTGTCGTTGCAAATATCCCATTAACAGTGATTGAGTAAAAGGGCCAAAACTTGTCTACGTTGATTATAGCGCCCCCCTAATGGCTGATCATTGCCAAATTTGGTTCACGTTTATGTTGTGTTTAAAACCCCTACCGCTAGATGGCTATGCTGAGACCCACCACTAGTATCCTTGCCTAACCAGTCCTTCCAGAAAAACATGGATTGAACTTGCAAAAAAATGCGGTTTGATGAAAAAGAGAAGAAAAAGTGATTCCCCCAACACCCTGCTTTTTTGAAACTTAATTTCCAAAAATAGTTTACAGATATTCAGTCATGGCAATAAGTAAACAAATAAGATACAAAAATATATACAAATAATATAATATTAAAGTAAAAATAAAAGTAATAGTCTAAACAGAGGGAAATAAAAGATACAAAAGAGACAGACTTTCAAGAATCGTTAATAATATAGACAGCAGGAGCACTTAAACAAAGACATTTGAGTAGACATCAGATATTAAGATAGGTTTCTTATTGGATACCAATTTAAGAGAGTATCAACCTCCAACACCCTGCTTTTCGATGACGTTAACGTTGCGTAATTACGTCACGTCATAACGTTCCCATGGCAACCGGGGAAAATGGCTGCTCTTGTGTGAAGTGAAGTAAATGCAACATTTTTTCAACTTTCTGCTAAGATATATGTGACTTTTTTGTAACGAAAATGCGGGGATTATGAAATCATGCAAGCACCGCATATTTTGCACGGTAATTGGCAATTTATGCGGCGAAAGTGCGGCATATTTGAAAAAATGCGGCCCCCGCATGAATATGCGGACTTTGGCTGATTATGCGTTGAATTATGCGATCGCATAGTCGCGTTTTTATGGAGGGACTGCCTAGCAGGGCCTAACAGTGCCTAGCAGTGCCTGATTTTTTGCTAGAAGCTAACATTGTAGCTATGGCTGAACTTTGGTCTACGTTAGCATATAAACATTAGCTCACTAAGAACCTGTGAACCACAATCCCAAACTGGCAGTATGATTTTCTGTGGACTGAATTTTTTACCTAAAGTAATCTTCTTTGACTTTTATGAACATCATGTCTTTTTTTAAATATTAGTTTTGTTTTTAAATTATATATATCCCAATATATCGCCTTACGCACAGTATCGAAATATATTGCAATATATTGAATCGTGATCCATGTATCGTGATACATATCGTATCGCCAGATTCTTGCCAATACACAGCCCTATAGGAAAGCAAGCATTCTGCTGCCTGGGCTAGTTTTAGTATGGAAGGAATATGATTTCAAAGCAATACAACTTTGCACTCTATGTGTAAACTTTTCCTCCTTTGGAACTTACTGTATATTCTGTTTTATTAGTTCATAATATAGGACACTGGGTCATATGGCTAGATAGATAATCATACCTGGATCATGGCTTTAGATATGTACAGTATATTTGTAGCATAAACAACAATTATTTGGTAAACAAAAATGTAATGTATTGGGTACAGGAAACTCAACACTGTGTATTGTGTATAGATTTACTCCAAGTCTCTACTCACTATAAAACAGCAAACATAGAAATCCTATTCATATTCCATATGTTATTCCTCTCATCACAGAGCAGGCAGTTCAGTCAGTATGTATTAGTGAACACGACTTTGTTTCTTTCCCAGAGCTAGAAACCGAAGAACAAAGTCCTCTGTTTCTGGGATATTATCAAAAGACGAAAGTTTCTCTGTTGATACTTCAGAGTCAGCGTTGTGAACTCAAAGAATGCATGAAAGGTCTTTTAGAAGTTATGAAATCCTATTGGGCATTGTCTACTGTAAATTCTATTAACTGCCTCTGCAGCAGGAGGATGTTTTTCTTGATGACATTGTGAGTCTAACGTCTCACATTTGAAAGTTTTGTTCCTTTTCATCAGACAAGACCAAGCTATCCGAGAGATAAGCATCGCAGCCTTTAATGGAATTTGGCCAGAGTGGGCTGATAAATGAACCGAATGATTCCTGCATATGGGCTAGCTACTCGATGAATCTCCCGAGACTGAAAAATGTCTGAGACGTTCGAGCCATTAGCAAACCTAATACTTTAAATGAGCCCCTTTAATTTTCAGTAGTTGTTGCACTGGGGGGAAAGGAAGTGCAGCAGTCCTCTGGTCTGCGGCATCTGATTTATTGCATTTACGCTGTGCGAAAACGTTTATACAAGGCAAGTAGAAGTGAGCGCTCCAGCAAATTTGGCCTGATGTGTGGAGCTGTGAGTGTGTTAATATTATTCACAGGGGTACTTTTATCCCTGGCTTAGCTTTGTGTCCAGCTCAATTAAGCAAAGCTCACACACTTTCTCAGACACTGAGCCTCGATTATCATCAGAGGAGCTGCTGGCCACGTCCCGACCAGCCTGTGTCCTCGCTCTCTTTCAGCTTTGTGAAAGCTTTGTGAGGGTGGGAGTGGGGTGCTGGGGGTCTAACTGGCCTATTTTCATATGTCAGTTCATATGTCCCCCCCAAGGACAAGAACAAGCAAAATGTGACTCTGGTACATGACCCATGAGTGACCACTCCAAGCCTTTGGGAGATAAATTGGAGCAGTGATGTGGTCATGGACAAATTATGAGACTATGTTCCCCTGGGCATGAATGGGCGCCTAATAGGGGTGGGGGGAAATATCGATACAGTATAGTATCGCGATATTTCCGTGGCAATACTGTATCAATTCACAGACGTCAAGTATCATTCTTTTACTATATATGTGTTGGTCAGTTTGTCTGCTTGACAGTCCCATTTTGCAGAGAAAACAGAGAAATGGATCGTTTTAGATGAAACAGATGTTGACAGAGTTTCCTTTTGGGGACATCATTTGAAATTGGGGAAAAAGGTAGAATTTTTTTTTATAAATTGCAATATGTTCGTGTTGTATCGTATCGTGATGATATCGTCTTGTGAGGCCTCTGGTGATTCCCACCCCTAGCGCCTAAGTGCCGTGTCCCACGCAACCCCTACACTATTCTATTCCTGTTTTGGCCCTTGCAAAATAATCCAAAATACACTGTAGGTCAATTTCCGTTTGAGATCTTAATACGTGCTTGCTTTTAAATATCATGAAAAGGCTCCAATGAGTGTACCCTGAGAGTTCTAGTTCTATACCAATTCTATTGCATTTTACTCTCTTTTGTGATTGTCTCTGTGATGTTTGACTGCTTCGCCCACAGTACATTACTTCCTCCTCTTACGTTGTGTAAGATTTTGTTGACTTGTAAAGTTCCCAAAGTACTACATTACATCACATTACCATTCTTTTGTTGGCGTTTGGTACAAAGCGACTAAAAAATGAGTGCATTCAAATGTGAATGATGAGAGAGTTCGATATCGTCAAAGAAGAAACATTTATGTATGAATCATGCATTGTGAGTGCATCCTTCAAATGACTAAAACAATATTCAGGGTGCCTTGGTACTAGGCTACAAGGCTATGTTGTTACTACAACAGATAATATCATTATAATAATAATAATAATAGCGATAACAATGAACAGTTATCTAATGAGGAGAAGGTTCTATGGCTGCAACTAACTAATTTTCATTGTTGAATAAACCCTCAAATTTTTCCATGATAAATGGAGTAATTGTTTTGGTCTCTAAAGAAAATGGTGAAGAATGTGGATCAGTGTTTCCCAAAAGCCCAAGATGACGTCCTCAAATGTCTTGTTTTATCCCTAACTCAAAGATATTCAGTGTCCTGTCCCAGAGGAGAGAAGAAATATTCACATTTAACAAGCTGGGAGAATTTTCTTTCATTAAAAAAAGGACTCAAACCAATTAATCGATTATCAAAATAGTTGGAGATTAATTTAATAGTTGAAAACTAAAACTATTTTTTTTTTTTTATTGCTTAATCTTGGCAGCTCTAGAAAGTACCATAACACAGTCAGGAACAACCGCTTCTACTGCTGTTCTGTCATGAAATAGTTGGTAGAATCACTAGAAAATCCAATACGCCTCTGGTATTTAGAGACCATTTTCAATAATTGTCCACTTATTTTCCTGTAACTGTGCCTCCATTGTTCATTATTCTGTCCTTTCCCTCTGTTCTATTTATACTTACCTTTTTTTTCAGTGTAACTGTAAATAGGGCATTGCTGCAGAAGAGCATGTATGCTGAGCCAACTCACTCTGAATAAATAATGCTTAAAAATGGAAATTAGCTCGCACAAGCTTATCTTTCCAGAAGATTATAACAGGCTTGCTTAGCAGTATCGCCCGCAATTAAAAGGGCATGTCTTTATTTGTTCAAAGGGCGGGCTCAAATCAGAATACTTGTATGCTATCTTAGAGATTGTATTTGTTCCTGCTCAGACTCAGCACTACATCATACAGCGTCGGGGTGCATGGAACAGCAGCTTATTATCTCATGCATGCAATAATTGAATGTGCAAACAAAGGCAGGTCTGTCGGCAAATGACCACCTGGTCAAGTATAGGCAGCCTGTCATGGCATCGCAAATGTCTTGTGGTCCAGAACCTCCCAGTTTATTTTCAATTTCAAAGGGGTGTTATTAACGGCACAGACCAAAATGCCTCTACACGCAGTTAAATAGACCGACAACCAATCAGAGCAACAAATCAGAGCAACGGAACGTGACCTACAACCAGTCAGAGCAACGAATCAGAGCAACGGAACATGACTTACAACCAACCTGCCTGGCTGTCCGAACGGCCCACGGCTCGCGTAAAAATAGACCTGGCACTTATATATTTAGCTTCAGGGCTGCGCTGCGGCATTGTGGAATATCAAACATTGACTTGAATGGTCGCGATTGCTCGCGGGGCCCACCACGTGCCCGGAACGCAGCGCAGACGCACCTGGTGGAAATTAGGGGTTTCTCAGGGCTGACCAGCAGCTCTTTGCAGGTGTTGCATATTGCAAACTTGTTATCTTCTGCACACACGCTAAAGAATTTCCAAACAGCTGACATGTTGCAGGTTAATTCACGAGGTTCCCTACATGTGGGAGAATCATAGACAGTATATAATGGACTAACAGACCCCGTGTCTCTGGACGGAGACCAGTGAAGGATATTAGAAGCACTTTTCCGGTGATGGCCAGCTTTACTGCGCAGCCTCCAACTGAGAGAAACAGAGTAAATGTGACGTGAGCAACCTGTCTGAAACCTGTTTTCTGGTAGCTGTGCCAAGAGAAATCTCAATCATTCCCAATCTTACAGAGACAGAGAGTGTAGGTATATGTAAGGAGATAACATGGGTGCAGGCTAATTATTGCTAACTAAAATGCTAGTTAACATAAGTAATTAATCCTAAACAGCTCATGTAAGTCGAAACTGCCTGCGAGCTTCTCCTGTACTATACGGTAATTCCTCTACTATGTGACACAATCGTTAGCCTATTTTTACAAAAGCGTCTGCTACGGATCTATAACGTGAGATACAAGGTGATAGAGCCTTTTATACATTGTCGTGTTTCTTTAAAAATAAACAATGGACAAATACAGTCTTTAAACGCTTCAGATGTAAAGTTATTTGCTGTGTGGCGTCAAAATGAATGGGAGTCAATGGCGCCATAGGAGGTTCGAGTTCTGAAGCGAAGCTTACCCCCTTGGGGAGAATAGCGCGGCTACGCGCTTCACACCGCGAGCGGGTACGCGCCAGGAGAAGCACGGCTTCGGTAGCCGTCATGTTTAATGTAAACAAAAAGCTGCTCGCCGTCGCTGCGCTATCCTCCTCGCGTAAAGCCCACCTCAACGGTTGTGCCCGCCTCAGCGGTTGTGATTGGTGCATCGATTTTGGGGACATTGGAAATGGGTTTGAATGGGCTCTTCTCCAGACTGACTTGCAGAGCAAATCTCAAATTTGCCGGAAGTTCGTCAGGGTTTACCCAGGCTACCTCTTACCTACAAAATGATTCATTTGCGAGCTGTATTAATGTTTATGAATTTACATTTTTGGTTGCTGGGTGACAGAAATTCACAATGCATTGTGGTATAGTTTTAATATTTTAGTGAGCATTGATATTCACGATATTACAATGCATTGTGGGAAACAATAAGCGCCCTAAAATGTATTCCCCAAATTTGAATTAAAATTCGGACACTGAAAAAAAAACCCGGGTGACCACGTAATAGCGGCAGTGTTGTAGTCAATACCACCTTCACCGAGACCAAGTCATCACCAAGACCAGAGTGTATCGAGAGCGAGAAAAGACCAAGACTTTGAGGGGTTGAGACCGAGTCAAGACAGTCGGAGCATCTTCTCCTGTCTCCCACATTCACTTTGTTGGGAGTGCGTGCAAGGGGGTGGGGAGGGGGGGTTAACAGTAACAAATTTCAAATTAGAAATCCAAAAGTCAAGTTATTGGTTGCATTTGAAGCATGACGTTTTACATCCACTCACAGTAACGATGTTAACACAGACAATTAGACAATGCACTGGCAATCCAGAGTCCTCTTCATCCAAGATGAAGAGTAAAAATATGGTTGATTCCGAGACAAGACCTTCAAAAAGTCTTAAGACCAAGAGCGATCTTGAGTACTACAACACTGAATGCCCTAAATCATGAATAGTGAATCATTCTGGACACAGAGTTCACCAGGCAGAAATGGGCTGTGGAAAGATGATATCCGCTTCCATTACGGGTAATATCATCCAGAATATCTGGAGCTTTACCCATACTAGGGACCAAATCTCTGCTGCTTCGATTTTGACCTCAGGCATAAGGACGTGCAATACCCATTTGAGTATTCCTTTAAGTAGTTTTGAAATGAAACTGAAAATGTGAAAGAGTTTTGTAAATGCATTCATACTTCTACGCTACACAGATTATGGAAGCTAAGAAAATAGGAGTGCAATCTCATAGTTTGCACGACGCTACAGCTGAGCTGTTGCTGTGAATAATGATCTGTCACATCAGCTTGCAGATGCAGACAATGTCCACACTTTCTCCCCCCACTGGTTGCATTTCTCTTGCAAGCTTTTCCAGATTACTCCAATGCTAGACATGCACACACAAATTGTCCCTGAAAGTTTAGCTCGTGCTCCTGTCTCTGTCTTGATTGTATTGTTAGTTTTATATAAGGACTGTGAGTATTGGACTCCTGGTGCACCTCGGATTGACACAATAGCTCCTCTGTCTCCTTCGCCTGTCAACAGCTCACAAAGCAGGTGAACAATATAACATAAACATAAAGGAACTACAAGGTAATCCTTTACCTGACAGTTGTGAAGCTTTATGACAGCTACATGGCATGTTTAGAGTACTGGTTGCACTTTCATGTCATCTTTGATTGCGTGTTCATTTCATCCCTATTATATTCCTGCTCTACAAGTTGTGTGTTGCTTTAGATTTGTCATTTATAATTTAAATATTTATTTTGCAACAGAAGGTGCCAGCTAGTAAGTACAAATGAAAAGCCTACGCTCTGTACATTTCATTTAAACTTGTCCCTTTTTTAGGCAACATTTATACAGTACAGGCCAAAAGTTTGGACACAGTTTCTCATTCAATGCGTTTCCTTTTTATTTTCATGACTATTTACATTGTAGATTCTCACTGAAGGCATCAAAACTATGAATGAACACATATGGAATTATGTACTTAACAAAAAAGTGTGAAATAACTGAAAACATGTCTTATATTTTAGATTCTTCAAAGTAGCCACCCTTTGCTTTTTTATTAATAAGGGAAATAATTCCACTAATTAACCCTGACAAAGCACACCTGTGAAGGTAAAACCATTTCAGGTGACTACCTCATGAAGCTCATTGAGAGAACACCAAGGGTTTGCAGAGTTATCAAAAAAAGCAAAGGGTGGCTACTTTGAAGAATCTAAAATATAAGACATGTTTTCAGTTATTTCACACTTTTTTGTTAAGTACATAATTCCATATGTGTTCATTCATAGTTGTGATGCCTTCAGTGAGAATATACAATGTCATGAAAATAAAGAAACACATTGAATGAGAAGGTGTGTCCAAACTTTTGGCCTGTACTGTATGCGTTAACAAACAAAAAGAGTCCAACATGGCATGAACACAACAAAAATAAGTGATAGTGTTTAAATATGTCACATGGATACTCAGGATTAAAAAAAAAAGAAGTCCACACCTAGTTTGGTCAAATCGATTTGATAGCACCTCTGACTGCCGAGACAAGGCTGTACACTTAAACGTAACAGCCCGGTCGGCGCTTGCTGTAATTGCGTAAGATATGCAATTTGTTGTGCATATGTTTTCGTACAATAGTATGCAAACCTGTTCATGGAAATGCGTTGGAATACTTATAGTCTGTACAAGTAACAGACATGGAAACATCCCCCTGATAATGCATTTTAGTAGGGATAGAGCGATTATGGCCCCTGGCTGATTATCGGGCCGTATTTTGGCAGTTTGTTGATTACCTGTATCTGTGTTTTATTTGCCAACCGATAAAGTTAATGAAGTTAACTTTGGTTCGGCTACAGCTCTGTGTCTGTCCCTCTGCTCTGGTTTGACTCAGGACTCTCTGTTACTTGGTGTTATGTTGAACGTTTCTAATTGATTAAAAAATTGCTTAAAGAATCTAAAAGATCTAATCTAAATTCCAAAGTCTTCATTTTGACTTATATATATTTATTTTCACTGTAAATGCATATTGGTTCCAAATATTGGTTATGGGTTTTATTAACTATTAATAATCAGTATGGGTATCAGCCTTTACAAACCATTATCGGTTGATCCCTACATTTTAGAATACTAAGAGCATGTTAGCATCACCAAAGTTCTTTCAATTAGGAGAGACTTCGTTGCAAATTTGCAAAAGGTTTGTTTGTTACATTTGCACAAAATGAGTCTTTGGCGATTAGACTCCATCTGTTATGTAAATAGTTTTTTAAGGCGTAGAGAAGCCATGAGTAGGCATATCCCTCCCGATGGAGTCTAGACACTGGTGGTGGTGAAGGAGCCTGAAGATCTGGATGGATGTTATAGGAGAGGGGCTCCTGGAGGAGGACCCAGGGTGCTGTGAATGATGATGACTGGAGGTGAAATCTGATTAGTTTAGGAAGCGAGAGAGGTGAATGAAGTGACACTTTGTTCCAGGGTGGACATGAATGTCTGAACCAAAATCCATGACATGATCCAGCAGGGATATTTCAGTGGTGGATCAACATTGCCATCCCTTGAGTCATGCCACTAGCATGGCTAAAAAAAGAGCATATTACAGATTACCACCTATAAGGTGGAGTGTTGTCATTACCACTTTCTTTCGTTCTAGCCTATCTGAGGTATTATCTGTTTCAAAGAAAACCGATAATACCTCAACAAACGAGCCAGTGCATAACTGTGCTTCTACAACATCACACTGGAATAATAACCACGGAGGCCCCTATAAATAATGCAGGCAAAAAGGTGATTCAACTAGAGCTTGTTGTGAACTGACAGAGGCAACTAACTACAGATCTGTGGGAACTGGCAACACGGGGGCAACACGGGGGCAGCGCGGCGGTCGTACAAACGGCTCAGCAGTTACACAACAAGGATGCAACGCAGCGATGATGAGTTGACTGTTTGAAAGAGTAATGCTCCCTGGAACATGTCCAAGCGTATATATATTACAACTATTTACTACTCTCAAGTGTTGCTGCTCTTAATCACACCTTTCTGCATGAAATAAATATATGAAAGAGTAAACTTGCTGCTTTTAAAGTGGAATTACCACTTAGTTTAGGAGTTTGCATATGTTATCCCGGGGCAGTTAAAGCTGTTTTATGCTTCTTGCGTTTAGCGCGGTCTGCCGAAGATATAACAAACACGCCCTGGGCAACCCTCCAAGATTTTGTAACAATGCGGACACGGTCACATAGACCACCTTGCAATGATTGGCTACAGGAGAGAAGAAGTCCGTTCTTTGAGCCGCTCTGACCGCAATCAGTATGAAAGACATGGTCTATAGCCTTGACGTTCCTCTTCCAGGATTGCTCCGGTGCTGCAGGAAATTCCGGCGGATGCATGTATTTTCCGTTACCTTCCGCTTTCTTTGTGTTGGAATTTTAAATTTGGTGGATTTCTGAGGACTATGGTTAACTGCTCCTCAGATCTCTGCAGAGTAAATTGAGACAGCTAGCTAGACTATCTGTCCAATCTGAGTTTTCTCTCACACAACTATTTTGCAGCGCCTCTGTGAGGAGTTTAGCGCCGCCCATGACGATTCCGATTAAAGAAATGCCATTAACCCAGAGCACGTTTTCCTCCCATTCTGGAATGCTACGTGGAGTAGCCAGACCTTTCTTAAGTGCGCTTTGGAGGAGGGTCTGACGAAGCGAGACTAAGAAAGACCAGACGGTTTGCAGCGACCATGCGCTCCGACCACAGCGCCCCGACCACGCTGAACGCAAGAAGCATGAAATGGCTTTCAGGTTAATCATTTTTTACACATTAAGATGCTATTATTTCATAGAAATGCATGTCTGAAGCTTCTCTTGGATATGAGGAAGAGGCGTATGGCTTTGGCTCTTGAAACACCCAAGAGAGTTAAGTAAAGTAGTAATATATGTTTTTTGTTTTCTCTCTTTCAGTCTATGGCATTGCGGTTGTGTTTGCTGACTCTACCTCCCAGATTAATTTATCAATCAAAGTGTTTCCAGTACTACGTGTTGTCTGAGTTTCTATAATTGACACTATGACACTTTTTCTTTCATGAATTTGCAGCATGTTAAATTGTGTGTTCAACTAACAAGCAACATAGATTAGCAACCCAAGAATGACTGTTTGTGAAAATGTCAATGCATAATACAGTAGGAGAAAGAACGTGTGATACACAAGGTGCTGAAGGGGGCTCCCCTCACTGGCACTGGGAAATACTTTCCATACTAAATTATTAAAATTTAGTGATCTGTTTTTGGCATTGTGCATTTCATGCATGACACATACAAGCATTCTTTACCTATGAATATTCTAAACATGTTTGCAACACATATAGCAGGTATTGTTTTAAAGATATGTTCAAATAATCATGGGTTAGAATAACTGCAAATTGATTTAAAAATGTGTACTCCAATATAGAAATGAAATACTTTTTTTTTTTTTTTTTTTTTTTTTTTTTACTCCATTCACACATTTTGGTAATTTAGCATTGTGAGAAGACATAGGAAGCCTCCATATTTTCGGCCATTGCTGTAATCAGTTTTGATATTGATTCATTCTTTTGCAGTTTGAGCACTTTGGTGCACTTTAGTTTTTTCTGTCTTCATTGATTTAAATAAACTAATACTGAAACAAAGATCAGGAAGACAAAGGAAAGGTCATTTGTCATTCCCTCCATCTCGACCATGACTTAGCAGTTCTGGTTTTGGAAGGCGGTCCAGATGCCCGCAGTCTAAAACCAACTCATCCTCATTTATTCCTTGAGCCAGTTCTCAGTGAAAGAGATTGGCGATAAGCCAGGGACATAAGTGTGAGCAATCTTTTTAATGTGTCTCACACTGCATGTCCTTCACACAGTGTCATGATACAATTCACTTTAGCTCCACTGCTTTGTACAGTACAACACAGGATGTTATCTTATTACTGGAAGTGATGCTTCGTTTACTTCCGGGATTGTTCAGGTGCCACCGGAAATTCCGCTGTATGTACTTCTTTTCGGCCGGATGTCCGTCTCCCTCCTCTTTCTTTGTGTTGGCATTTTAAACTCTGGTGGATTTGTGAGGACTATGGTTAACTGCTCCTCAGATCTCTGCAGGGTAAATCCAGACAGCTAGCTAGACTATCTGTCCAATCTGAGTTTTCTGTTGCACGACTAAAACTACTTTTGAACGTCCACATGTTCCACCAAAACAAGTTCCTTCCAAAGGCTATTTAGCAGAGTCACTGTTGCTCCGTGCGGCCCACAGCCCCGCCCATGACGATTGTGATTGGTTTAAAGAAATGCCTTTAAACCAGAGCACGTTTTTCTCCTATCCAGGAATGCTGTGTGGACTAGTCAGACCCTCCTCCGCAGCGCTGTGGAGGAGGGTCTGGCAATGCGAGACTAAATGTCACCCAAAACATATTTACTGTTGCAAAAAAGTAGTATATTAACAGTTGGATCCAGAGGTGTAATGGTGTGTATCCTCTGGGCAGGGGGATTTACCCAATTCCTACATAAACATAGCCACAGGAAGGCTGCAGGCAATCATTTTACAGTCTCTCATGTAATTTGTGAGTAGACGTTTCTTCCCTGACTTTAGCCTTAAAGGCCCTGCCTCCTCCAGGAAACATAAGTACCTCCTCAAAATGACTCCAGGACTAGAGAGAAATGCTGTTTTAAAGGGTCTCTTTGGTATTTTCCAACCTGGACCCTACTTTCCCCATGTTTTGTGTCTAAGTGACTTAATGGGAACGATGGAAATGATACCTACAGAGATAGACCGTTTTGTTAAAGGGGTGATAGAATGCAAAACCGAGTTTACCTTGTCATAGTTGAATAACAACAGTTCGTGGGTGAAATGGGCATATAGAGAACCTCAAAATAGGGCTGGGCGATATGGAGAAAATCAAATATCATGATATTTTTGACCAAATACATCGATGGCGATACCGCAATGATATTGTAGCGTTGACTATTGGTGCTTTCACAAAATATTAAAACAATTTTTATAAATTGATAAACTTTTGATAAATAATCATCAGTAATGTGGATATAATGACTACGTGGGTAGAGGCAAATAATAGAACAGTGACAGTCTGTTAAGTTCAGAAAATGACATCACTTTACTGTAACGTAGCCTTTAAAACCAGGAAAAGACAACACTCATGTCATATTAGGATATCCAAAATCTAAGATGATATCTATTCTCATATCACAATATCGATATAATATCGATATATTGCCCAGCTCTACCTCAAAATCCCATTGACACCTCTTTCACACAAATCTCACAATTTGGAACTGCCTCTGAAAACAGGCGAATCCCAACGAAGCTAATAGTTGACGTCAACTAAGTGGCTGTACCTTAATTGGCTCTGGCCTGTACCTTTGTCACGCCCCAAAATTTAGATACAGACCACTGGTCTGAGACCAGCTGGTGTTCTGAATGTAGGCCACCAAGATCCCACACACTAGTTTAGCTGTGAGCTGTGCATTTCCACGGGAATTACAAAGAAGAACTTTTGAAAGTTTTTCAAGGATATTGAAAATGAACCACGGTCGTAAACGCAGTGTTCCAAGCTGTACAGGGAATGCTGACACTTTTCACATTTCATTGCGGGCTGCCGGTCGTGGTGCTCCAGGTAAGCGGTAGTTGGTGGTTCAGTTACCGCAGAAAAGGTGACTGTGCGCTGGCTACAGAGCACCATGAGCTGCCAGTTGTGGAGCTCCTTCAGGTCAGCGTAGTTGGTGGTCTAGTTACCGGGTAACTGCGAGTGTGGCAGGCATGTTCCCTGATATTAATAAATTAAGTAATGTTTTCATTTATATTGCAATGTAAATAATACACTTAACCAGTAGCGGAGTGGAAATTGGGGGAGTCGGGACTTTTCTCGGTGGGCGGGTAGTGTTTCGAGGCCGCAAGGGCCGGTCAAACTGTGCAGCCTCTGCTCAACCCGTACGGCGGGCTACAGCAGCGGGCATCATTAGACTCACACACCAGTTGTCTGTTAACGTTACCGATAGAATTCCATACAGACACTCTGTGAGTCTAATGATGGAAAGCCGAAAAGGAAAAGGGAAAGGTGGCGCTGAGAATGTCAGACTCAAAAGGAAAAAAGGGATGGTGTTGCTGTGATGTGTGTTGTCCATCCCCCCCTTCGGTGGCACTAAAACGCCCGCGCTGGCACTCTGATGCTCCGAAGGGGAGACGTTAGAGGCAACAGAAACATCACTGCATGCGACGCTAGTTAACACTACACTTGACAGCAGCTAACGTTAGCCTACCGTTAGCTAGCAGCTGGAGTAAACACGGTTAAAATGCTGACAGCTAAACGGTGTGAAGTGTGAATGTATTTCACTGTAGAGGATTCTAACACCAGGAGGTACTACAGCTGCTGCTGTCAGAAAAACAACACAGACGGTGCATTCACTGAAACTGGTAGCCTTAAGCCTTGTGGTGCATTCAAAGTTATTGTAAAATACCCTTTTCACATCTAGTGGTTGATTTTGTCGTTTAACTGCAATTTACTGGTGGAATAAGTTATTGTTATATGTTGTATTTGTAGTTGTACATTGTATTAATAAGTCATTTCATTTTGACCATATGGCCTTAGCAACTGTTTTTTTTTTGTATCGGTTCAGGCACCATTTAAAAAATATCGCTTTAGCACCGCTATCAGATAAAAAGCCAAACGATACCCAAGCCTAGTCATTTTAGCTGAATACTAAGGAGTCAGGCCCAGTGATAACTCTTCCCTTAATGACCTGTCCATTCAACATCTTCCACCCCATGATGCATGACATGGCATGGTGGCATCTCTCTCTATGTCTGTCATAATGCGAAGAGCACATTTGAGATCCTTCCTGGTGCAAAACCACTGTAGTGCTTCAAGACGCTGAGAGCAGATTTATTCCACCCACATGCTACATGGAGACAAGTATTTTGACACCAAACTGTTTCCTAATGAATGCATGAATTGGGTTAATTAATGGTCCCATCAGCATAACTTGTGAGGCTTAATATATCACGGTGATTAGGACGAGACATTAGGCAGCTCAAATGTTTTTCTTCTCCATCAGGTCATCACAGCACTTGTTTATCTGCTTTGTTCAACACAGAGACGGAAATCATGGATCCTTACTCATAGCACAGGGGCATGCTCGTATTCATTTCTGATAGTGGGCAATATTTGCATTTAGTTGATTATGAAATAAGTGAATTTGAGTCAGGTTAGTAAAAACTGTTCTGACTCAAATACAGCATGGCTTTGAATAATACAATTTAAGAAAAATGAAATTCTTTTGAACATATCGAGTCATCAGGGATGTTTGCCATCGTGTGGCCTTTTCTGTCATATCTGCAAAGCGTTGGTTGTTGCTTTATGTGATCACTTATTGCTACACAAGAAATGCTGTGTCATGATCCGAACATTGGGTCAATCGTTGATGTATCTTATTATAGGTTAAGGATTTAATTGTGCTTTTATTTTTTTTAAAGGAGTATGGATGATGGTCACGGTTGTGGGTTTCGGTTGTAGTTTTCTCCTGTTTTAAGTTCTCTATTTCCTTGTTGTTTTACATCCCATGTTTTTGTCTTGTTGTGCAGGGCTACAGACTAACTTTTTTTTACTAGGAGCACAGTGGCCCCCAACTGAAAATTTTAGGGGCACAACCAGAAAATGTAGGTGCACACACCGTAAATCAACATGCTAACCAAATATTCACATTTCTACTAATTTCCACTGTATTACTAATAAATACTTTGATAATAGATGCAAAAATTACAATGTGCTGTTTCAAATTCAGTGTCACTTTTGAAGATGCAACATATAAGGTAAACTGACAGCCCCATTGCTGTCATGACAGAAAAAAATATATATATATTTTTTATTATTGTACTTTTTTTATTATTGTACATGACAGAAATATATATATATATATATATATATATATATATATATATATATATATATATTTTTTTTTTTTTTTTATTATTGTACTGTAGAAATAAAGTTGTCTTGCCTTACAACCTCAGCCTGTCAGTCAGTCACCAGGGCACAGAAACCACTGTTGTGCCTGGTCGTCTCCGAGGAAGTGTAACGTCAACAGCACCGCGACCGCTTTCGGCTCGCCACGAATATCATATCACAGCAGACGCTGTCTGCGTGAACTTATGAAAAACTGTAACCACACTTGAAACCACTTTATCGGCATTTCCGTGACTCACTGTGACTTCAACAAAACTGCAGAGCCGACGTAGTTTGCGTCGTCTGCAGCTCTGCCTGTGTGCGAGTGTGTGTGTCAGAGTTCTGCTCTCTGTCAATTTTCAGAGAGGAGAGATAAGCTTATGCGCTCTCAGGTACCATTTAACGTGCAAAAACGGGGGCAAATTTGCTGGTCGCACATGTGCGACTGGATGTAAAATTCAGTCGCATACTCTCAAATTTTGGTCGCAAAATGCGACCATTTGGTCGCAGTCTGGAGCCCTGTTGTGTTATGTTTCATGCTTAGTTTCCTGTTTTATTTTGTGGTCTCTCTGTTTCTCCCGTGTCATGTCTTGATTTACTTCCTGCATTGTGTTTTCCCACCTGTGTGATTGTCTGCACCTGTTCTCCAGCCCTCGTGTCACCTGTCCCTTGTCTCACCCTCGTTTACTTGTGTATTTAGTCTGTGTGCTTTCTCTGTCTGTTGTTGGTTTGTCGTTGTTTTCCGTCTTTTGTGTAGTATTTCGGACTGTCTTCTGCTGTATTTTGTGTTCCTGGATTCGTTCGCTGTTCCTTCCATTTTCCTGTTTTTTTTCCTGGATTACTCACCTCAGTCTACATGTTTTGTAAGACTCTTTGTGTTATCATTAAATTATTATTTATTCAAACTGCTGCTCACTCCTCGCCTTCCTGCACTTGGGTCCAAGCCAGAAGCCTGACAGTTTGTCATTGAGGTAGTTATTTAGGAATTATAGTACACGGGTTGGTACCATTTCTGTAGTACATTTGAATCTTGAAGCTTACTTTTATGGCTACAGATATCACTTCTACTCATCACAGTGGAACATAATAAATGTCATTAGCAGAAGAGGGATGGATTCATAAACATTGTTCCACTCCGATGCACATTAGTGATAATAATTCACTTTTGAATTATTTTGTATTCTAGACCCAGTCTAGAATATTATAAGCATGCTTACTTATTATATCATCTTCACATTGAATTCAGTGTAACATTTAGTTAAAAGTCACACCTTTCACATTTATGAAATATTCATATTAATGTAATTGTAGTTGTCTAACACCATCAATTACTGACATTTTATTCTTTTGGTTTATGCTTTTCAAAATCAATGCCTGCCAGAAAATGACTCTGAAATAAAATGGGAAATCTGGCAAAACGTTGCTTTATTTTAGAGCATGGCAACATTTAATACACCGTATATTCCTCATTTCTGATTTCTCTGATTGCAAGAAACATTGTGTCAGAGATTACTCTTGCATAAAATGGAGTTAAATCCTTTCTGTCTGCTGCCACAATCATTTAGAGACAATTCTGTCTTATATTTAACTCTTTAAAACATTAATCATACCATCACATTTCAAATGGAAACCGGCTACGAGACATCTGACATCGCAGCCTGTTCTTGTGAACCGTTCTTTCAAAAAGCTTCAAAAAGTTAAGCACTGTAGTGTCTTTGTTCATGAGTAATCTCATCATTCAGATCGTAAACACACGCACATTGCGATTAGGGTTGGGTATCATTTGGATTTTTTACCGGTGCTAAAACGATACTTTTAAAACGGTGCCTAAAAAGTGCCTGAAACAATACTTTTAAAAATGACAGTCTACGACATTAAAGAACGGCTTGTTTATTGCTAAGGCCATATGCTCAAATTTGAATTATTTATTAATATTGTAATAACAAAAACAGTAGGCTAACGTCAACGTTACCTGCTGCCAAATGTGTAGCGTGCATAGACAGTTAAAGAAGTGGTTTTCTACGGAGACCAGTAAAGGATATAAGAAGCACTTTTCCGGTGCTGGCTGAGTGTTACTGAGCAGCCTCCAACTGAGCTTGAAGACGTAGATGTGACGTGAGCAACGTGTCTGAAAGTTGTAAGTCTTCTGGTAGCTGTGCCAAAAGAAATCTCAATCATTCCCAATCTTACAGAGACGGAGAGTGTAGGTATATGTAAGGAGATAACATAGGCACAGGCTCATTATCGCTAACTAAAATGCTAGTTAACATTAGTAATTAAACCTAAACAGCTAATGTAAGTCAAAACTGCCTGTGAGCTTCTCCTGTACTATACGGTAATTCCTCTACTGTGCGACAGTAAGTCACTTGGTTATGACACAATCGTTAGCCTATTTTTATAAAAGCGTCTATTACGGAGCTATAACGTGAGATACAAGGTGATGGAGCCTTTTATACATTGTCGTGTTTCTTTAGAAATAAACAACGGACAAATAGAGTCTTTAAATGCTTCAGATGTAAAGTTATTCGCTGTCAAAGTGACGTCAAAATGAATTGCAGTCAATGGGATGCTAACGGCAACCCTAATTGCAATTACAGTAAGTTCTATCTTGTAAAATTCTTGAAAACGTGAAAAAATTTCCATCGCATTCTTTAGATTTTGTCAACCAAGCCCACAACACATTAAGATATGCTTAGTTATATTTAAAAAGCAGACTTTGAGGAGCATCTTCAGTTGAAGTGCATGTGAGTCATTAGAAGCTAATGTTGATCTCTACAGTGACTGTATGTTGAAAGAGACGAGGGCTGTACTCCTGGAAGAAAAGCTACTGATGACATATCATTAAACATTAACTCAAATGATCCACAGTGTAAACAAAGTCAACGGGCGACACCTAATTTTGTATTTTTAATGAACCACACATTACTGTCAGAAAGCACACAGGGAGGAGAGTGGAGAAGCTGTTTGCTTACGGTTACAGTTTCACCTCCCAATCTCACATCTCCCCTTTTACTTCATCCTTTCATGCTTTTGAGAGGATTGACAATTCTTTTTTGGGATTAAATTTTGTTTGCCATCTGTGCAGAAGTGATAAGGGGAGAATATATGGTATGTAAAATATTTTTTCTTCTTGCTGCTCTCTAGGGGGATTTAGCTGGTGAGGCATATAGTTTTTATTACAATAACAACCTACGTCAAACCAGTTTTTTTTCAATAAAGTTCTAAAAATATGTATTCAAGAGGACCATTCCAATTAGCTGCTGAACACTTTTGACTTCTAGGGATGGAAAACCAGGCGATTTAAATATAGTGCTGAATAAACATGCATGCAGAGATGTGAATGAGAATTTCTATGTGCTCATTCCCAATTTCCCTGTCTGTTCATTTCAAAAAGTTTTTTTATTTCATTCATTTATTTTCTTATATTTTCTTCATTTTCTCATGTTTTTCTTCTCATTCTGACTTGGTACCCTACTGTGTCTGGATATGTTGTGGCTCCCTCTGTTGGGATGTAGTTACTGTGCTGGTTGTGTTTCATTAACCCCACTGTGTAGTATTTTTCGAGGTTGCCTGTGAAACACGCTGTAGAAGGGCGTCCTGCCCCAAATGTCTCAAAAGTGGCAATACGGATTATTAATCGGAGTGCTGTCCCAATTACCCCAACACATTCTCACTCCCATCGCGTCATATAGCGACGCTTGGTCAGGTGCCTTTGGCGTTTGTTATTGACACAAAATGTCTCCTTAAATGTCATAATTAGACGTGCTTGGTCCGGACTCTAGGCTTCACTTTTTGACGCTCTCGGGACTAGCGTCTAGCCCTTCGGTGTCATATTTAGACGTGCTTCGTTGGGACTCTTGGCGGCACTTTTTGACACTCTGCATGAGGACGTACGTTTAATTGACATGCGTCATGAGAACGGGACAGTTTAGGAAAAGATGGTGGGTGGGCTTACAAAATGTACGTTTCAGTGACACGTGGGACAATAACGGGACATGGGGTGAAAGTCCTGCGTTTGACCCATTCACCATCCCAACCAACCTCCTTATTGACTAAGTGCCAGTATTTTACGAGTTGGGAGTGAGAACGGTTTGATTACATATATATATATACATATACAGTATATAAAGACAATTTCTGTACACAGGAGGTGAGGTGCCACAGGAGCTGCTTTTACTCTCTCTCTCCTCTTTCCTCCTTATTTGATGACTGTCGAAAGACCAGCAACTGAAATCTCAGATCTTATGACTTATGACTCTAAAGTCCTTCTACTCAGCTATACTGAGTGCTGTCCTAGTATTTCCTTTCTTTTTTTTATTGTTCTATACTCTTTCATTGCGCTCAAAGCATTCTCACTCACACAACCAGACTGCACAGAGTTCCTCATGAATTGGAAATTGAAAGGCAGTGCAAACACGGTGCCAACTGTGTCACTGACCCTCTTAAATAAAGCACAAACAGCTGAAGACTGCCTTTCCATAGGAGGCACTGACCATAGCCTCAGACTTCAACACTGATAAGATTTTTGTTGTTGAATGTTGTACACTAAGTCGGTCCTAGTGTTTGTTGCACTGCAGCCTGTCAGAAGTCAACTTATCTCAGCGGTTGATAATGATGCATGGCAACTTCAGAACGCATTATAAATTTAAATTATTTAAAAAAATGTCATTGGTGGTAGCATATCTATTTTATAGGCTATTGTTGGTTAAACTCAGTACATCTTTGCTTCCCGAAAAAACAAACATGGAAAGTATTCAAGACAAACATGGGGGAAGTAGGCTGGAAAAAGTAGAAGAAAATGAATAGTATAACTCATCTAGTTCCTAAAAATCATTTTTCAAACTGTGGGGGGGATTTGCTCATTAAATGCTTCACATAGGGATGGTTTATACACTTTGGGAGGGTACTACTTGTGATCTTAACTGCAGGTCTTACTTGTGCTGTTCTTTCCTCAGATGGCACTGTTCTAACCTTTGCCATTCACTGATCTATATGCATTTCTCTAATTTGTCATCTCCTTCCTCTTCTCCTGTGTCTATGAGCTGCATCAGTGTCCTTAGTCTTTCTTTTGAAAGACTCCCTCTTATCTCACCATGCTCTATCCTTCCCCTCTCCTTGCTGTCTCCTTTGCTGCATCCCTTTCCACCTAATAAAAACGTAGCACTTAAAAAAAAGAGCATCCGATCGGTAAGGTTTCTATTTCTCAGTGAATTCATGAATTTGGTTTTAATCCCGTTTTGTGTGCTGAATCCACGCTCATGACTTGGTGTTTTGTAACATCGGCTGGTTAAAGCTGCAGCGCTGTGCATTTTGCAAATCGAGCAGCTCATTTCACCATCTGATAAACGTTGTTGACCTTGTGCTGTTCGCGCTAGTCCTTTCGGGTTCCACACATCGATCTGTGTTTGCGTGCGTCCGTCGATGCAGCGCTTCTGGGCAGTCATCCCGCACTCCGTACATGATTCCGCATCGGTGCAAATGTTGGCTGAACGTTATGAGGCATTGCATTTCCTGCATTATAAGTGCTAGATTTGCGGCAATATGAAATTATGCGCATTACCCTCAATCCCGCACTGAAATTCAGGCCCTGTCTTCTATGATGAAATATTGATTATCAATGTAATGTGAGTATGCACAAGTAGTACGAAATTACAGTGACTCCCGGCCGCTCATATGATGACCGGTCACATGACCGTTTAGTCTTTACAGTGAAATTTAGTTGAGGAAAGGTGACTGTGAGCCGGGTACAGAGCACCGTGAGGTGATGGTCGTTTCAGCAGCCGCTGCCTTTGAGTTTAGCCGACAAAAGGTGACCGTCCGGCAGCGACGACAGTTCAGTTTAGGCACCAGGACGACTAGTTAAGATTAGAAAAAAGATTGTGGTTTGGGTTAAAACACTGGTCCTTTCTTCCGGGACATGAACACCACTCCCCCGTTTAAAAGCCTTCTGTTTTTGGACCCAAACATCCACCTCAACCTCCTCCCTACACAGACCAGAGCGCTCTCATACAGCAGCAGAGAATGTGAGGCGTACAGCAATAAATACGTGGAATACATACGAATTGCAGTGCATTACTTTTTGTATATATATCAGAATGGTTCTTGAGAACAGCCTGGAATTCCAATATCATGATGTTCATTTTAAAGTATTGTTATATAATAATAATAATAATAATAATAATAATAATAATAATAATAATAATAACTATGCTAGCACAAATGGAAGCTCCATAGTACATTAAAAATGGCAATATTTACAAACATATAGCAATAAATATACAGTACAATTCATATAAATTAATAAAAGGTCAACAACCTTCACGTATAATATACAAACAGGAGCGCCAATGTCTCCACAGTCTAGATACATACCTGACAGAGCTCAAATCATTGTGGGCTAAAGCTTGTATAATTCTGTTTTCTGAGACAGACATTCTGTCGATATGTATCGATAAATAAGGCAGAACAGGTAGCCACACCAACACTAGCACTACACCATCTTGGTTGTTTTGGAAGCAGTGTCATGCCATTATTATATGCTACATTCAGTCTCTGCATGTTCTTTTTTCTCTAAGACCGCCACAAATGGGCAGTGTTGTGTACAGAATGCTTTGAATAAAGCTACCTTAACATTAGCAGAACACATGCCAAATTTACGTGCAAGCACGTTAGCCTGAGCATACATCTTGCCACACTGAGTCTGTTGATGTGCTTATCATCTGATAAATCATTAACAATGTGATGGCCAAGATATTTAATCTCATCACACACTTTAAGGGCAGTACCAGATAAAAATAAATCAGGAAATACTAATTTCCTGTCTTCTTTACTTCTAACAATCATAATATTGCTCTTCTTTGCATTATATTTGATATCGAAATCCACACCGTACTGAGAACAGACCATCAAAAGTTTTGTAACCCAGCATAAAGACATTTTACTACTATTCATGGCTCTGACCTCTTTCCAGAAGTCATAACTTCTATTATGCATCTTACATGCCAAAGAGTCGGACCTCCTCGAGTTCTCATTCCTTTTTATAAATGTAAGTGCATATTTAAAATTTGCATTTGCCCGTTTCTTCAAATAAAGGGCCCTGTCTATCTCTACCGGACTCTATCCAGGCTTTAAATGCACACCGAGCTTTGGCATGACGTTCTGCTACATGCTCGTTCCAACCAGGCTCCATGCTATATGCTATATACCATGCGCTGAGGTTTATAGAAATACCTACTGGCAATGTTAAGTGATTCCGCAATTGATTCATATAAAACACATAAATCTTTATTATGTTGGGAATTCTTACAATTAATATCACATCTTATGCCGTCTTTGGGCAGTGCAATGTTTTCAACCCATCAGTCTTAATATCATACTTCTGGAAATCTTCCATGGTTAATTTAGTCCAGTCTAATCTTCCTGTGTTAATGCTATTAGCCACAGTAGATACAATTGGTAGCTTCTTAACATTTAGAGACAGACAAAAAACGGTATATGATCGGCAATGGCAAAAATCATGATGATTATCCATAGCATCCAAGGAAGTATGTTCAATCAGTTGTACATACACAGTGATCTAACCACGAGGTAGTAGGCCATGCCTCACTGATGTAAGTATAACTATTATTAGGCAAAAGCACCTTGCTTGACTGTATTAAACCAGCGTCAGTGCAAAACTGCATTAGGTGATTAGTAAACAGAGAGTTTGCATCAGAAATGTCAGCATTCATGTCTCCTACAACAAAAATACAGGGGCGGCATTGTCTTGAATAAAAGAGCCAACAAATGCTAAGTATTCAGCTTCATTTTGATAACACTCATATATACACAAGTATATATTTAAAACAATAAACTTTGTATCATGACAATTAAACTCTATACCAACAGCCCAATCCACACCCAATCTTACCACTGATATTAGTGAATCATAGTTTCTTATTCCAGAGGATAGCCACACCCCCAGGTATCCTACCTTGGACAATTTTAGTACTAAAATCAGTGGTAGATTCCCCAGCCCCATACTATTCATTATGTAATGCATTTAGACCTTCCAGATCCTGTTTAGCTAAAAAATACACACAACATCACAATTGTCAAGAAGCTTATCAACCATAAAGCGACGTGACTTATCCCCTGCAATGTGTCAGAGAAACAGGCCACGCGTAATGTATGACCCAACCCGAAACGTCATGTTAGGCCTTTTATAATGACTGTGCAGAGCTCACTTGCCCGTTGTAATGGGTCGTAGTAATCGGCAGATTGCGGCCACCGGGAAGGACTGCAACTGCATTCTTCTGTTCTTGCCGCTGGCCTCCAATGGCTCCCTCAGCTCCATGCCCTCCATCAGCTGACGTGATATGGGGCAGACGAGCTTCATAGTAACGCCGAACATAAATTCCTGCTGGCCAAAGCTGTGGATCGTACATTTAATTTACTGCACTGCTTTCAGCCGTGGCATGAAAAGAGCTGAACCTGTTTCGTGACGATACATGTGAATGATCTCCCGACATGTAACTGATCTGCCCAGTCTTTTAGACAGATAGTTACTTAAGGTGTCAGCTTCAAGATCAGGAGCAAATCTAGTGGCAAACCCACTCACCAGCTTGGTTTTGACCACTTTATTATTACTTCCATCATTGGTTCAAACTATTCCGATCTGCTTTCTCTCCCTTCTTGCTGGTTCCCGAGTGTTATAGGGTTTTGGCTGTAGATGACCCCCCACAGCATTCGCGGTATTCTGCCTCTGCTTTAATCGCTGACCATCTTTCACAACCACGCTCCATTTAGGTGACTGTGATTGTGTTTGTGGAGCCATATTTAGTGGCGCGGTCTGAAACCAGGGTGCTCCACATCGTCCATCTCCCTCCCGACCAGTACCGGTGGTGTGGTCATGCTCTGGTACACGAGGCCTCTCCAATTCGGCCACACGCTGGTCCACAGCCGCAGTTACCGCTCATAGATCCTCACATACGCTTTCTAGAGCTTCCATAATCTTTTTCATGCCGGACACTTCCTTATTTAGCTGTTCAATCCTGCCAAGGAGTGCTGATACATTAATGCCGCTGAATGTAACCGGTGGAAGCTCATCCAGATAAAACAATACAAATCTTGGGATATCTTCCCAACACTCGTTAAGAACCTTTAGGCATGCTTTGACGTTGTTAATATCCTTCTGAGGACCCTTGTGCAAAACACATCGTTGAGTGGTTTTCGGACAAACTTCAAAGAGTAGCTTCTTTGACTCCTCAGTCCACTCAGACGGAAAATTTCATTTCATCCTGGCTGAGTGTCCTTATATTAGTGACAACAAAGTTTAGAAATTTGTCTTCCACTATCAGTTTGCCATCAACAGTTTGTACGTGAGCAAACTTTACTGCCACCAGCTCCATGCGAGTGTGCTGCATGCGCCATCTTCCTCTCTGTTACAGGGCAAGCACACTTCAAACCCTGCTGCTGTTGTTGTTGTTTGCACATTTTACAGTGCAAAATGCATTTGCAGCTCAGACAAATTAATTTACTGTAGCCATTAGCAATGAAAAGCCTACTTTGAATCCACTTTGTCATAGTAAATTGATCCCTCGCCATCTCACATATACCGCGATCCATTATTTTTGAAAGCCTTTGCTCCTGTGTATTGATTACACACAAACACACACACACACACACACAGACAACCAGTTTTGTGTCCTCGTTCCCCCCCATAGCACCACAAATGCCCCACGGATGCCATTGACCCTACTGCCGCCACTGAAGTGGAAGTGACTGATGCTGTAACAAAAGCTGTGACAGCGTAAATGCAGCTGAGAGTATTTCAGCTGCAAAGTGTTCAGCTCCTGCCACGTTGTCACCATTTGAAGCTGTTAATGTTCAAATGCCCTGCTCTTCTGTATTTCGGAAAAAAATTAAGCACAGAAAGGTAAATAAACCCAGATGATGAACAGGCATTTGGCAGCCACAAGCACAGTTTCTACAAAGTATGAATTTCTTCTTCCGTTGGCACACTTTTTATTCCATGCAGCTTTGGCAGTGCTTTCTCAGCGGGTATCCAAAGATTTGTCATGAAAACACAGCAGATGTGTTGCTCTGCGGAAACAGTCAAAGATCAGTGACCCCGCTCCCGTATCAAAGCAGCATTCTGTGACTGGTGAAACCAATCTGTTGTGATTGCAACGGAGTTCGCCGGTGCCGTTTTCGGCTCATTGTCTCGATCCCTTCTGAATGTCACAAACCAAGTGTGTGGGCAGATAAACAAAAGAAACCTGATGACTGCTCCAGAGCTGCATTTGCATACCAAGCTTATTGAGAAATTGTCTGTATTATAGCAAGCTGTTAACATGATTGCTAATAGCTCAAATGCTATTAATATTTCCATTTCATGTTGTATATTAGAATATTACTAAACAATAACATGTCCTTTTTAATAATGGAATTGGGAACTGCAATTATGTTGCTAACATTGTATAATGACCCGTATTATTACTTAGCAAAATTTACACAATTGAAGATGATTTGGTTGTGGAGTAAAAGGTAAATGGTGGTGTGTCTGATGGTGCCCCAAGGTATTGGAAACTGATTTAATAAAAAGGGATTATGGGAAATGTATTTCAATTATAACAAAGCTCTTAATATCTACTTATTGCACCTGTTTTATGCAGAGTATCCTTACTCCGAAAAAGACAAATTCTACAAATTCATCTGACCCATGCCCTACTCACGACCCTGTCCTACGGTACAGTTTCAGCCTTGCCCCTGAACTCCAGATCCGCTACCTGATCTGGCAAACTTGCATAGTGTGGTTATAGCCGATGAGGGCTGCAAAGCGAATGCAGACGTGCCGTTCACCCTGTTACGAGTTGATGAACCACTGAAACGATTTTGGAAACATTATTTTTAGGTACAACAGAATCTTTGGTGTTGCTTTAACCTGAGCCAGATCGTATAACCATTATAGCAACCATATCACATCCAAACAGGGAGAGTAGTATACAGCTGTTAAAAAATAATATATATATATATATATATATATATATATATATATATATATATATACACACACAGTACAGGCCAAAAGTTTGGACACACCTTCTCATTCAATGTGTTTCCTTTTTATTTTCATGACTATTTACATTGTAGATTCTCACTGAAGGCATCAAAACTATGAATGAACACATATGGAATTATGTACTTAACAAAATAGTGTGAAATAACTGAAAACATGTCTTATATTTTAGATTCTTCAATTTAGCCACCCTTTGCTTTTTTATTAATAAGGGAACATATTCCACTAATTAACCCTGACAAGGCACACCTGTGAAGGTAAAACCATTTCAGGTGACTACCTCATGAAGCTCATTGAGAGAACACCAAGGGTTTGCAGAGTTATCAAAAAAAAGCAAAGGGTGGCTACTTTGAAGAATCTAAAATATAAGACATGTTTTCAGTTATTTCACACTTTTTTGTTAAGTACATAATTCCATATGTGTTCATTCATAGTTTTGATGCCTTAGTGAGAATCTACAATGTAAATAGTCATGAAAATAAAGAAACACATTGAATGAGAAGGTGTGGCCAAACTTTTGGCCTGTACTGTATATATATATATATATTTATTTTTTTAACACTGGTATTGGATACTCGGTATTGGCCAAGTCCAGGTATCGGAAGGAAATGAAAAATAAAAAAATTGTATCGGCCCATCTCTAGCTGTTTCTATGAGTAGGGTTAATGTAAAATAACTACTAGTCCACTTTGGTAAAAGCCCTATTTTCAATGCTATTTTTGTCGCTTCACAGGTGTGCACAGGGGGACGTTGTCACACACACAGCATGGCTAAACCGCTCGAGTATACTGTACGCCGGAGAAGACAAATGGTCGGTGGATCCCAGAGTGAGTCTGGTGACCCTTAATCAAGACGAGTTTACCATCAAGATTGAAAACGTGGACATGACAGATGAGGGCCAGTATGTGTGCGCAGTCCAGACGAGCAGTCGACCGAGAACCACCTCAGTGCACATCCTCGTCCAAGGTAACATTTATGCAGTATATATACCACTGCTGCTGCAGCGTCTTCTTCTACCGCTATACTACTGTATAATAATAACATTGATACACATTTAGCATAGCTGTCTGATTGAATTTCTATAAGAAATATTTCTATAGAATGTCTCCCAGCAGTGCATCTGTATCTTGTAGTCTCAGTTCAGCAGGACGTCTCTCATGTAACAGTGTAAAAAACACTTCCTATTGACTTTCAGCACATCCAAACCCTCGACTAAACATGCACCACACACACACACACACACACACACACACACACACACACACACACACACACATATATACATATTTAATTTGTTTAATTTAATTTAATTTTTCTACACTATATGATTGACGGTTGTGTTATTCCTGAGCACCAGCACGAGGGCATACGTGAACAAAGCAGAGAGTAAAACAGATGTGTGCTCTCTTTCTTGAATCGTATTTCCTCTTAAGTTGCTCCACTGGTGCAACTAAGGGCTAAATGCCTTGCTCAAGGAGAGGGAGAGGAGTGCGCTCCTCCTTCCTAATGTTAGGTGAGGTTAATGCTAAGATCCTTTGGCTAAAATGATGTGTGGAGTTGTGATGGTGTCCACATAGAGACGCGAGGCAGAGTGAGGTGCACACTGCCGATACGCACAGCATAATGGCACAGTTTAATTCAACTGTCTTTTTATTTATAACTTTCCGACTGATCAAAAATAAACTTGGAAGAATGGAGCAAATTAACTACATCAGTCATCAGTGGAAGCTTAACAGCGCATCGTGAACAGTGTATATGTTTTATATTTTTCTCTGTCTTAATAATTCAAACAATGACTAAACACGTTTTCTCCATAGCTGTAGAGAACCTATGGTTCATGAGAACAGGCTGTGCTGGTTGCCACCCGCCATGACAGATAAAAGAAGCAGCTTGTCAGTCAGTCCGACAGCACAGATAGTGAATGGCAGAGGAGGGAGAAAAATAGGTCAGAAACTGATATTCTGCTTAAACAATGATTCACTTTTACAATAAACATGAATCAGGTTTTGGAGTCTATGCGCACCCACGTGCGCCCATAACAACCATGAAGAGCCCCCCTACATAAAAAATCCTGATGTAACCCCTGCCTATATCGTACACCTACACTACTCTGTAACTGAAGAAACTGATAGCAAGCTATTATATTTATACCTTCTTACAACCAAAATGTAAACTCCTTCTCTTGTAAATACAGCTGTTGACAGGAACACACATGAAATTAAGAAGACTCATCTTAGTTGTCATCCTGAAATAATGCAAATAAAATGATAAACTGTCCTTAACGAACTGAAGCAATCTTTGCCTCAGCAGAAAGCACAATTTGAATGCAAGTTAAAACACTCCTAGTCTGCTCTGCATTCATGAGATATATAAACCAGCATCGCAACAACCCCTATATACTACACACTTACCGGTCAAAAGTTTGGGGTCACTTCTAAATGTCCATTCCATTCCAGACACAATACCAGCTGAGATCAGTTGTATTGTTTTTTTTAACCAGGGCAGCAGTTTCCAGATTACATTATTTGCTTACATAATTGCAAAAGGGTTCCTGACTGTTGTAGAAAGAAGTGGCTGATGAAAACACTTGAAATTCATGCTTTTTGGTCTAAACGTCATACCCAAATTAAAAGTGGTACAGCTCCCGTATACTTTGACACTCTGGGGTGTGCCTGATATCATTGGAAAGGTGATTGATGTGGATGTGTTTGTGTATTTGAGAAGTGTTGTATTTAGTAGTTTTTTGCCTTTTTTCTTTGCACTTTTCAAATGGAAATAAAAAAACGCACAGACATTTCTGAAGAAAAACAAATCCTATAAAATAAATTTTTGAGTCTTTTGGCTTTGGATTTTTTCTGTAGTAAGCTGAGACATGTGGCTAATGCCCTGTGTTGTCTGTCACCTGTCAGATGGGTTTACAGCAGTGGATTCTAATCATTTTACAGATGTATGACTTGGATGGAAATAAAAAACCTCCATTCTACCCTCTGTAACTCTGTCAGTAAGGCCTAGAATCACCCTGACACTTGTAACACAAACTTGAGAGTGTTACCTTTCCAATGATATCAGGCACACCCCAGAGTGTCAAAGTATACGGGAGCTGTACCACTTTTAATTTGGGTATGACGTTTAGACCAAAAAACATGGATTTCAAGTGTTTCTTCAGCCACTTCTGTCTACAACAGTCAGGAACCCTTTTGCAATTATGTAAGCACATAATGTAATCTGGAAACTGCTGCCCTGATTAAAAAAAACAATGCAACTCATCTCAGCTGGTATTCTGTCTGGAATGGAGTTGAATGGACATTTCTAAGTGACCCAAAACTTTTGACCGGTAGTGTATATACACTATACACATATATATGCTAGGTACATTATCCAGGTTCATTATCCAGTCAAAGGTCCAGGGATTTGTTTGGTGAATGAAACACCTCGACCAAAACCACCCCACCTCCAGGTAATTATGTAAAGAAGGCTTCTCTTTCTTTTGTTGCACTTGTCTGCTTAAAGGTGCCGTAGGTAGGATTGTGAAGATCCAGGACTTAGCCTAAAAATGTGAACATCAACAACTTCTCAGTCCCTCCCCCCTTTCTGCTAAAGCCCAAAACGGTCTCCTAAGCCCCTCCCCCCACAAGGGAGAATGAATGCGTGCGCATGAGCAGTGATTAACACGCAGTTAAACACCCCCCTGTTGATTCCTGTGAGAGTTACTCAGTGGCGCATGAAGCCTTTATGGAGCCAGAAATGACCCGGATGATCGGCCCCGCTTCCTCACTTTGCAGCCCTTAGAGAGGCGCCTTAGAGGTCTGCCGTCCGAGCCTCCTACTCCCGGTTTAGCCCTACAATCGCTTGAATGGGGATTCAATTATGTAATTGTTCTTCTAGACTCTCCAAGTGTTATCGGACCGAATGGATCAAATTAGTTAGATAGTGAAACGAGTCATTTCAGGTGGACGGTCACTCTCAAAAAAAGTATCCACTGACAGACGAGTCTTTTACCATGTAAGTCTATGGGAAAAAGTCATTTGGAGCCAGAGGGCATCACGTGTCGGGCCCGGGAGTTGCAATTCAACTGTTTGGCTTCTATGTTCAATTTGCTCCAAAGCCCGGAACACTTCCCAGCACACACACTGGGGTCAAAACAGGCCGGTATTCTCCTTTGTGATTATTTTTTTTTTTTTAACTTCTATATGCCCCAAACTAATAAAGGCATTTTAACTACATCCTTGGCTCGGTAAAGTCGTGCCTGAAATAAGCCCTCTGGCTTCCCTTTTTCCATAGTTAGACTTTAAGAGCACCTTGCATTCACCTGGAGTTTTCCACTTTACAACCGTGAGCACCCGGTATTTTTTGCTTCTTAGACCAAGGATAGCTTGGATTAGGAGAAGGGGTCTGCCTAAGGAGACCAGCTGGTACTCAGGGCTTAAGTGGGGTTACCCATTATATCCTAATCTCATCTAATTACTGATTTTATTTGATCCACCCGTCATTTTCAATTAGAATGTCACTAACAAACATATCAAGAGAGCCATTCTTAACTCTTAATTCCACTGCAGTTTCTTATAGTTTGTGTGTGTATTTTTTGTTAAGCCATGCACATACATGTGCACTGTAGCAGGCAGGTCAGGTAACAGGGGCGGGAGTGAGCAGATGCACATCCCTGCAGGCTATGAGTTTGTGGGGTCTCACACTGGTGGGGTCACTACAGTTCAAACTGAGATGTCTTCAACCAGCAGCTCGACCTCCTCTTCATCAGGGAGGGTGACTTACATTATGTTGAGGTTAAGACCATTCTGGTCTTGTTTTCGTCCTCTTAAAACATACTTACAGAGCATCCAATAGTCCTGAACAATATTTTTCCATCCTCTGCCCACAATTTGTTATCTTAAAAAAAAATGTTCAGGACGTTGTGTGCTTTTAACTTTGTTTGAAAACTAAACCTGGAAACCGAGAACCGGCAGTCTCCCTCACCTTGGCACACTAACACATCCTGAGGTTTGTCTCTATGGATGATGGGAAATGAAAATCCGTCTATGGATTGCCATCAGCCTCAACGATCCGTCTCAGGTTGTGTCCAGACATTGTTTATGTAACATTAATCATTCAGCTGACATTCTATCCAATAAAACAACACATTTGCAATATTCTTTGAAGGGTTATTTATATGTGCGCCTGAGATGTTGAGAATTAATTTTGTAATGTAAATGACACCGTGGTGTCATTTACATTACAAAACGTCAAGGTTATTAGGGCTTTCTGTAATGTCTATACATGATTGAATTGTCTTCAGACACTAACTACATTACTGTATTTATATATGCATAGTCATTAAAAGCCATGCACTCACTGAGCTGTCAGTGTTCTATGCAAAAACATTATTTTGCTGTAACAGCAAAGTGTAAATTAAATAGTAACTCTTATGACATGATCAGTGAATCCATCTCTATAGGCACAGTGATGTCAAGTTTAAAAAAAAAGGGGGGGGATGCAGGCACTGGTTTGTTATTTTACAAAGAGAATAGTCCTTTAGACTATTGGATCAGAGGGTCTTGTTGGCTCTCCAGCATATAGTCAGTCCCTGGAACCATGCCCGATCACAAATAACTCATCTGATGTCAAACAGCGGTGTCTGATTCCGATGACTTCTTAGATTATTTACAAGACATAAGATCTCCGTAGAGTAGGCAAAAATAGAAAATCTGATTTCAACCAGTCTATAGAGAAAGGGACTACAGTCTTTACCCTTTTCTGTTTTAGGGAGGGGGGAAGAAGGCCAGCAGCACGCAATGTCCACTCTGCTTTTCCCGGGGCACTCGCACAATGCCAACGCGCTGATCCGCCAAACATCCACAGCTGTCCTCCGGCTCCGGCACTCCTGTAGCGTCCCCAACGTTTCTTTTTCGCTCTCTATCCGCTCCTCTTTCCTCCTTGTGTCTCAGCCATTCATTATCAAAATGCGCTACCGGTGTGTTGGAGCGCGTTCCGTGTTCCTCCAGCGTCTCTCCTGATGAGATCTGCCTCAGGTGCGCTGGGAGGAGTCTTCCGTTCTGTGCCAGGCAAACCAAAACACCACACTATATACAAAATAAAACACCCAAAACACCACACTATATACAACATAAGAAAGCTCTGGCTGCCTGGCTCCACTTTGTGACATATATACATGTAAAAAGTATGAATATAGGCTATAAAATATGAAGAAGGACTATGGATATGCAGCCTACAAGATTTACATTACTGTATTAACAGAATTGTGATGAACAGTACTAGTAAATAAATAGAAGCAGAACTGCAGCAAAATATATTGCACACTGAATATTAAAACAGAGAATATTGCACAGAATGTGAAGTATTGCACTACACTACAGGGTCCAGTTTAATAACAAAGGCTCCATGTGTCAGACACACTACTATCTTGAGGCCACAAGTTACTATCTTGAGGCCACAAGATAGTATCTCGAGGCCACGAGATAGTTATAATTAATTTTTTTGACAAAGTGGGAACAGGGGGGCTCCGTACATTACAGATTTTGGATTAGTGACCAAAACACACTTGGCCTAGAACTCGCCACAAACCATATTAAGTATCTTCATATCACCGTTGTTGGGTGAAAACCTTGTATGTCTCAGAGCGGGTTTCTTTTCAGGAAATTAAAAGAAACTAAACCACCTCATCATCATCATGTTTAAATACTTGTAAAACCCAAAGACAGACGTGAAGGGTGACCAATGGCACTGATTTATGAAACACAATTAAAATGAGGAAATATGGAGATAGAAGGTTTCTTCCCTACAGCTGCAATATTAGCTTTGTCCTACCTTCAAACGTTTTGGAAATAAGAAAAACATCAATGAATCAGACAAAAGCAATTATTTTCATTTCATTGAGTAAATGATGCACAGTGGGGGGGCACAGCTGTCCACAGCTGCTTTATACTGTATGAAAGCTTCTCCTTTAGTTCTTTAAATCCCTACAGACATGTGAAGGCAGCAGGACACGTATGTTGATAAATGAAGCCACTGATTTGAGAAGTAAGACTGCAGGGTCATTAGACACGGCTGTCCTCTGTGTTTACCTCCATTAAAATCCCCTGGCTGCTACAGAATAACCCCACACACCTTCACACACCTCAGACTATAACTCACTATTACGTTGGAGATGTCAGATCACCAGGGCTTCATGAACCCTGCGCTTCACAGCCTCCTTTTCATTTAGTTCCATATTTTACTCCTAAAACACGTTATTTTGCGATATGATGTGACAATTTCCAACAAGAGATCAAAGTAGAATTAAAACTGAAAAAGTGTTGGAATGATGTGATCATATTAACGGCTTCACCAGATTTTATTATTATTAGTTATACAATTTAATGAACAATTGAGGAGACAATTAAGCCAGCACTATAGTTTAACTACGTTATTTTGCAATGCCGTCCCAACTCTGAGGTTGCTGTCTTCCTTCTGGAGGCGTTACATTTAGCTGAACCTTTAAGGGTGCTGTAGGTATGATTGTGAAGATCCAGGACTTAGCCAAAAAAGTTGAACTTCAACAACTTCTCAGTCCCTCCCCCCTTTCCACCAAAGCCCAAAACGGTCTCCTAAGCCCCTCCCCCCACAAGGGAGAATGAATGCATGATTGACACGCCGTTAGACACCCCCCTGGCCCTGATTGGTGCATCTGATCAGGGAGCTGTGGATTTTTGCAAATCACACTACAGGCTGTAGGTGGTGCCAGAGGAGCTGGATTTGTTTTTTACATGACCTGCACTGGAACATAGGGTCAGTATCAGCAAATATGACAGAAAGTTAGTTTTATAAGGCTTACCTACTGCATCTTTAAGAGAAAGAAAGATATTGCAGTCGTCTAAACACAGATGCTAAAGCCTAGTTCAGCCCATCTAGAGATAGGTTTGGGAGTGAAGAAGGAGCGCTTTTATTTTGTGTGTTGTGTAAAATGTTCTAAATAAATAACAAAATGTAAATAGTATAAATAGGTTTGGAAGTATTTTTACAACTGAAAAACATTTTTTGTTATTACAGAGGGAAAGTACCGGAAAAAGGTACTATTTGGTACCGGTGCCAAATTTCAGGTACCGGTAAAAATTTAAATGTTACCCAACTTTACCCGCCACTTTTAAAACGTTTGTGCATTTGGGATTCTCAGTGGAAACGTTGCAGTTATTAAGGGCGCTTTCACGCTGGCCTTGTTAAGTTCAGTTAAATCGAACTAGAGTTTGTTTGCCCCGCTGGTGCGGTTCATTTGGGCAGGTGAGAACGCGGCAATCCAACTCTGGTGCACACCAAAAGCAGACCAAACAAGCGTACCGAGACCTGCTTGAAGAGGTGGTCTTGGTTCGCTTTCAGTCGAATTCTGGAGCGGTTCGAATGTAAGCCGTACTCGAACCAAACCAACTATACACACTCCCCAAGTCTGAGCTAGTGTCTCCTGTAGTCCGGTGTGTTTAGCAATCAGAGCAGCAAACTGTAGCAGCTCGCAGTGTTCCTATCACAGAAATAGACAGTGGTCAAGCTTGGCGTCCGTCAAACCAGCTGCCGCTAAAATTGGAGACAGACGCCGGCAGAGCAGAGCGAAGTCTCGGTGACCAGAGCAGACGTAGTAACGTCTCTCGCGAAACAGTGTCTGATCATTTTAATGATATGAGCTGGTTTGACCATGGAGATGGAAGAAATATGCACTAGTCCACAACACAGGACCTTCTTCCTGTATTTACTTTCTTGCTCCCGCCCCCAGACACATCCGACCAATAAGAGGAGTACTTGCGTGATTTGTAATGATGCATTTTGGTACACTTGGATTTTTCCAGGTGTCAAACCAAACTGAACCGAACCGAACCAAGGGAAAATCGCTCCAAGTTTACAAACTCACCAACTGATTCCAACTCAAGCAAACAAACTACACGTGTGAAAACGCCTGAAAACACCCAAAACCTTTCACAGTGCTCATTATTTTGATTTGTAACTTTTGATTGAATAAAAGACATATTTATCCAGTTTATCCAGTGTTAAACTCTCGTCTCGTTCTCGTGTATCATCTCATCTCCTGAGCTGAGTGTCTCGTCGTGTCTCATCAGCTGTGCTGAATAAGAAGATATGCTTGGTTTGGTAAATTAGGGCTATTTTAACTTATTAATATCATTGGCCAGGCAGACAATGAAGTGATTATTTAATTCCCTTAAAACTACAGCAAATGTCTACAAAGAGATGTTTCTTTGTAGGCTTTTACTGTAGTTATACAAAAGTCATTTATAAACTTTGAAAATGCTACTTGCCTTGCTTTAGAATCAAAAATGTCCGTCGATAGAAGAATATTGCTGGCGTACATTACTCTATTTTCAAATTATTAATGGATCGGTGTACTGTGTACAGTACCCACCAGTACTATGTGAAGAGGGTCAAGGCTGTTTTTCTTCTCATAAATTTATAATAGGCTCTCTGTGCCACCGTGTGCACGTGATCCATGTGTAAACATCTTCCTACTATATGCAATAAAAACGCTTGAACTTTGGGTGAAAACTAAACCTCGAAAATATTCGTAACTTACTGTTGCCTTGGTGACAGCGAAAGAAGGGGGGGAAAGTGGGTTTATTGAGGCAGCCAAGAAATACTTGAAAAGTAAAGGTCAGAATGCAAGGTGTGGGGTTACTGTATGTGTTGTTGCTGCTGCTGCTGCTCTCTACCAAACAACACAGGAAATGAACGTATTTTGCCACCTGACTGAAGCACATCTTCCACTTCTCCAGTTTGTGTCAGGTGGTGTTGAAAGAAAAGCCCTCTAGGGTAGTCTATTACAAGTTTTCTGCTTTTACAGCCCACACAAAGCTTGTTTATCAAAAGTCTTCTGTATTGTAGAGTGTGGCAGAGAATGAGGATGTTGATGTCAGTCTGTTGGTTATTCAAACACTTTGGACCAGAGCAATATATATCAACAAACTACTAAGCAGGTCGCCATGTTAGTCAGTCTTCACTGCTTTGGTCCAGACTAAAATATATTAAAATATTACCAAGACATTTTGTAAAGATAACCATGTTGTCCAAAGGTCCACAAATCCTAGTGACTCTAGCGAAACTGTGATGTTTTCATGTGACACCAACCAGAGATGCTCTCAAGTCTCTGAACTAGAGTCCAAGTCAAGTCTCAAGTCTCTCAGCTAGAGTCTGAGTCAAGTCTCAAGTCTCTGAGCTAGAGTCCGAGTCAAGTCTCAAGTCTCTGAGCTAGAGTCCGAGTCAGGTCTCTAGTCTCTGAGCTAGAGTCCAAATCAAGTCTCAAGTCTCTGAGCTAGAGTCCACGTCAAGTCTCAAGTCTCTGAGCTAGAGTCCAAGTCAAGTCTCATGTAGTCTATATTGACATTTCATTTCCGGGATTGTTTAGGTGCCGCCGGATGTTCTGCCGGATGTCACTCATTTTCGGCTGGATCTCCGTCACGTTCCTCTTTCTTTGTGATGGAGGTGGATTTCTGAGGACTATGGTTAACTGCTCCTCAGATCTCTGCAGGGTAAATCCAGACAGCTAGCTAGACTATCTGTCCAATCTGAGTTTTCTGTTGCACAACTTAAAACAACTTTACACATGTTCCATCAAAACAAGTTCCTTCCCGAGGCTATTTTGCAGAGGCACCGTTGCTCCGTCCGGTGCTCAGCGCCCCCCAAAAAACGATTGTTATTGGTTTAAAGAAATGGCAATAAACCAGAGCACGTTTTTCTCCTATCCAGGAATGTTGTGTGGACAAGACTGTCTCAAGTCACTGAGTAAGAGTCCACATATTTTGCATTCAGCGCTTCTTTTGTTTGGGCCTTGTTGTTTAAAGATTGACTTGATTAACTTATGATGAATGGCTTATGATATGCAGCAGATACGTTACGTGTTACGTAGGTAGGTTATAGGTTACAGTCAACTCATCAGGCATTGCCTTCAAATAAAGATTGTTCACAAGACCCGCATCTGGAGTCCGAGTCAAGTCTGAAGTCTTTTTAGTCACTGTGTGTGCGACTTAAATGCGACTAATGTCCGAGTCTCAAACTCAAGTCCGAGTCTCTGATGCCAACAGTAGGTCAATATAATCAATTATCCTGTTAAATGTCTCAACATCTAATGGATGGATGGACAAAAATGGTTCCCAAATGATAAAACCTAATGACTTTGGTGATCCCCTGCCATGGTTTCTCTACTGCAACCATCAGATTGAACAGTAGCAGACTAGATACATTTTCATTTCCACTCGAGTGTTATGATCTACGGCACACTTGTCTTGGTTTTTCAGCCGACTCATTTGCCTTAATCTATCACGCTGTCAGAGCAAACAAGGATTATGAACAGGATTACACTTTATTCAAAGTGTATTATAATTAGCAACATAACCCTAAGATATGTCCAAGACTTTGATAACCTGACAGCTTGTATTGAATAAATTGGAAACTCAACCTTTTCTTTTGATTGCACAGTGGTTCAGCCTTGGCCTCTTGCACCACAGCTAAACAGAAGCAATGCTGAGTCGCTTGCGGTATGCTTTTGTCATTCATGAAGGGTAAATGGGGATTAAACTGACATCCAATAAATTATTCATAGAGATTGTGTCTTACAAACAAGTCTGATATGACTGAAACAAGTTAAAGCACTGGTGACGCTCAATTCGTGGGATTTTAGTTGATGTCAAAACAGAGATGTTTCTTTGTTACTTTGAAATGGAAATGACAAAAAGTTAGCTTGGAGAGATTTGTCAGGAATAAAGAAAGAAAAGAAAAAAAACAATGTTTATTCAGGGAAACCTAATAAGTGTGAGGCATCCAGAAGTCATCATCACAGCCTACGCAGCCATCAACGATATCTTCAGATGTCAAATTTAGACGTGTTATTTATACGTCTGGAGACACTCTGATACATCTTCAGATGTCTGTATGTAAATCTTAACACACCACACAAGAACAGTTATAATTGCAATGTACCCATGGAGTTGACACATCAGAATGACAACTAGCTAGATTATCTGTCCAATCTGAGTTGTCTGTCGCACGACTAAAACTACCTTTAAACGTACAAATGTTCCACCAAAACAAGTTCCTTTTTTGCAGAGGCTCCGTTCGGCGCTTAGCACCGCATAAAGACGATTGTGATTGGTTTAAAGAAATGCCAATAAACCAGACCACGTTTTTTTCTCCCATCCCAGAATGCTGTGTGGACTAGCCAGACCCTCTTCCGCAGCACTGTGGATGATGGGTCTGGTCATGCAAGACTAAGTCTATTTTTATGCAATACTCACAAGCCCATATGTATATTTAAAGAGTTATCGGTAATTCCTGCTGTATTCATTTCACCCCTCTACACTGGCCATGATGTGATCCCTTTCTAATGCAGCTCACTACTCTAACCGCGTGTTCAGATAGAACGCAAAGACCTGTGATCTCCACGCAAGTTGAAAATGTTTCAACTTGACTGATACATTTGCTTTATCCCGGGCTTTATGAATCTGCTTCTAAAATGTACAGACGAGAGGAAAAAAGAAAAGAAACTGGAAATAACAGAGAGAGCTGGACTTTCTGATGAGTTCTAAGATCAGTCCAAGGCTGAGCTGAACATAAACACAGGCACACTCCCGCAGACATGCTCACAGCTAACATCTGTTCGGGAATAAATACAAACAGTCCATTGGCCACACTTATGTACATATTGGAGGATTCTACACCTCATGCAATGCTAATGTTCAGGGCCAGTGAATATCCCTTGGCAGAAAATAAGGGTGTGGGATTGTGCAGTGAATGTGAAACAAGTCAGACTTTCATGCAGGAGATCGGTGTTTGCATCCTGTCACAAACTTGCAATTAAAGGTACAGTAGGTGAGACTTATAAAACTAACTTTCTGTCAAATTTGCTGAAACTGACCCTATGTTCCAGTAGAACTACATGAAGCAGGTCATTTAAAAAATAATCCAGCTCCTCTGACACCACCTACAGCCTGGAGATTTGCAAAAATCCACCCCTCCCTGTTCAGATGCACCAATCAAGGCCAAGGGGGGGTGTCTAACTGCATGTAAGTCACTGCTCAAGCACACACATTCATTCTCCATTGTGGGCGGAGGGGCTTAGGAGATCGTTTTGGGCTTTAGCAGAAAGGGGGGAGGGACTGAGAAGTTGTTGATGTCCTGGATCTTCACAATCCTACCTACGGCACCTTTAAGTGCAACCACGATCTTTCCCTTACTTACTCCTCATAAGTACTTATGTCGCCTAACCTTAAAAGTAGTTTATTTACCATAAGATATAACCCTAACCATACTGTATCTGCCATACACATATATTGTATTCAGCTACACTCTTAAAAATGTTGGCATTAGGAGACATAAAAAATAACCTCGTAATTGAATGTATCCTGGGGTTTTGCAAAATAGCAATATTATTAGGGCTGTCAAAATTAACACGATAATAAGTTAATGCAAATTTCTTTTAACGCAACAATTTTTTTTTGACAAGCAATTAACACACGTGCATTCTGTGATTTGGACCTTTGCCGCTTCCTTGGTTTGGGAAATCAGGAAGAGATGCAGCACGGCTGCAGTCACCGGAGAGTTCTCTCAATAATCACAGTTACCTAGGGGTCACTCAGGGTTATTTTGACCCACAGTGGGAACTTCGGTCGCCACGCTTTGACTGTTATGAAGATAGAGGAGAGGCATTTCACCGAGCACTTTCTGCCAGTAGCCAGACAGCGGGACATTGAACATAGAGTCATCGCACTGACCACCGATGAGCGCACGCAACATGACTGCAGCGGCCAGACAACTCCCGTTGGAGCATGTGACCCGTGTGGCACATAGCCTCCACCAAGCCATCACAGTTTCTCTCACACGGTTTAGATTCCACTCAGTAGAAGTGGATGTTTTTGGGAGCCGTTATTTTCCCACATGTTAAACACAAGGACATTGTTACATTACATTGTTACATTTAGCTGACCAGACTTGTACAATGTGTCTGTTGCTGTGAAGCATGATCTCCATTATTTGTAGAGTGCTCTTACATTTAGAAGAGATAAAAAATGTATGATTAGTTTGGAATTAATATAATAATAGTTAACTATTGGCAATCATGCGATTAAATATTTGAATATTAATATTAACGTTCTTTTTTGATGATAGGGTTGTTGTAATTTGTTGTTGTAAGCCAACGTTGTTGCGTCTGGAGCTTAGTGCCGCCCAAGAGGACTGTGATTGGTTTAAAGAAATGCAAACAACCCGGAGAGTTTTTTTCTCCTATCCCAGAATGCATCTGTAGTGTAGCCAGACCTTACTCCACAGCACTGTGGAGATATGTCCGGCAATGCGTGACTAAAGAAATAAGAGTAAATAAGGGAATTCTTTCATATGATTAATGAAGTTAAAATTTAGTCAAGGAATTATTCATGGAGACACACTGTTAATATTTGAAAAAATCTCTCAGTGATAAATCAACAATCATCCATATATTATATTACATTACATGTCATTTAGCTGACGCTTTTATCCAAAGCAACGTACAATTGCTATATATATGTCAGAGGTCGCACGTCTCTGGAGCAACTAGGGGTTAAGTGCCTTGCTCAGGGACATGTTGGTCGATGTATCGCAGTGGGAATCGAACCTAGGTCTCTCACACCAAAGGCATGTGTCCACTGCACCATCACCACCCTTATATAGAGTCAACAATGTAAATATTGTTATAGAATTTATGTTTAAATAAACCTCTGACAGAAAAAAAAAACATTCTGTAACTAAACCATTTTTAGAAAGTTATTCATTTATTTTGTTACTTCGAAGAACTCTGGCGATAATAAGCAGCTCATTTATGGGGTTTTTGTTAGGGTGAGGTGTGGACCCAAGAGCGAACACAGACTAGATGGTTGGGAGTTAACAACAGTTCTTTAATGTAAGTTCAGCCGAACAGACATATTGTAAATCCACGTAGGAGGATGGTGACCCAAATGGAGTGGAGGAGTGGAGATAGGCACGGCAGGCTCGAAAACAAATAGGGCTGGTGGCGTGGCTGGAAGCGAAGAGTAGGTTGACCTTCAGCGTCCCGACATACTGTAGATAGATGACAGTGTTAATTAAAAGATAAACACTGAGATAGCAACAAAGTAACTAGAGACTAGCGAGATGGACCGAGAGTAGTAACCGCTTGACGGACCGAAACGAACTGGCGCTGGCTGCCTGGATCACAGGAGTACTAGTGCTGGAGCTTGATTAGTGAATTGCCTGCAGCTGCGCTGGAGAGCCAGGTGCCCTGATGGATCGACCACGCCTACACACACTCACTCCACACACACGACCAAAAAAGGAAGACAGCAGCCTGATTCACGGCCAGGCCGTGACAGGACCCCCCCCTCAACAAACGCCACCAGGCGTTTGGCCCGGCTTGCCCGGGTGGTCCCGATAAAAATCCCGGAGAAGGTCCGGATCCAGAATGAAGCTCCGCGGCACCCACGAACGCTCCTCCGGACCATACCCCTCCCAATCAACCAGGTACTGGAAACCCCGGCCCCGACGGCGAACATCCATGACCCGGTGCACAGTAAAGGCCGGATGGCCATCCACGAGGCGGGGAGGCGGAGGGAGCTCGGCCGGAGGGTTCAGAGGACACACAGAGACAGGCTTGAGAAGGGACACATGAAACACGGGATGCACATTCATGGACACAGGCAACCGCAGCTTCACCGCAGAGGGATTGACCACCTTAACAACGAAGGGTCCCACATACCAAGGTGCCAGCTTCTGGGACTCCACCTGCAGCGGGAGATCACGGGAGGACAGCCACACCTCCTGACCCGGTGTATATGCGGGTGAAGGTACACGACGGCGGTCCGCCAGACGCCGGTTCCGAGCCGCAGTCCGTACCAAGGCAGCCTGAGCCTCCCGCCACACGTGCCGGCACCGACGGAGGTGCTCCTGGACCGACGGGACAGCCACCTTGCGCTCCTGCTCAAGAAAAAGGGGAGGTTGATAACCAAACATAGCCATATATGGGGACATACCCGTAGCAGAGCAGGACAGAGAGTTGTGCGCATATTCCACCCAGGCTAGGTGCGTGGACCAGGATGCGGGTTCACGTGACGTCATACACCGCAGAGCCGACTCCAAATCCTGATTCGCTCGTTCCGTCTGGCCGTTTGTCTGAGGGTGATAACCAGAAGAGAGACTAGCAGAGGCACCCAAAGCTGTACAGAAAGCCCGCCAAACCTGAGATGAGAACTGTGGACCCCGATCCGACACAATGTCCTGTGGTATCCCGTGCAGTCTAAAAACATGTTGAACCAACAGCTCAGCAGTCTCAAGGGCGGAGGGCAGCTTAGCCAGGGGGATGAAATGCACAGCCTTAGAAAACCTGTCCACTACAGTCAAGATGACTGTGTTGCCGTCCGAAGGTGGAAGGCCGGTGATGAAATCCAGCGCGATGTGAGACCACGGTCGACTGGGAATAGGTAGGGGTAGCAACAAACCAGCCAGAGGCCTGTGAGAGGCCTTGCTTCGGGTGCAGATGGAGCAGGCCGACACAAAGGCTCTGGTGTCAGCTGACATCGTGGGCCACCAGAAACGTTGACGCAGGAAGGAGAGGGTGCGGTGGAAACCAGGATGGCAGGTGAGTTTAGACGAGTGACCCCACTGGAGAACCTGGGACCTGACAGGATCGGGCACAAACAACAGGTCAGGTGGAGCAGTGACAGGAGAAGGGTGGGTCTGCTGAGACTCCCTCACCACCGCATCAATGTCCCAAGAGGCTGCGGCCACCACACAGGAGGGGGCCAGAATGGTCTCAGGTTCACTGACTGTTTTCTCCAGCCCGAACTGTCGAGAGAGAGCATCCGGCTTCGTGTTGCGGGAGCCGGGTCTATATGTCAAAGTGAAATTGAACCGTCCCAGGAACAGGGCCCATCGAGCCTGGCGACTATTCAGTCATTTGGCTGAACGAAGATAAGCCAAATTCCGGTGATCAGTCCAAACCAGAAATGGCTGTTCCACTCCCTCCAGCCAATGTCTCCACTCCTCCAGAGCCAACACCACCGCCAGTAACTCACGGCTACCCACATCATAGTTGCGTTCAGCAGGCGACAGACGGCGAGAGAAAAAGGCGCAGGGATGCAACTTGTTGTCCTGAGGTGACCGTTGTGAGAGAACCGCTCCCACTCCAGTATCCGAGGCGTCCACCTCCACGACAAACTGCAGCGACGAATCTGGCTGGAGTAACACAGGGGCAGAAGAAAACAAGTCTTTGAGCGTGGTGAATGCTGTGTGCACTTTGCAATCCCAGGAGAATGGGACAGAGGGAGAGGTGAGAGGAGCAGCAACCTTACTGTAATCCCTGATGAACCGACGATTAAAATTGGCAAATCACAGGAAGCGCTGGAGCTGTTTCCGGGTGGCGGGTATCGGCCACTCAGTCCCTGCCTTGATTTTCTTGGGATCCGGCCTTAGCTGTCCCTGCTCCATGATGAACCCCAAAAAACTCAGATGGAACATGGAATTCACATTTCTCAGCCTTTACGAACAGTTTATTCTCCAGTAGGCGTTGTAACACCAACCTGACGTGCTGGATGTGTTCCTCCATGTTCTGAGAGAATACCAGAATGTCATCCAAGTAGACGAAGATGAACCGGTTGAGCATATCCCTGAGGACGTCATTAACAAGGGCCTGAAACACAGCTGGAGCGTTAGTGAGACCAAAAGGCATGACCAAATATTCAAAATGACCGAGTGGGGTGTTAAAAGCGGTCTTCCGTTTCTCAGGTCCAGTTTTGTGAAGACCTTAGCTCGGTTCAGGGGTTCGAAAGTAGGATCGATGAGAGGAAGAGAGTACTTATTCCTTACAGTTATCTCATTCAAACCACGGTAGTCAATACAGGGCCGCAGAGTCGAGTCCTTCTTCTTAACAAAGAAAAACCCAGCTCCCATGGGAGAGGAGGAGGGACGGATGAGCCCAGCAGCTAAGGAGTCGGAGATATACTTCTCCATAGACTCCCTATCCGGTTTAGACACATTGTATAACCGACGAGAGGGAAGTGGGGCACCAGGTAGGGTTTCAATAGCACAATCATAAGGTCTGTGAGGGGGCAGAGATAGTGCTTTCTGTTTATTAAATACCTCTCCTAGGTCATGATACATGGGAGGCACAAGAGTGAGATCTGGGGGCTCAGGTAACGGGGTGTTATGGTCCTTGCTGGGGGCACGTGCTGACTGCAGACAGTGGGAATGACAAAAAGGGCTCCAACTAACTATCAAACGTGTAGACCAGTCTATGTGTGGATTGTGTAATTGTAACCAGGTCTGGCCTAACACAACAGGAGAGTGGGGTGAGGAAATGACAAAAAATCTGATTACTACATGGTGATTGCCAGACAGAAGAAGGTTGAGGGGTGCGGTGACGTGTGTGATGCGTGCTAATAGGCGTCCATCCAGGGCATTGACATCCTTAGGATCCGAGAGGGGTTCCACAGGTAGACCAGCCTTGGTCACTAGGGAGGAATCAATGAAACTGTCATCTGCACCGGAGTCCACTAGGGCCGTCACGGAGACGGGTTCACCCAAAAACAGAAAGGTAGCCTCCAACTGGATGCGATTATGAGGGAAAGGGGCAGGAACGGTGGTGTGGCTCACCAGGATCCCTCCACTTACTGGTGAGCCGGACCGTTTAACTGAGGGCAGCCTGCACAGTTATGACCTGCCTCACCGCAATAGAGACACAATCCACCACGAAGGCGCCGCTGGCGTTCTGTAGGAGTGAGGCGAGCTCTGCCTAGTTGCATGGGTTCCCCCTGATCAACTGCTTGGGCAGGAGAACTAACTGGGAAACAACTAGCAGTGCTACCGCTAGTGGCCTCACGGCGCAAGTTACGAGAACGAGGACGGTGCCTACTCCCACTCCTCTCTCTGTTACGCTCTCGTAACCTGTTGTCTAGACGAATGGCCAGGGAAATCTAAAGTGGTGGTTTCATCCCTAGCTGCTAGCTCGTCCTTCACGTCCTCAGACAGACCGCGAACAAAAGCTGCTTGTGAAGCAGTATTACCCCTACCGCTCTCAGCAGCTAAAACCCGAAACTCTACTGCAAACTCTGCTACTGAACTTGAGCCCTGACAAAGAAAAAATAATCTGTTTCCTTCATGCCACCTGTTGAAACACTTGTGAAACACTCCGATGTTTCATTTAGCCGTAGTCACGTGACATGGGTGTTTTGAATCACGCTTTGAATCAGTGTTTCGAAACATCTGCGCTTCGGGATCTCGACAAAGCTTCGGAACGTCAGTTTCACTTCAGCCATCCCTAGCCGTGACAGTTTTGTGTTTTCAATCTTTTTGTTCAATTCATATATTATTATGCAAAGCATATTTAGAGCTATGCACAAGAGGACCGTGTTTACTTTAAACTTAATATTTTATTAATATTTTATTTACTAAATATTGAGATAAAAGTCACTTAACTGGCCTGCTTCTTTTGAAAAGAATGTATTTGTCTGTGAAATGGTATTGTAATTGTAATTCAGGAGAGCTTATCTTTGTATCCAATACAGGCAAACATATCAAACAGAATAAAACATACTTGTACATCATATTTTGAACCACCCTCACCATGTGTCCACACTCCTGAATTAATGAGGGCCAGTGTTGTGTCTTTGCTCAAGTCCCAATAAGTCTCAAGTCATTTGGTCCAAATCTCAAGCAAGTCTCGAGTTATTATATTCTGGTCAGGTAACATGTTCTGTCAAGTCAAGTCGAGTCCTTAGTTAAGGCAAGTCAAATCCCAAATCAAGTCTTTTTTTTTTTTTTTACACCCAAGATAAAGCACTCTTAGCTGTAGGATCCTGTCTTTATGAAGAGAAAAGACAAGGTATTAGTAGCCCTTCTAATAAAATGATTGGCTAGTTTGTATAACTAGTACAAAAACACAATTTTTGATGAGCAGGTCTTGCATTCAGCAGTTCGCCTTTTTCCGTCTTGCGTGAAATTTTTAATTCCAAAAGTGATTACTCGTGGCACAGACGCAGCCATTGTGGTGGTCTGGTCCGACTAATGAGGCTTCATCATGGCTCTTTGATGTTATCTGTTGCCATAGCGAGGAGTTTGACCGACGGCCAATCATCCAATCATGACAGTCACGAATCACGTCATGAATCATGTCATAATTCACGTATGCTATGCGGCTGCCGCTGCCGAAATTGATGGTTAGACAGAAATGTGACAACATTAAATTATATTATTTTACATTGAACAGCTAACTTTCAAACTTATGAATACATGTCATCCGAGTCATCATGCCTCAAGTCTAGTCAGGTCTGGAGTCATTAACTTCCAATTTGACTCTCAAGTCATTTAGTTTTCATCAAGTCAAAAGTCATCAAAACGGTCTTCATCCACGGCTTGGACCTTCCTCCGCAGCGCTGTGGAGGAAGTTCTGCACATGTTCTACACTATCCCTTCAGACCTGCTGTGGACTTCCATCCATGTTGGTTTTTCTTTCTTTTTTATGTAATAGGAGTAGCTCTTTGATCGCATTACCTGATCATTTCAGCGGTTCTTCTGAGTGATCTATACAGATGGAAAGGGCATTACGAAGGTTGATCCACGCATGCAGGTTTATAGCGCTGATTGTAACTATCTGTCTTCACCTTGGAGCAGCACTCTCAGTGGACTTAGTAATATCTCTCCTGAACAGAGTGCTTGGTATTATAGATCTATCCTTTGCTTGTTCAGAGGCAATTTGAGCAGTGCTGTATAAGGTTTAGCCTTGAGCACTGTTTGACGTCATTTGCAGTATTTGAAACATCTGTGATAAAGCTGGCTTTTATTTATCTGAAATGATTATACTTTTGCTGGGTTAGTGCTGCATGTGAACATTATGAACCTGGAAATGAAACTCATTTCCCAGAGATGTATTTCACAGACCTGCTGTACAATTTTACACAGTAGTATTCCTTCCATGGACTGTGGATAGTTAAGGTGGTGCCTGAGAGCATCTGTCCAATAGTTCATTTAGAAGACAGCTTGATTAAGCAGTCTGCCTTGAGAAAAAGACTGGGAGCCATACAATTCTCTAGCTGCTAAGAAATCAATAAATTTTTGCAGCAGCTCCGGTTTATACAGCAGAAAGTGCAAACACAATACAACTAAACATGCTTTAAGAATTCATTTTGAATCAATTGAGTACTAGTGCAGTAATCTTCAGGAGTTCTTAACAAGTGAAACTGCATTGAAAACAGGTGAAGTGCTATTACCCCCATTTAGATATTCTTTGTAGTTGTTTGAAAGAAAACAAAATTGTTGTGAACTTAATGGAATGTACTGTGCTGTGGAAATGTGTTTACGTGCTGTGAACATGTTTCCGTGGGTGACAGTGTGCTTCTGGATATAGTTCTCAGAGCCTAATTGTATCCCTGTGCAGGGTGACATTAAATGTTAGTGCCGGGAACAGAGCTAGCAGTGCTGTCTGTCAACCATGCTTTAAGCTAACGAGATGTCACACCCATTAACAGAAGATTTTTTTAAAGACACTACGACCATTTTTCTGCTGTAGAATCCCCACTTTTGAAAACTGCTGAGACATAATGAGTATTAGCAAGTTAGACAAATTAAGAGGTGCAAGCCCTCACCAGTAAATGGACTGTTTTTATATAGCGCTTCTCTAGTCTTAACAACTACTCAAAGCGCTTTTAAATAGTAGGGGAAAGTGGGGTGAGTTGTGCCAGTTTTTACTCAAAGTGACTTTAAAGTGAAGCCATGACAGTAATACCCTCAACTTAGGGATGTACATATATTTCAGGATGTGGTGCATCCCTGAGAACAATAACTTTGGAACTGAAATAAATAGTTTCAGAAATATAGGTCTTGTGGCACAACTTGCCCCTGATGCGGGGTGAGTTGTGCCTTTGGGGGTAATACGTTGGGGTAAATTGTGCCAGTGATTTCTGAAGTAAAACAGAACATTTTAATGTTATGAACTGTAATGCTATATGAAAGCAAGACAAATGGTATACAAAATTACTCATTTAAGGTTTAGTTAGATATTGTCACCCTATTAAACTGTTGGAATAAGTCATATTTAGTAGTTTTTGGAAAACACAAAAAACTTAAATACACAATATGTGATATTTGTGAATCATTTCAGGCAAAAAGTCTTTGGCAATAGATGCCTGTTTACATACATAGAACGCTGTCTGTCAATTATGTAACATAAGAATAAAGTGACTAGGCTAATTTCTAAACATCCTATTGTGACTTAGGCCACTCGAAAACTTAATAAAACGTCACTTTAATAACATAGTGCAAACTCAAAACTGAAATCAGTGTTAGCTAAATGGCAGGTAGGCCTAAATCAAACACTGACGAGGCATGCCCATCTCCTCACTTCTCCAGATTATCCCCTGTGAGTATGTAGGTCTAGGTGGTCTGGATCTGGCCTACTACTTAACATCCCACTTGTCAATGCTGCAGGGGAATATACACTTCTGCTCCCTTCTGACTGTACCACCAAGTTTTGGGGGTGTGGGTAGTTTCTTGAGGACATCACCTCTAGTGATGACTCCTTCATCACTGGCACAACTTATCAACATCATGCTAACTCTATAGACTCAATGTGTAGCCTGCTCAAGCACTAAAACACGTGTGAAAAGTTTTCAAACTTGTCTATTATTGTTCAGACACTACAATCAAAAAACTTTAATTATAGAAATTTTACTTTGAAAGGAAAAAAAGTTTTTTGAGCTAAAATGTGCTTACTTCTCATGCCATGTGACTCCCTTCTTTGGAAGATGAGTAAAATGGATTATGTGATACTGATGTATACATTAAGCTCGGGCCGTGCCTCACCTGTTCAGTATTTCAAGCTTGCCTCGCTCAGTTGTTAAGCTCCACAGCATTTGGTAGACCTTGAACTGATTTTCATCCACTTGGGAGCAACAGAAACAGACTAGACAGAAAACACCGACATATCATCCCTATTAAGAAATGAAATGGCGAAAATGCAGCACACAGAGCAACATTAGTATGCATTTGTCATGTTTGTGTCCCAACAAGTCCTCCAAACCATACTATATAGGTGGTTCAAATCTCACCCTTTAAAACAACCCACAGGAGTGTTTCATAGATTAACGCCCCTAGCGTTAGCAGAAAATGCGAGCCAGAGGAGCATTCACGCCCACAACTCTAAACGTAACACGCCATTAACGTTGTGAATTGGTCACAGTTTGGTTAGGTGTAGGCACCAAAACTATTTAAGTTTAGAAAATGATCGCCGTTAGGTTGTTGGGTTAAAAAACATGGACATTTGTTACGTTACCTTCGGTTATGCAGGTGACGCAGAACGTGACGTAGTTCCGTAGTTCCGGTAAAGTTAAAAAAATCTCGGCCTTTACTTTTCTTTTCAAACAGGACCCCCGTCTCCTGGGTGAAAGATCTGTGTTTGTTCGATCCACCACCCAAACCTTCCTCCTTACGTGGACTTAGGTGCTCGTACGCACCGCCGCTATGAACCTAAATATGCATCGTAATTGCTGCCTGAACAAAAGACTTATGTGGCCGTTTTTCAGGGGAGGACAGTCTCCTGTGTCCACCTGGTAAACATATGTCCAAGATTTACTCTCTGGTTTTGGTCTCTACCAAGTCCTGAGAGAAACATTTGTCTCTTTAACACTAGAAAGGCCAATGGGTACATTTTTAAATGCATGTTATTATAACACCCCTTCATCTCTCAGTCCATGCCTTCTTAAAATGGGTTTATTAATCATCTAGTGAGTTATGCTGGGTGTGGTATAAAAGAAAGTGAAAATATGATCATTTATACCTTAAACTGCCAGCGGTTAAGTTTTACCCCCACTGTACTGTATATTGCTGTGCTCAGCATTCACAACACGGCCGGTCGCCTAGCAACGCATATTGTTTACATGTCTTTTTTACAAGGCAGCTGCCATATGAGCAGCTAGAGCAAGCTAGATTTGGACATGAGTGAGGGAGAATACAGTATGATCGGGGAGGGATCAATGACCCGTCAGCGCCCAGCTCGCCCTCATCATGAGACAGGTGCCTCAGTTACAGTCCAGCGATAACGTTACACATTCTAGTTAGACACAACTCATGTAGCCATTTCTAACATTAGCCTACTGCACTAGCTAAACTACATGTAAATATTTATATTCTTTAGTGTCGGGACGCTAGTCTCTACTCTCGATGGCCAAATGAAGCTTCGTGAAGCAGTGTCTTTATTTTCTGAGCCCACTAGATGGCGATCTGTGTTCAACAAAGGGTTGAGAATACACTGAATTGCAAAGCCTTAGGCCTTTCTCTTAAAACAAAGAGCTCCACCATGGGCTCAGAAAATAAAGACACTGCTTTACGAAACTTCATTTGGCCATCACTAGTGTCTACAAGTGGGAGCACGCACTGAGAGCGCAGTAACAGCCTGTGCGTGTGTGTTTTTATCTGTAATAAAAGGACATAAACTGACTTTTAAATAGTTATTTTGTCAAGTCATATTGTTTAAAAAAAAAATTAATAACTTAACTGCTTCAAGAAATGCCGTTTTTGCGAGTGCTGAGGCTGTTTCGGCAGCGGGTAAATATTACCCACTCTGCGGTTTTAGGACTAAAAGGAATGCTGGCCTTTCTAGCGTTAACTACAAAATGCTCCACTACAATATGTTTATCACACAGTGACGGCCAAATGAAACCTCATAAGCCTTTTTAGCTCACTCAATGGCGCTCTCTGTTCAACAAAGGGTTAAAAGCACACGGCGTTGACATTCCTCAAGCCTTTTTCTTCAAGCCAAGAGCGCCATCTAGTGGGCTTAGAAAATAAAGGAGATGGTTTAACAAAGCTTTATGAGGCTTCATTTGGCCATCACTACCTGCTAGTCTCTACCTGGTCTCTACCTGTGTCTGTGTGCTGTTAGTAGCTGAGCAGGTACTGTGCATTGTGAACTTAATAGTCATTCACCCCAGAACATATTACAGTAATTGTGCAATATGTTTACTACTTAGCAAAGTTACTGCAGGTACATTCATAGCTTGGTCAGTGGTGTGTGCTCTGTTCGGAGTGCCTCTACCACCCCCTTGTGACCCCAGGGTACCATTAACCCTATCCTGCATAACTACATGTGGTACAGGAGCCCCTTGGTACAGGAGCCCCTTTTTTTACCTTTGACCCTTAGAAAGTCCTGTGCAAGCCCCTGAGCTTCTTAGTAGACCGTTGTGAATGACAAGAACTGCTGGCTAACCAGTTTCATGGACTTAAGGCAAGAAAGAGAATATGTCGCTCTCTGTTTGTTGGATTCAAAGCTCAGTAACAAAACGCTTTACTTGGCCATAGGGAATTAAACATGTTTGACACAAAGCAGAGTGAATTAAACATGCAATGATAACATTTGCATATCCATTAATTGATTTGTGTGTTCCAAAAGGGGATATTGACTTTATTCTGTTTAAAATAAATCTGTTTTGTTGTAGGGTATACCTCATATAGTTATGTTCAAAAAACAATTGCTCTGAATTGTGCTTGCAATATTCATTGCATTATTCATTAGAAAACTGTTGTCATTGGAGTAAGGAGTGGGGATTGTCTCATGAATGAATGTGACTGACATGTCTTCCTGTACCTTGCGTGATCATTGATGCCTGGCCAATCGTAGCGCGTGAATGCTATCGAAGGGCGGGTCTTGCCCAGAACTGCAGTGGGTTCCATAATAACACGTATTGCCTTTACACCAGCTTTTTTTCTCGTAATTGAAAAAAATCTAGCCTGACATTGCCAGAACAAATTGCAAATGCAAATTAGTCTGGAACCTCTCACTTAATGTTCAGTATCTCAAGGGGCGTTGACCAAAAGATCGGATAGACCTTCAACTCATCAAAGCAACGTAACAGGTGACTTTGCGCTGTACTTACGTGAACTTCATTCACAATAATCCCCACGAGGTTTTCTTGGAAACCGTGGCCTCGCCACTTGCTGTCCAGCAGCCAGGACGCAGACGCTTCTCTTTACAGTCATCTACTTATACACGCCCTATATTATAAAAACGGTTGGCATTGACCCGTCAGATCTTAAGTTGCTGGAAAGGGGAGGGGAACCAAAACCATCTGCCAGAGTGAATAAAACATGACGTCACAGATCCATCTTGTTTCCAGTCAAGTTAAAATATACTCTCAACCCAAATGTTATGTTATGGTCATGTTGTCATAGCTGTAGTTTTCAGTTGTAGTTTTTCTGTTTTATTGTGTTAATTTATTGCCTGTTTTCTTGTTGTTTACCGTCTCATGTTTCTGTATTCCCTGTGTTTTACCAGGCGTGTATGTTTTATGCTTCAGTTTCCTGTTTTACTTTGTAGTGTCTGTTTCTCCTGTGTCGTGTCTTGCTTTACTTCCTGCCTTGTGTTTTCCCGCCTCTGTGATTGTCTGTCCCGCCCTGATGTGTTTCACCTGTTCCTGAGCCCTCGTGTCACCTGTCCCTTGCAAGGGGGTAAGCTTCGCTTCAGAACGCGAACCTCCGATGGCGCCATTTTGTTGCTACGAAGCGATCACCTCTTGTTAGCATTACACTGACCGCCATTTTTTTTTTTACGTCAATTGATTGCGAATAACTTTACATCTGAAGTGTTTAAAGACTCTATTTATCCATTGTTTATTTCTAAAGAAACACAACAATGTATAAAAGGCTCCATTACCTTGTATCTCACGTTATGGCTCCGTAGCAGACGCTTTTATAAAAACTTACTGTCTTACTGTCGCATAGTAGAGGAATTACCGTATAGTACAGGAGAAGCTCGCAGGCAGTTTCGACTTACATTAGCTGTTTAGGTTTAATTACTAATGTTAACTAGCATGTTAGTTAGCAATAATTAGCCTGTGCTTATGTTATCTCCTTACATATACCTACACTCTCCGTCTCTGTAAGATTGGAAATGATTGAGATTTCTCTCGGCACAGCTACCAGAAGACTTACAACTTTCAGACACGTTGCTCACGTTGTCTCTGTCAGTTGGAGGCTGTGCAGTAAAGCAAGAGATCACCGGAAAAGTGCTTCCAATAGCCTTCACTGGTCTCCGTCCAGCGCAACGGGGTCTATTGATCCATTATATATATGTCAATGGTCCCTTGTTTCACCCTCGTTACCTTGTGTATTTATTGTGCGTTCATGGACATCGGAAAAACATTTTTCCAAGTGAAAATGTCACCATTCACGCAACTTCCTGTGGGAATCAGAGGTGGGAAACTTGGGCTGGATTTTGCTAACCGAGTTCCCCAGTTGGTGACGCGTTGTTGACAACTGACGTTTGATGGAGGCGACTTTGGTCCACTGAACATATTTCAATGACAATAAACTTTGTTTATTGTGGACAAACGCTTCTGCCAAGAAACATGCCCAGACATAACATGTTTAAAATTATTCATAAAGAGGCCCATGTATAAAAAAAACAACACATTATCGGTGTATTTTCCCTTTGGTTGTCCTGCACATAACATAAACAAACACCTGGCGATGTGCTGTTTGGATGCTTGCATAAGAAAACAACAGCACATCTTTTCTTATTGTGGCCTCCATGTTTTCACACACCTGATGCTCTCGGCTACGGCCAACCGGCCAATAAGTTGTTATGCCAAACGCCCAATATAACAGAAGAAGAAGACACGCATCCCGACCAGGTGAACGCTGCCAGTCGAAAAAACAACATAACCACGGGGGAGGTCCCTGTTATTCCCAGGTGGCATGAACGCAGCATTAGTCTCTGTGCTTTCTTTGTCTGTTGTCCGATCGTCATCGTAACGTGTCATTTCCTGAGTTTTTTCTGGATTTTGCTCTTCTTTGTTTCCAGTATATAGATTTTAGTTTGGATCTCGGTTGCCAGTTTCTACCTGCCTGCTTTAGGAAACCTTTCCTTTGTTGGATGTGTTTTATTTAAATAAACCTCCAAGACCTGCACACTGTCCTCCTCGTCTCAACCTTCCACATTTTGGAGCCAAGCCTGCACATTCCCTGACAAATGTGGGGTGAACAAAAAAACAAACTGTCCATGCATGATTATAATCATATTCAGTGTCAGCAATGATTGCAAATGAATTAACATCCCAAAATACTACTAATAGCAATTAAATGTCAATGGCAATAGACTTTTTTCACGGCAGACATGTTGACATGTCATAGTAGGAAAAGCACAGGTGTATTCAAAACCATTAATGATGGCTGCATTCCACTAGGAGAGGCCCTGGTATGGTGCATGCTGACTCACTGAAATAGCTTACTGGGACACTTGATGGAATTGAGCCATCGTTAAGGTTATCAATTTCAGCTGTGCTTTTCCTACTATGACAAGTCAACATGTCTGCTGTGATAAAGGTCCATAGGTCAACTGCAAGAGATGGGCCATTCCTGCAGCACAGTTTATAGAAATACACTAACCATATTATATCATATCAATCTTGATATATATTATTATTCTTTTTTACTTTTTTTTTAATTAATTGTGCTTTGCCATTCTTTCACTAAACCATTTTTCTTTGAAAGCAGCATTCCAGTTATAGCTTGCAGACTTTACAGGTTTTCTCCGGCTATGAATATACACTTCCTTGAAGTTACAGTAGAGCAACTTGGAGGAGACATGTCTTAAAAAACAACAACAAAAAAAGCACAAATTGATGTCTACAATTGTTCTCCTTTATTTCCCTTTACCCATGTTTTCCTTTGCTTTCACAGTGCCACCAGAAATCATCAACCTGTCAAAAGATATTGTGGTAAATGAAGGCTCCAACGTCACCCTGATGTGCCAAGCCAGCGGTAAACCAGAGCCTTCCATCAGCTGGAAACTCATCTCCTCCTCAGGTAACTTGTTAGTCCTGTGAATAAGTACATAAGATATATTCACACTTTCCTTTTAAAGGGGCACTATGCAGTTTTTGGCAGTTTCTTTGCTTTTTGCTCGAAAAAAGTCATAATAACCATTCCAATGACTCTGAAGCTGTTCAGTTAAGGTAAATTAAGCTAAAACAAACTGCATAGCTCCCCTTTAAACAAATCACTTGCTCTGCTTCCTACTTAATTTTCCTCACTGTCCTTGTCACTGCCTGTGTCTCTTCCACTCAGCCCTCTCTGTTTATCGCCCCATCTCTGACTTTGTTTGACCCCTGTTGGATTTCTCGCTTCACTTGTTACCCATCATTACCTGTTTCCAGATCCTCATTACAACGTAATTGTTCGCAGGAAAGCAAACTGACCCTGTTGTTATTGGACTAATTAATTAGGATAATAGGATAGATGTAAACGTTCTGGAGGCACTTTGAATGACAGGATTAACGCAGTGAGCATTAACACAGTGTGGAGCGTTATGCATTCTTAGGCACGCCATGGCAAGTATGTCCAAAATCAGGATAGTTCCATTGTGCGTGCTCAATGGCATTCATGCCATTTATTCTTTACCAAAGAATAAAGGAAACCAAATGCTATTTCTGTATCCCTGTGTGTCCATGCTTCACTTAATCAGGCAAGATGTTTGTATTCATAATGAGTTACATTTAAAAAGACAGAGCTTTTGTGCTTGCATCTGTGCTGTCCTTTGTGTTGAAGCTGGGATCCGGGAATTGAATTGTTAATATGACACAAGTGTGACTGACCTGTCTGTACGCAGATAAGCAGCGAGAGGGGACATTGATTGGCTCCTTTTTGTGAAATGTGACATGCTTGTGCATATGTTATTATGCAGGCTGTGTAGAACAGATGGCCGTAGGACTTTTTGGTTTCCTTTTTTTTTGTATTAGGAGTTTGCAGTTGCCTGCTACCAGTCACACTCTTCGGGGTCAAATGGTAAAAAGTCTGGGCACTTTGATATCTTATGCTGTTGTAGCTTCTTGTTGACTCTAGCACATGAGCATCTGCATTCATGTTTCCATGTTTTAGTACATTGTAAATTCTTGGTGTTAAATTGCAATTGGTGCAATTTAAAGACATTGCACACTCTGGTTAGAGTGACATATAGTTTCTTGCAACCAATAAACCCTTATGTTTAATGAAGGCAGTGTTGGAGCACGTTGTTCAGCTCTGTCTGTCTGGTTTCTAGACTGCTGCTGTATGCCCAGCATACTGAGTTCTCGCAGGATACAAATATATACCGGTAGAATCTTAACCATTACACATTTGTTGAGGACAAGGAATATTGCGGTATAAACAGCACTACTGTTAAAGTGACACTAGAGAACTTTTCCCGCTTCGGTCCCCTACAGGTTGGAAGCGGAATTGTCCATTACATTACATTACGCTAGTTTGCCAGATCAGCTAGCGGATCTGTAGTTTGAATGAACTGGATAATGCAATGTAATGGACAATTCTCCTTCCAACCTGTATGGGGACCGAAACGGGGAAAGTTCTCTAGTGTTGCTTGAAAGCTATAGTTCAAAACGTATACATATAAATGAACGGTTGTTAGATTCAAGCCCTTGCCAAATGAGTTTACACAATGCTGAGTGATATTGTCGCTCCCAACTCGACACCATACTGACCCCTTGTTGTCTCGTTTTAACGACTTAGTTAGGGTTAGGAAGAAATTGTGAGTTGGGTGTAAAGATGTGCATTTAAGTGACACACGGTACAAGAACGGGACACAAATACCAACACAAAGAAATACATCCGGCCAAAACGAGTGTCATCCAGCTGAATTTCCGGGCAGCACCGGAGCAATCCCGTAAGTAGAACATCGTGGATATAGACTAATTATTACTATTTTAACAGGAATTGTCCATATGTGATTCACAGTTGTACTGTTACGTGCAAATTGCATTATGGGACCTTTATCTGTGCTCCGACAACTTTTGTCGGCTTTGGAGGCGAAAGCGACACAACTGTATCCGTCTGGATTACAGCTGTAAATGATTGGATTAGCGTGCTTCAAAAAAAGCATAAAGGGCCAAATGCCGAAAGGGTAAATATATCTGTAAATATATGTGTAAAAAAAAAAAAGCTTAAAATTCATTAAAGAACATATTAATTTTAGAAGTTTACTAACAGAGCAGCTTTGTATGGAAGATTTATTTTTTTAACTGAAAATGTTCTGTATTTCTACTGTACCTACACGCTAAATTTCCGTTTTTTAAGTATAGGACAAAGTCCCTGTTATTTTATGGATGCATTTCTTAAGTGTGCAGAAGGATGCCAATACAGCCTATTTGTACTGAGAACTAATACTTCATTAACCACACAACAACGTTACATGAGCAGTACACAAAGTGCCGTCAACTAACCTTGCTCACTTATAGCGTAACTTATTATTCTGGCAATCTGATTGGTTACACGCTCAGTCTACCTGTAATACACAATACCTTAATAATTACTTAGTAATTACTCTCTTTAAAATGACGGAGAACATTATTCCATACTAGACTGAACTTCATTTCCTCTTTAGACAAAAATAATCTTAGTCCATGGAGTTGCAACGGGACTGAGACTATCGTCTCAGCCTTACAATGCTTTGGTCTGAACACACACTGTGAAGACCTACTTACCAGTAACACTCACCAAGAAAGTGGGAATATCAGTCTTTGACATTTGTGTAGACTGAATGCTATCAAGTATTTCTAACTTACTGTGTTACAGTGTGGATAACAACAGCTGCTTTAGAACTAGGCTCAAAAGATGATGAAAGAAAAGACGTGACACTGAAGGCATCATTACATTTGTTATTTTTGTGTGTGGGGGGAAATTTGTACAAAATCAAAGGCTGTATCTGCCTAACACTGTAGCTTTGCCTGAGAAAATCCAGAAAAATCTAACATTTGGACTGAAGTGTCTAACAAAAACTGGAGCTGCTGCAGTAACTACAGTAGAGTAACGGCCTTCATCAAAAAAAAAAATAAAAAATGTATTAAGGACAAAGCTCAACTTTGCTACTATGTGTAACTACAATGCATTGGCTAAATAATGGACACACTGAGTATCTGTTGCAGATAAGAGCTGAAGAGATGCAGCCATTTACCCTGACTTTGAATGTTGCCATTCAAAACATTCACATTTTTGGCCTTCAAAGATGATTGAACGAAACGTCTTAAAAAACGTATTTGTTTCGAGTCAAGTCAATTTCATTTATATAGCCCAATAAACCTTAATTTGCCTAAAGGGGCTTTACAGCGTATAACACCCACTGTCATATGCTGAGGGACCATCGATTCAGATAAGGAAAAACCCCTTTAATGATATTAAGCTGTGGCTGTCAACCAACTGCCTTCATTTGAATGAAGATAAAACTGAGTATATTATCTTCAGTACTTCTCATTAGGAAGGCACAGATCACGTCACTCCCCATCGTTTCAAACTTTTTTTGGCCTAAAAAAGATCCTTTAATCCAAAGCATGTTTTGAACACAGGCGTGGTCCAATTGTTCTTTCCGTCCATCTTCATTATATGGGACTAAAGCTGCTTACACACCAACCAGACGGCCGACTGTCGGCAGAAAAGCCAGTCGGACTGATCAGTCTCCCCGAGTTGGTCCAAAAAGTGCCTCGGAACACACTGAAGCAACGAGACGTAATACGTCTCCATAACAGCAATAATCTGTATTGTCGGCCCAAAAAATTAAAACCGGCAGCTGATTGGACGAACGCATTTCTCCGGAAATTCAAAGCCAGACTGTCATGGCAGCTCGTTCGGAATACAATCTCATATTGTACTAAAATAGTTCACCGAAACGTGTTTCTGAAAACATTTTAAGCGAGAAATAGGCCGTGCAGTTGCTGAATCTGTCGGACGACGGCACGGAACACACCGAACGGACTCGAGTCACCGACCTTGTCCGACGGCCGATTATCGGGTTGGTGTGTCCGGGCCTTTATACACCTTTGGCTCTGTAGTAAAAACATACAGATTGTCACATTATTTTCTACAGCGTAGAAAGGAAATTGACTGAATTTCTTTATTTTATTTTTCTGAAGGACCAAATCAGTGATCTAAACGGTGGCTCACTGATTTCAGTGACCTTCTTGTTGACTGCATCTTCACTTCTGTCAGTAGGATTTTGACAGCGTTTGCTAATTACTTGGAAACGTAATGACTGTGCCAAATGAACAGTGGGAGCCAAGTGTGAGTGAGTGATTAATAGTTACCAAGGAAAATTGCAGACAAATACAATACAACCCTTACCCTAACAACCCATAATCAATTTACCAATGTATGAGTATCTATTTGAAGGCATCATGTCCAGTGCAAGTGACACTTAAATGACAGTTAAATGGCTGGATGAAGATCAAACTCTTTTTTTTTTTTTTTTTTTTTTTTTTAAATCACAGTGTTCAGGTGGTTATAGCTGAGCATGTACAAAAGTAAAAATAGTGCCTAATCAGAAGAAGCTGCTCATTCGTTTTCATTCTATTGAACAGTCAATCAATAGCCTGTGAAAGCAACGTAGAATGTGCATCCCAGACTCGTGCACCTAAAAAAGGTTTTACAGGAGCGATAGCGGTCTTCTCCCCCTTTTTGTAATTATTACTCTTAATTAGACAAATAGTGGATGAGTGAGTCAAGCAGAGGAGAGAACGGTCTGACACAACCGGCTGCTGGGCCACGGGGGACAATACGTGTTTCCGAGGCGTGGGACTGATCCCGGCTATCTCTGGGAACCATTGCTGTGAAATCTCATTAACTGGATCCAGCGGTTGGTTTCATTGCCGCTTTCACTTCCTGGCTCCGCTGTGAACAACAGAGCTGTTTTCTTTTCAGACCTCCTAAAGGTGCAATCCATTATAATTGGCTATAAATACATTTTGATGTAGGAGATTGAGGAAGCTGAGTCATCCATTGGCCAAATTAGTTTTACTTGACCATGCTGGGCTAAAAACCTATTGTGTGTATATATGTTTATACTGTGGGTGGAGTGGGCATGCTCTCCCGGTGCCTGTGTGGGTTTTCTCCAGGTGCTCCAGTTTCCTTCTACAGTCCAAAGACATGCAGGTTAGTTTAATTTGAAACCTCTGGATTAGGGCTGAACGATGAATCGTTTTCAAATAAAAAATCGAGAGGCGATTGGCTACTCGTGAAGACCGCGATTAATCGAAGGTGCAATATTGAGTTGAATGTTTGGTGCAACATTTGGTTTAAAGGTCCCATGGCATGCACATTTAACTTCATGAG